>NC_091283.1:597817193-598126526 GCF_032444005.1 Ranitomeya imitator
TCGAAATAACTTTCATGAGTAACAAGACATAGACAGAGGGGGGAAGTACATAGGTAGGGGGGTCAATAGAATATCTCATACAAGATACAAGAGTGATCGCAAACAATATACATAGCTATCACAAGGACAATATTAGGGTCTGTCCCAGATTTACATTAGTGTCCAGTTCCATCCAGGGTTGCCAAGTCTGATAGAAAATGTCCCATGCGTCATTCCTTGTAGCTTGGATTCTTTCGTAGAGCAAAATAGTATTCATCTTGTCCATCACAAGTGGCATTGATAAAGAAGTAGTTCTCCACCTCGATGCAATATGTAACTTTGTAGCCATACAAAGTTGGCTGACTAGGTTGTGGAGTTTTTTAGACAAGCCGGGTAACTTAGCACCTAAAAGAAACACAGCCGGGTCCAGAGGGATCGCTTTACCATACATTTTTACCACTGTGGACTGTACCTTCCGCCAAAGTGCAGATCCTATCGGGCACTCCCACCAAATATGTTTTAGGTTGCCCTGAGCCCCGCACCCTCTGAAGCAGCGGTCTGATACATTTGGGTAGATGGTGTGTAATTTACTCGGAACCTGGTATGTCCTATGCAAAAGTTTAATGGACGTCTCAACCATCGAGGACTGGTAACTACCCTTAGAAAGTGTAGTACAGTTTTTCCTCCAGTCTTCCAGGGACATTGATATATTTAGATCTGCCTCCCACTGTTTCATAAATTTAAGTTTTTCGTCACCCTGGGTGTTATTTAGGGATGCGTAGATAAGGGAGATAGTTCCTCCGCCCAAGGGGTCATTTAGACCTCTGTTCGTAGCTTGTAGGGCGTGGAGGGGTTTTGTATTGTAGGATCTGTTTGGCAAAGTGGAAAATTTGGCAAATGCGTAGTGTTTCCTCTACTGGTGGTTTAAGTTTTTGAATGAAATCCTGTTGGGAAAGCAGAGTATGGAAGGGTGTGCAAAGGTGTCTCAGGCTAGTTATGCCGTTAAGGATCCACCAGGAGAAGGGACGGGGATCTAATCCTGGAATAAAATCAGGGTTATGGAAGAAGTTGGTCAGAAGAGAGGATCTAGATTGTAGATCATACTTAAATCTTTCCTTCCGCCACATAAGGGAGTGGAAAGAGAATGGGGCCGTTATGTGAATTCCCTTTGGGAGCTTCTGCATAGACCAGAGTAGACCTGGTAGAGAGTAGGGGGCCATGAAAGATGATTCCAGGTCAATCCATCTGGGCTGATTGTCCTTGCTAGTACAAACACTAATTAATTGGGCCAGTTGGGCCGACTTATAGTATAAAATAAAATTGGGAAAGGATAAACCTCCCAATCTTCTGTGTATGAATAGGGTTTTAAGCCGTATCCGGGGTCTTTTGCCCTGCCACAGGAACCTCGAGATCGAGGTATGGATTTCATGCAGTGTCCTGGGTGGTAGTGGGATAGGCAGAGATCGGAAGAGGTAGAGAAATTTTGGGAGGGTAACCATCTTAATGGCGTGCAATCTACCGAGCCAGGACAATTGCATAGAGGACCATCTGGCGAGATCCGATTGCAGGTTCTTTAGCAGTGGTAGGTAATTCCATTTAAACAAGGTCGACCTATGAGAGGTCAGGTTAACTCCTAGATAAGTCAGATAATGATCTTTTTTAGAGAATTTAAATTGAGAAACTATGTTGGTTTGGGCATCTTTTGGAGTATTGATGAATAGGGCCTCGGACTTGTCAACATTAATCTTAAGGCCTGATATGAGTTCGAATTCGCGCAGAACGGTGAATAGGTTCGGGAGTGAGGTAACTGGATTGACAATGGCCAGGAGTAAATCGTCTGCAAAGAGACTTGTCTGATATTGGTCACCCAGATCCTGGGGCCCATGGATGTTAGGGTTGGTTCGAATGGCTTCCGCCAGGGGCTCCATAGCCAGGGCGAACAATGCTGGTGACAACGGGCAGCCTTGCCTTGTGCCTCTTTGAATTTTGATGGGGACAGGTTGATTAGAGGGTAGCTTTAAATAGGCTGTGGGGTTATCATATAATAGCTTGAGGCTTGTTATAATTCCTGCCGGGATACCAAATTTTGCTAGGGCTTCAAATAGGTAGGTCCATGAGACCGAATCGAAGGCTTTTTCTATGTCAAGAGCCAGCATCAATAAAGGCCGTTTAAGGTGATTTGCTGAGTGTATGAGGTTCAGGTTCTTTCTAATATTATCTGGGCCCTGTCTCTTAGGTATGAACCCCACTTGATCTCGATGGACCAATGAGGGCAGGACTGAATTGAGTCTGGCTGTCAGAATAGATGTGAATATTTTAAGGTCTACATTCAACAAGGAAATGGGCCTATAATTCTTGGGGTAGAGATGATCTTTTTTAGTTTTAGGGATTATTGTTACGTGTGCGATATAAAATTCGGGTGGCATTTGGTTTCCGTTAAGGAGGGTATTGCAAAATTGTTGAATGTGAGGTGTGAGTATGTCTCCAAATTTTTTATAGTAAAGTGCCGTGAGGCCATCAGGACCAGGGGCTTTGCCTTTTTTAAGATTCTTAATTGTTGACGTTATCTCCTCTGTGGTAATGGGCGTTTGGAGGTGGTCAATTGCGGAGGCAGACATCTTAGGGAGATTCAAACTTTCCAAGAAGGTCTGAAGGCGCTGCGGAGGGGGAGGTTGGGGGTGGCGTAGAGAGATTGATAATATTTGTGGAATGTGCTGTAGATAGCCTCCGGATTAGCTGTAGTTTGACCTGTTGGGTCTCTAATGGAGGGGATACTGTTTAATAGCTCTTTATGTCTAAGTTTACGAGCTAGCATAGAACTAGGTTTGTTGGCGTGCTTGTAGAAGGACGACTTGGTCCATGTCAGTGCTTTTTCGGTTTTGTTTGTGAGGAGTGCATCCAATTTTAATTTAGTGTCATGGATCTGTTTAATTAGTGATGTAGCTGATTGATTTGCCTGTTCTAACCTAAACAGTTTGTTTTCTAGTTGCAGCTGCTGCTCCGATCTTTGCTTCTTTTTCCCTTCATCCAATTTTAATGTGGATACCTTCAAATGAAAGATGAAAGTCTGAACTTCAACTGCATCTGAATTGTGTTTTTTAAAATTCATTGTGGTGATGTCTATGACCAAAATTAGAAAAATGTTGTCTCTGTCCAAATATATATGGACCTAACTGTATATAGATATATATATACACACTGATGGTTGGCCTCATATGAACTCGAGCCTGGGAGCTTTCTAGGAAAGTTTCCACGATCTAGGGACAACCAGCAGAGGGCGCCTCACCGCAAATGAAGGTAAATATAGGTCATTGACCTACTTTACCTTCATTCCCCGGGGTTTTGCAGCCAGGAACAACGCTGCATTAGCAGAGTTCGTGGCTGCAAAATATTTTAACCCCTTCAGATGGATTTACATCGTTGGACGTTACAGATCTGCGGAAGGTATGGATATTGTTGGTTTATTATTTTTTTTTTTGTTACAGATCGAGGGTCTTCAGTGATTGGATTGAGCGTAGAATAAAATATTACAACAATCTTTGTTTTTATTTCATTAAATCAATTTTTAATAATGTTTTTTTTTTTTAACCCTTTACTAGTATTGGATTAATAATGGATAGGTGTCATAATTGACGCCTCTCCATTATTAATTTGGCTTAATGTCACCTTACAATAGCAAGGTGGCATTAACCCTTCATTACCCCATATCCCACCGCTACACGGGAATGGGAAGAGAGTGGCCAAGTGCCAGAATAGGCGCATCTTCCAGATGTGCCTTTTCTGGGGTGGCTGGGGGCAGGTGTTTTTAGCCAGGGGGGGGCAATAACCATAGACCCTCTCCAGGCTATTAATATCTGCCCTCAGTCACTGGCTTTACTACTCTGGCGGAGAAAATTGTGCGGGAGCCCACGCCAATTTTTTCCGCCATTTAACCCTTTAATAGCTAGAACGGCCAAATTTTGCATATACACACTACTAACATTAGTAGTGTGGAATATGCAAAAAAAATGGGGATATGAGATGGTTTACTGTATGTAAACCATGTCTCATATCATGTCGGGTTTAGGAAGGAGAAAGGAAAAAGCCGGTAATTGAATTACCGGCTTTAAAGCTATCTAGCGCTGTATGAAGTAATAATATATATACATATGTGTCTACTGAGAGAGATATATTTATTTATGTATGTTTTTTTTTTTTAAACATGGATCCCTTGTGTAGCCGTATGTCGGTTTTGCAAGCCTGCGAGAAAAACGCGCAGTACGGATGCCATACGGATTACATACGGAGGATGCCATGCGCAAAATACGCTGATACACCCTGCCTACGGAGGAGCTACGGACCACTATTTTGGGGACTTTTCAGCGTATTACGGCCGTAATATACGGACCGTATTGTCTTACGCCGAGTGTGACTCCAGCCTTAGAGTCTGACAGCTGTAGTAATCTGTTCAGAAGTTAGAGACATTTAGGTGGTAAAAATACACATTTTCATTTCTGTCATGCCACTTTGCATTAATTCCTGTAAAGCACCTGAAGAGTTAATAAACTACCTGAATGCAGTTTTCAATACGTCAGGGGCTGCTGTTTTTAAAATGGTATCACATTTGGGGATTTCCCAATATGAGACCCCTAAAGTCACTTCAAACATGGATAAGTCCCTAAAAAAATAAATTTTGTAAATTTCCTTGAAAAAATGAAAAATTACAGCTACATTTTTAATCCTCTTAAAATGCTAACAAAATAAAATAACATTTTACAAATAGTGCTGATTTAAAGCAGACGTGTAGGAAATGTTATTTATTAATGGTTTGCTGTGGTATGACTATCTCGATTAAAGGGATAATCAATCAAATTTTGAAAATTGCTAATTTTTTAACATTTTTCTAAAATGTTTGATATTTTTTATAAATAAACACAAAACATATTGACCTAAATTTACCATTATCAAAAAGTATAATGTGTCACGAAAAAACAGTCTCAAAATAACTGGGATATGTTGAAGCGTTGCAGAGTTACCACATAAAGTGACACTGGTCAGATTTTAAAAATTTGGCTCCGTCACTAAGGGGTTAAATAGACAAACAGTTCAAATTTCGGTGCCAATGCGGTTACCTGATAGACAATGTCAGAGGTCAGCGTCTTATTTTTGATTTGTGACATGTCTATCAGACTATTGAAGCATGCCAAAAGTGAAAAAAAAAGTTTAAAAAAAATATAAAAGTTCAAATCACCCCCCTTTCGCCCCATTCAAAATAAAACAGTAAAAAAAATAATAATTTGGTGTCGCCGAGTTCAGAATCGTCCTATCAATATAAAAAAAAAAAAAAAAAAAAAAAATTAACCTGATCACTAAACTGCGTAACGAGAAAAAAAGTCAAAACACCAGAATTACTTTTTTGGTTGCCAAAACATTGCATTAAAACGCAATAACGGGGGATCAAAAGATCATATCTACACCAAAATGCTATCATTAAAAACATCAGCTCAGCATACAAAAAATAAGCCCTTATCCAACCCGAGATCACGAAAAATGGAGACGCTACGAGTATAGGAAAATGGCGCAAATTTTTCTTTTTTTAACAAACTTCTGAATAGTTTTTTTTTTACCACTTAGATAAAAAAGAACCTAGATATGTTTGGTGTCTATGAACTGGTAATGACCTGGAGAATCATAATGGCAGGTCCGTTTTTGCATTTAGTGAACCTAGTAAAAAAAGCCAAGCAAAAGTCAACTGTGGGATTGCACTTTTTTTTTTGCAATTTCACCGCACTTAGAATTTTTTCCAATTCTCCAGTACACCATATGTTAAAACCAATGGTGCCGTTCAAAAGTACAACTCATCCTGCAAAAAATGAGCCCTCACATGGCCATATTGACCAAAAAATAAAGTCGTGGCTCTGGAAAAGAGAGCAAAAAACTAAAAAAAAAAAAAATGCAAAAACTAAAATACATTTGGGAGTTAATCTTTTACAGGACTATTTACAGTTTTTTTTTTTTGTACAGAAATGTAATGCATCCATAAAAATCCGTATAGCATGTGATTTCCCCCCCCCCCACACACCCATCAGATCTGAGTGAAAACTTTGCATATTGAAATTTTATTTTTTTTCTCAATACAAATACAGCTGAGAGAATACGCAGATCTGCTCTTCTTCATTGAAGGACATTGGACCGAGTGCTATCCGATTTTGTTTTATTTTCAGTCTGATTGCACTTATCCTATTTATACGCTAGCGTGGGTGAGCTACAGCAGTTAGGCTATGTTCACACGTTCCTGATTTCCCTCCTTTGTTTTCAGGACTAAAAACCGCAGCTCTTGGCCGGAAACGCAGGTCCTTTTTTTGGTGCGTTTTTTGATGCGTTTTTTTATGCAGTTTTCTATGCAGAGTCTGTGTGTTTTCTAGGAAGTTTTTTAGGGTTAAATTGGCTGAAAATACCCTAACCCTACCCCTACCCCTAACCCTACCCCTATTCTAACCTTAGTGGGAAAAAAAAAATAATTTTTTTTATTGTCCCTACCTATGGGGGTGACAAAGGGGGGGGGGGTCATTTACTATTTTTTTTATTTTGATCACTGAGATAGGTTATATCTCAGTGATCAAAATGCACTTTGGAACGAATCTGCCGGCCGGCAGATTCGGCGGGCGCACTGCGCATGCGCCCGCCATTTTGCAAGATGGCGACGCCCAGGGAGAAGACTGCCGGACGGACACCGGGAGGCCGGGTAAGTATAAGGGGGGGAGATGAGGGCATGGGGGGGGGGGGCGTCGGAGCATGGGGGGGAGGGATTGGGGCGCGGGGGGCAGCCACACTGCAGCGGTTCTGCACCACAAACCGCAGTAAAACCCGCAGATATATTTTTCATCTGCGGGTTTTACTGCGGGTTTGACCTCACAATGGAGGTCAATGGGTGCAGAACCGCTGCAGTTCCGCAAAAAGTGACATGGTACTTCTTTTTTACCGCGGCTATTCAGCGCGGCTTTTTTCGCGATTTTCCGCAATGTGGGCACAGCAGTTCCTGTTTTCCATAGGGTACATTGTAATGTACCCTGCATGGAAAACAGCTGCGGACCCGCAGCGGGAAAATCGCGGCGATTCCGCATGAAAAAAAGGATGGTGTGAACATGGCCTTAAAGGGAAGGTACCGTGTTTGTAGGTCATTAATAAATCACTGTAATGTAGCATAACATGCTGCTATAAGCAAGTTTGAAATGCATGTGAAACAGATTTCATGTGTTATATGAGCTTAAAGAATGCACTGGGGGCTGACATCTTAGTTTTGCAGCAGTAGCAGGGCTTTATCAGTGTCAGATTACGGCACCCCATCGACATAAGAGATAATAGACCGGCGCTGACCCTATCTGTAACATTGCAGCAGCATTAGCAGTGAGCTGGGCACGCCTCTGTGGGCTGCACAACTCACTGCTGTAGGTGTGACTGGCCGCCATTTTATTATAGCCCTGTGCTCTCTATCGCAGGACAGAAGAAGCCCTCACTGCTCCTCTGTACTCCAGGCAGGCATGTCCTGGGCAGACATCCTCTGCTCCTCACATGCTGCCCTGTGTGCTTCTCCTGCTGTGTCTCTGCCTCCCCCTCACACACAGTCCCTGTGATCTCTGGTAAGCTGCACTCACAGCCTGCAGAGAGGGAGGTGACACCTGGAGAGAGAGCAGGGCAGCTGACAGGACAGGGATTAAGGTGGGGGAAGGGGAATGGCAAGAATGTTATTCACAAAAAGTGCTGCTGAGCCCACTGTGTTCTGCTCCTCTGTAAACAAGCTGTGCCTCTGATGCAGTAATCGCTGGTGATAGCAGGTCACAGGGCAGTCGCACACAAAATGGTGCTGCTTGTGATGCTGCTCTCCATTCTTACTGTTAGCAGCAAAATTGGGGCAGTAACTGCTGACATCACCATTTCCCTCCCCTTTTGGGTGGTCTAATATCCCTGGGGCAGAGCTGCTAAGTCTTACTATAGCTGCTTGAGGTCTAAAATGGAAAATGCTCCCCCTTGTGGTAAATGTGTATATTTGTAGAAAAATATATAATATTTTTCATATAGAAATGTTTGCAAGCAGTGCAAACATTGCATTAATACATTTTTATTACTATTTTAAGCTTAATTTCACAAAAAAACAAAATACAAGAAAACTGGTGGCACCTTCCCTTTAAATGATTGTATCATTACTACAGTAAGAAGCCCAGAGGTGACTTGGGGGAATATGTGCACCCATTGCGTTTTTTGTTTTTTTTTAACTTTTATTGAAAATTATACAATAACAAGGTTACATCTTAGAACAAAAGAACAAACATAGTTTCTCATCGTTCATTGTCTGGCAAAGTTAACCCTTCCTTTGACATAGGATGGGTTTAATAACTTAACTGAAAGACACCCATGTCAGGCACCAAATATCACATATTTTAATGGTGAGCGAACACTCCTCATCGCCTGGGAACTAATGTAAGTCGAGAGGGAATCAAACCAAGGCATTTATACTTTTATTATTTTTTTTTATTTCAATGTTTCTCAAATACCACCTGCTCACCAGGTAGCAAAAATCCAGTGAAGCATTCCAATTTAAAACTCTATAAAAAAAAAAAAAGTGTGCAAAGTCTGACTCAAGGTGGCTCAAATTAGGGGCAGAAACCAAGAAAAGTGCCATCAATTGACCCACAACAGAAACTTTACAAGGGCGCAGCAGCTATGGGCCATGCACTAGACAGGGTTTGAGCCAGCATTTACAGCTTGGAATTAAAGTTTCCATGAGAACCTGGTGGTTAAGGGAGAGGTGTAAACCTTCTTAGCTGGGAGACCTGATACCTCATGCAACACCTCACAATTTTTTTTCTTTTTTATTCCGGCCACACTTAGATGGCACAAACATCAGTTTCATACAGTACTACTGGTAGAAAAAAATGTAAGGAAAGTAACACTAGAGTTGGCTTAATGTAAGTGCATTCCTGCCTGTCTGGGAACCCTACCTGCACAGGCAACCCACCAGATGGAGACCCAGCTTATAGTCTAAATGTTTCAAAACAAAATTTTGGAACATCAGCAGCAGCAACAGCAAGACACCACAAAGATGGCACAGACTGCAATAACGTGAGATCAATACATGACACTAAAAATGACACCATCGCCTAGTCTACCGAATCTGTAATTGGGGTGCAACAGTCATCGGAGACCCATAACTTGTTCATTTAGTGAAAGTTAGGTGGTCTACACATTGAGGGGACAGCCGGATGCGCTTATCCATCAGTACACCACCAGCAGCGCTGTAGACACGTTCTGAGAGAGTGCTGGCTGCCGGGCATGACAACACCTCCAAGGTGTGACAGGCGAACTCAGGCCTCTCATCCATTTTTCAAGACCAAAATGTAAAAGGGTCCTTCCTCCATCCCCTCCTGCCAACCACGGGCAACAGAGAGCGGATCATTATCATCTTCATCTCTTGACTGTTGCACGTCCATCACCTCGTCCTCCTCAGTTTGATCTTCAGCTCCTGCCTCTTCCCTAAGTTTGTCTGGAACTATGAACCCCCCCCCCCACCATTGATCTCTGAAAGCCACCCTCCCATAGCATCCGCCTGTGAGATGACAGTCTGGAAGTTTGAGATATTATCCCTTCCGCATACTCCTCTGCTTCCAACTCTTCCTATGGGACCACACCTCCTCATGCAGACTAAAGTGTGCTCCAGCATGTAGATGACTGGAATAGTGATGCTGATGACATTGTCAATGTTAACCATGTTTGTAGCCATTTCAAAACTGTGCAGAGGTTCTTCACCTGTGCCCACTCCACTAGCATGTTTTGCACCACGTCCAGACTGCGTTGGTCTAGGCTATGCAAAAGAACATACTGTACCAGAGCTAGTCGTTGCTACCATAGCCGCTGCAACATGTGCAGAGTGGAATTTCACCATGTTGGAACATTGCTAATCAAACTGTCAATCAGTAGGCCGAAAGACATCTGTAGCAATGCAAGTTGTTGACCTGCGTGGTGCATTCATCGGAAGTGAGCACACTGCTTTCTGCTGCAACAAATCCAGGCCAGGATTGTGGCGGAGAAATTGCTGTACCACCAGGTTGAGGACATGAGCCATGCAAGGCACGTGTGTGAGGTTGCCACAGCATAGGGCCACCAACAGGTTTGCACCGTTATCGCACATGGCCGCCTCTGGCTCCAGGTTTAGTGGAGACAGCCATTGCTCTTTCTCGACCTGGATACCTGTCTACAATTCCTGAGCTGTGTGATTGCAATCTCCAGGACAAATTAATTTAAACACTGCCTGATTGTGGTGAGCCATGGCTGCACAGTACGGAGGTGGGGGCAATTCTATCTGCACGGTTGGAATGTGTGTCTGATTAAGGGAGAGGTTGAGGGCACAGGTGGAGAAGGCAGAAGCAGTGGAGGAACTGTTAGATACAGAGGTTTGTCCCGCGAGCTTTGGGGATTCAAAGACTTGGGGAGCAGCCCCTTGACCATATGCCACCAGTCACCCAGTGCCTAGTCAGCGAGATGTAACGCCCCTGCCCATGATTGCTTATCAATGTGTCAAGGGTGAAATGCACCATGGTAGTCAGATTTTTTTTTCAGGGAACGGGTGATGTGGTGAACATGCTGGTGTAGGGCAGTCACCGTTTTCTTAGATAAGTAATGGCAACTAGGCAACTGGTACTGCGGGACTCTGATGGCCATCAACTTTTTGAAACAGTCTGTATCCAGCAGGCGGAAAGTCAGCATTTCCGTGGCCAACAGATTTGAAAAGAGGGAATTCAAGAGCTTAGCTTTGCCATGTGTAGGAAGAAACATTATTTTATGTGACCACAACTGCAGGACCGAGGGCAGGCTGCTGTGCTGAGAGAGGGTGAAGTACAGAGAACAGGACAAACTGCTGGATTGCAAGTGACATGCAGGTGGAGATGTTATGGTGGATTGAGAAAGATGTATTGTGCTAGGTGACACAAAAGCCTCAGTCATGTCTACTTGCCTAACAGCTGACCGGCTCTCACTCACCCAGACTGTGTTGGGTAAACAATTAGTTTCTGTGGCTGGAGACCTCTGTGTAAAGACTTGGAATGATGATGGAGGAAGGAGAAAGCAGCAGATGGAGTTGATGGGACAGCCAGTGGTTGGCAAGGCCCGCTAGTCTGAATTTTAGCGCAGTGAGATTCCCACACTAAGGCATGTTGACCGTGCATGTGCTAGTTCTACTGAGTTTTGTTTGGCAAATTTGACAGATAACATGAGTTGGGTCATCCTTTGCAGTCTCAAAAAACACCCAGGCTAGGCAACCTTTGCAAACTGCACACTCGCGACTGGTGCTGGCCACAGCCAGAGTTGAGGCTGAGGATGCAGTGCTCATCATGGTTGCATCACTTCGTGTGTGAGAAGCGGCAACGCAACTACTTTTTCCTCTGCTGAGTTACATATCTGCATACCTCTGGGTTCACACCAAGTGGAATTTACAACCTCATCGTCATAACTCCTCACCCTGAGGGTTACCCACCTCCTCTTCCTGCCCTGCACCAGAGTACAGTCCTTGTGCGCCTCTGGTATATGAGTCTCATCAGGATCACCTGAATTCTGCTCGGACCATACTTTGTTCTGACCCGGATCCACTATGAAAAAACTTTGGCCATCGATGCAATGCTTTCCTCTTTTGGATTGATTTTTCGGAGCAGAACTCTGATGCCAATAGAATAGAATGTGCGAACAGTTCTGCAGAATGCCCCATCTGAGGTTCTCCACAGTCGGTTGGGCATTTGGACACTTTTGACAAGCGGTGGATGGGAGGTGGAGAGAAATCAGGGTGATTGGGGTGCCACCTCTGAGGATTGTACTGTGTGTGATGTTAAGGTGGAGGAAGAGAAAAAGCCACTTGATGTAGCGCTTGCCATCCACTGTAGCACATGCTCTTTCAGCCTCATCTACAAGGTGTACCTCTGTTTGGCCACCAAAAAAAGGGAGTTGAGTAGCCAAGCCAGTAATAGATGTTGTCAGTGGTCTTTGTAAAGGACGAGACAGTGTTTGTTCAGTTGAGCTTTCATTCACATTAACACCTAACTTACTTACACGTCAAACACCATACCTATTACTTCCACCACAAACTCTTTTCCCACTCATATTTTAAGTAGCCTTTCCCTCTTGTGACCTGCTGTTTCACAACCTTAGGCCCACAGCTGTCAGTCACTAGTCACTAAATGAGCAATCACTATTTATTTTCTTAGTGTACCTGAACAACACTGTTATACTTTACAATTTTTAAGTGGAAATTTGGCCTTCAGATTTGCCACTGAAACACTGTTTTAGCACAATCGATTTGGAGTCGCAAATGGGGCTTCCAGAGACTGCCATAGTTTTTGCACAATCTACTTCGATGCCTGAAGATTGATTTCACACAGAACAGAATCCTATATATTTCACTGACAAGTTCACTTTCACCAGCTCTAGCACAAGAGCGACCTCTCTGCACTGTGACACTGAGCAAATGGTACCAGCAAAACAAGAGGTCTGCTTTTTATAAAGCCAGGGACATGTGACTTTGACAGCCAATCACAGAAGACCTTTTTGACATGATGATGTGGTTTCTGCCCCCCAGGTTGCCGGAATCAACACACTGTTAAATGGATTTAAAAAAAAAAAAAAAAGCGAGTCACTCCTGTAATCTTTTCAGATGCTCCACTAACCTCTCCACACTCCCTCACCTCATCAAACACATCCCCCATCTTACCACGCTCATCATATAGCAGCCCTATCATAGCCAAAGTAATACAAGAGCAATAGTGGAAACGCAATGATTTACCGAACGGTGATCGACTGCTGACTCTGTAAAAATGCTCATGAAAGCTAACACAAATCCATGCTGAATTTGAAATTGGCGAACATTTTTCGAACACTCCTAAAGACATTCACTTTAATGAAGCTAACAAAGCTGTTAAAGGGAACCTGTCAGCAGGATTGCGCTGAGTAACAAAGACAGTGTCAGGTTATGGTGATTAACATGATACCTTGGTTCATGAAATCCGTATTGTGGTTGTTTAACTAAAAACTGAAAATAAGGTTACATAGTTATTAAGGTTGAAGGAAGACTTTAAGTCCATCTAGTTCAACCCATAGCCTAACCTAACTTGCCCTAACATGTTGATCCAGAGGAAGGCAAAAAACCCCCATGTGGCAAAGAGTAAGCTCCACCTTGGGGAAAAAAATTCCTTCCCGACTCCACTTACGGTAATCAGACTAGTTCCCTGGATCAACGCCCTATCAAGCAATCTAGTGTATATACTCTGTAACATTATACTTTTCCAGAAATGTATCCAGTCCCCTCTTAAATTTAAGTAATGAATCACTCATTACAACATCATACGGCAGAGAGTTCCATAGTCTCACTGCTCTTACAGTAAATAATCCGCGTCTGTTATTATGCTTAAACCTTTTTTCCTCCAAACGTAGAGGATGCCCCCTTGTCCCTGTTTCAGGTCTATGATTAAAAAGATCATCAGAAAGGTCTTTGTACTGTCCCCTCATATATTTATACATTAACATAAGATCACCCCTTAGTCTTCGTTTTTCCAACCTAAATAGCCCCAAGTGTAATAACCTATCTTGGTATTGCAGACCCCCCAGTCCTCTAATAACCTTGGTCGCTCTTCTCTGCACCCGCTCCAGTTCAGCTATGTCTTTCTTATACACCGGAGACCAGAACTGTGCACAGTATTCTAAGTGTGGTCGAACAAGTGACTTGTATAGAGGTAAAATTATGTTCTCCTCATGAGCATCTATGCCTCTTTTAATGCATCCCATTATTTTATTTGCCTTTGTAGCAGCTGCCTGACACTGGCCACTGAATATGAGTTTGTCATCCACCCATACACCCAGGTCTTTTTCATTGACGGTTTTGCCCAGAGTTTTAGAATTAAGCACATAATTATACATCTTATTACTTCTACCCAAGTGCATGACCTTACATTTATCCCCATTAAAGCTCATTTGCCATTTATCAGCCCAAGCTTCTAGTTTACATAAATCATCCTGTAATATAAAATTGTCCTTCTCTGTAATGATTACCCTGCAGAGTTTAGTGTCATCTGCAAATATTGAAATTCTACTCTGAATGCCCCCTACAAGGTCATTAATAAATATGTTAAAAAGAGGGCCCAATACTGACCCCTGTGGTACCCCACTGCTAACCGCTACCCAGTCCGAGTGTGTTCCATTAATAACCACCCTTTGTTTCCTATCCCTGAGCCAGCTCTCAACCCACTTACACATATTTTCCCCTATCCCCATTATTCTCATTTTATGTATCAACCTATTGTGTGGCACCGTATCAAAAGCTTTTGAAAAGTCCATATACACTACATCCACTGGGTTCCCTTGGTCCAATCCGGAACATACCTCTTCATAGAAACTGATCAAATTAGTCTGACATGAACGGTCCCTAGTAAACCCGTGCTGATACTGGGTCATGAGGTTATTCCTCTTCAGATACTCCAGTATAGCATCCCTTAGAATGCCCTCCAGGATTTTACCCACAGTAGAGGTTAAGCTTACTGGCCTATAATTTCCGAGTTCAGTTTTTGTCCCCTTTTTGAATATTGGCACCACATTTGCTATACGCCAGTCCTGTGGTACAGACCCTGTTATTATGGAGTCTTTAAAGATTAAAAATAATGGTCTATCAATGACTGTACTTAATTCCTGCAGTACTCGAGGGTGTATCCCATCCGGGCCCGGAGATTTGTCAATTTTAGTGATTTTTAGACGCCGCAGCACTTCCTGCTGGGTTAAGCAGGTGACATTTAATGGGGAATTTTTATCACTAGTCATTTTGTCTGCCATGGGATTTTCTTGTGTAAATACTGATGAAAAAAAGTCATTTAGCATATTGGCTTTTTCCTCATCCTCATCCACCATTTCACCCAGACTATTTTTAAGGGGGCCAACACTATCATTTTTTAGTTTCTTACTATTTATGTAGTTAAAGAATATTTTGGGATTATTTTTACTCTCTCTGGCAATGAGTCTCTGTCTCAATCTTGCTGCCTTGATTTGCTTTTTACAGAATTTATTTAATTTTTTGTATTTATTTAATGCCTCCTCACTTCCTTTAATTCTCTAAATGCTTTCTTTTTGTCACTTATTGCGCCCCTTACAGCTCTATTTAGCCATATTGGTTTCCTCCTATTCCTAGTATGTTTATTCCCATACGGTATATACTGTGCACAGGTCCTATCCAGGATGTTAATAAACGTCTCCCATTTTCTTTGTGTATTTTTGTGTCTCAGGATATCGTCCCATTTAATTGCACCAAGATCCTCTCTCATCCGTTGGAAATTTGCCCTCCTGAAGTTTAGTGTCCCTGTAACCCCTCTATTACACATCTTTTTAAAGGATACATGAAAACTTATTATTTTTTGATCGCTATTTCCCAAGTAACCCCCAACCCTTATATTTGCTATGCGGTCTGGCCTGTTGGTTAATATTAGGTCTAGCAGTGCCCCCCTTCTTGTTGGGTCCTGAACCAGTTGTGAAAGGTAATTGTCTCTCATAGTTGTCAAAAACCGATTACCTTTGCTGGAACTGCAGGTTTCTGTTCCCCAATCTATTTCAGGGTAGTTGAAGTCCCCCATAATAATGACTTCTCCTTGAGTCGCAGCTTCATCTATTTGCTTTACGAGGATATTCTCCATTGCTTCCATTATTTTTGGAGATTTATAACAAACCCCTATCAGTAATTTATTATTTTTCCCCCTCCCCTTATCTCCACCCCCAGGGATTCTACATTTTCATTAAATTCACCTATATTATCACGCCGGATGGGTTTTAAGGACGATTTTACATATAGACACACCCCACCCCCTCGCTTATCTGTACGGTCATTTCTGAACAGACTATAGCCCTGCAAGTTAACAGCCCAGTCATGGCTCTCATCCAGCCACGTTTCAGATATCCCCACCATGTCATAATTATGCTCCAACAACATTAGTTCTAATTCGTCCATTTTGTTGGCGAGGCTTCTGGCATTAGTATACATGCACTTGATGTTCCTCTCTGTACCTCTACTCTTTCTTAAATTATTAACTGTTCTAACCCCACCCCCCATGCCACCGCCACCCCCAACTTCCTTATTTGTGCCCAGGTCTCTGCACTATCTTCCCCTCCTATAAAATGAATACCCTCCCCCCAATTCCTAGTTTAAACACTCCTCCAACCTTCTAGCCATTTTCTCCCCCAGCACAGCTGCACCTTCCCCATTGAGGTGCAGTCCATCCCTAGCGTAGAGCCTGTAGCCAACTGAGAAGTCGGCCCAGTTCTGCAGGAACCCAAACCCCTCCTTCCTACACCAATTCTTGAGCCACTTATTAACCTCCCTAATCTCCCGTTGCCTCTCTGGCGTGGCACGTGGTACAGGCAGTATTTCGGAGAATACCACGTTGGAGGTCCTTGCTTTCAGCTTGCAGCCTAATTCCCTGAAATCATCTTTAAGGACCTTCCACCTACCTCTAACTTTGTCATTTGTGCCTATGTGCACCATGACCGCTGGGTCCTCACCAGCCCCTCCCAGTAATCTGTCCACCCGATCAGCGATGTGTCGGACTCGAGCGCCAGGTAGGCAGCACACCGTTCGGCGATCCCTGTCTTTGTGACAGATTGCCCTATCTGTTCCCCTAATAATTGAGTCCCCCACTACCGGCACCTGTCTGGCCTGCCCTGCTCTCCTATTTCCCTCCTTACTGGAGCAGTCACTCCCCCGGCTTTCAGAGGACATGCCTGGCTGCAGCAGTGCTACCCCTGTACTGGCACCCCCCTCATCTGCCAACTTAGCAAACTTATTGGGGTGTTCCAGATCAGGACTAGCCTCCCTGGCACTCTTCCCTCTACCCAGCTTCCTAACTGTCACCCAGCTTGCTACTTCACCGTCCTGCAGCTCCATCCTACCATCCCCCCCCTCATCTGTCCCATTGAGCGTCTGCTCCCTGAGCAGAAGACTCCTCTCCATATTGTCAATGGATCTCAGTGTTGCCAGCTGCACATTTAGAGTCAGAATCTGGGTTTCCAAATGCACAACGTGCTCACATCTCGCACAGCAGTATGCACCCTCGATCGGCTGCTCAAGGACTGCATACATGTGGCAAGATGTGCACTGGATGGCATTAACAATCGTGGAGCACATTTCCTAATGGGGATTGCACCAGACAGAAAAGTTAAATAATAAAAAAATAAATACAAAGTATTAATACAAAACAGACGGCAATTCAGTAATTCCTCCCTTGGAAACTCCCTGACTCCAAAGTCACTGAATCACAAGTCACACTTACCGCCGTCCACACTTACACTCAGATCACACTCAGCTCGTTCACACTCACTCTGCTGAAGATAGATTTTTTTTTCTCTGGTTCCCCTCAACAGCAATCCACCTTGCTATTCAAATGCACTTCCAAAAAGGACTTGAGCCCCAAACAGCTGCCCCTTATAAACCCTTAACTATGAGCCCCCACCCTAAGTTAACCCCTTATGAATATAGCTACTCCCAATTCAGCAACTCACACCAATTCACACAGGTATTTGTTAAAGGCTTTCCAAATACCTCTTCACTGAATCACAAGTCACACTTACCGCCGTCCACACTTACGCTCTGGTCACACTCAGCTCGCTCACACTCGCTATGCTGAAGATTTATAGATTTTTTTCTCTAGTTCCCCTCAACAGCAATCCACCTTGCTGTTCAAATGCACTTCCAAAAAGTTCCTGCTTCGTGGCGGCCTGTGGGGGGTCTTCATGTGGTGCTCTGATTAGGTATTCATCAGTATGGCTTCTGACAGGTCAGTGAACCCCTAGTTTACATAATATTATATTTTGAAAACAAAAATCCCCTTCTGCAGGTGCCTGCACTGCAGCATGATCCAATCTATAATGTGTATTTAATTATTTTCTTTGAGGCTATCCATAAAAAAAAATCAGTTTGAAAATGGTGGCGGTCACGCTTGAGCAGTAGCATCTATTGGCGATAGCGTACTATCTTGTTAGAGAAAAAAAAATTGTCTCCATTAAGATGGAGGAAGCAATTTTTTTAATAGCAAGATGGTGCCGACAGTGCAGTAGCAGTGCAGTAGCAACTATCAGATAGCCGATAGCTGCTACTGCGCATGTGCGACCACCACCATTTTCAAACTTTTTTTTAATGAATTTATGGATAGCATCAATGAAAATAATTAAATACACATTATAGATAAGCTCATGCTGCAGCGTAGGTGCGTATATTTTTCCAATATATATTATGTAAACTAGGGGGACAGGTCACGGAGGCATCACTAACCTGTCAGAAGCTATACAGACGAATACCTAAGCACCACATAAAGCATCACAGTCCTGCCTTGAAGCACGAGCATGTCATTAACTCAAAATTGAAAATAAAGATTAAACCAACCACAAGATGGATTTAATCAACCAAGGTATCATTTTAATCAGTATAAAGGGTATGTTTCCACGTTTAGGAAACGCTGTGTGTTTGACGCTGCATAAAGCCGCAGCGTCAAACACGCAGCGTCCAGATGTTACAGCATAGTAGAGGGGATTTAATGAAATCCCGTCTCCACTATGCGTGGTAACACGCATCCGGCGGCCCTGCGATTCCGGACATGTGGTGCGTCTTTTTAGACTGCAGCATGTCCGTTTAACTTGTGGCAACGCTGCACCGCCGCAAGGTATAAGACAGGGCCCTATGTGTGGGTGTGCGATGATTCCGGATGTGTGCAATGAACACATCTGGCATCGCGTCTCCAGAAGGAGGCGGAGCGAGTTTGCCGCTCCGTCAAAACCGCCGGCCATCCTGAACGTGGACATGTACCCTAATGGCGCCGACCTGACAGCGTCTGTAGGATACTTGTGCACAATCCTGCTGACAGGTTCCCTTTACCATTGTCTGACCTCTATCTTTGTAGTCCTCTTTTTTGGACTTGCACAAAATGTTTTTATTTTTCCTTCCAAATGGATATTTGTTTAAATTATAGAAACAATCGTTAATTTGTGTTATTTTTAGTTATGAGCGAATGTGCTCTGATAATGTGTTATCCGAGTATGCTCAGGTGTTATACAAGGATTTTGGGCCTGCTTGGATATGTTTGAGTCCCTGCGGCTGCATGTTTTGAGGCTTAGACAACTGCTACGCATGCGGGGATTGCCTAACAGCCGAGAAACATGCAGATGGGGAAACTCAAACATATTATTCGAGCACGTCCAAGATACCCTGCATGTCTATTGCTCCAGTCCCTGACAGCAAGCAGCTTGGATGGTATCTGAGTCATTCTATCTTCGGCATTGAATCCTGCATGTATCTATATATGTTAGTCATACTATTATGCCTTTGTGTTTATAGATATTTAACTCACTTTTGCATGTCCTTACTCAGAGAGATCACATAACTGTTTCAAAGTGCTTTATGATCCATGTAGACCTGGACATTTGTTTATCTGATCACTACATTTATTGTGTCCTGTTGTCTCAACTGAGTTAGATTGATTGCTAACGAGCTTTAACACCAAAAAAAAAAAAAAAAAAAAAAAAAGAGATCTAAGGGCTAGCCTTCTATAAATGTAGATGTAGCTTGGGGATGCATTCGTGCAGGGGTGCATTCGTGCACTGTTATTCGTGTATTTTTTATTCAAAGTACTTTTTTTTCTAAGTACTCGGCAGTTATAACATGGCAGTAAGACAGGGCAGGAGACAGGTAAGAAAAACTAAATCTAATCCATATTCACTTGAAACAGCACAAATACTCACCATATTTATTTGTATAATCTATATTCTGGCTGCTGCATTCACTCACATTCACCGCCCTTGCATTAACTCTCTACACTCCATCCATATCGGCCCCTCTGTCCTTGCCTCTCCTATGTATAGCACTCATGCTCTATTCACATTGCTTAACAGCACAGATCCATTCAGTCCCAACATCCAACACAAGAGACGCTCTCACAAATCACTTAACCATCTGCTCACTCTTTCGATCCTCCTTCTCCTAGTCGCTGGAGACATATCTCCAAACCCCGGCCCCCCATGTTATAGCCAGTCAAACCTCCCAATTGCTACACCCAGAAACCCCTCTAACCTTATTAATATTCCCTGCATGCCTGCTGTCTCTTTCAATTGTGCCCTTTGGAATTCTCGCTCTGTGTGTAATAAACTCTCCTTCATTCATGACTTCTTCCTTTCTAATTCTCTTAATCTCCTGGCTCTTACTGAAACCTGGATCCAGCAGTCAGACACCACCGCTGCTGCTGCTCTTTCATATGGTGGACTGCACTTTTCTCATACCCCAAGATCAGACAACAGAGCAGGTGGAGGCGTTGGTCTGCTCCTTTCACCCAAATGTACTTTCCAAGTTATCCCCCAAGTACCCTCACTTGTCTTCCCTTCCTTTGAGGTCCATGTGGTCAGACTCTACGTCCCCTTCTCCATGCGAGTGGCGGTGGTGTATCGTCCTCCCGGCCCCTCTCATCAGTTCCTGGATCACTTTGCCACCTGGCTTCCACACTTTCTCTCCTGTGACACCCCTACCCTTATCATGGGTGATTTCAACATCCCCATTGCCTCTCCCCTCTCCCCATCTGCTTCTCACCTTTTATCTCTATCCTCCTCTTTTGGCCTCTCGCAGCATACTAACTCTCCAACACATGAAGATGGAAACTCCCTTGACTTGGTCTTCTCCCGACTTTGCTCAGTGGATGACTTCACAAACTCCCCTCTCCCGCTCTCTGACCACAACCTTCTTTCATTCTCTATCAAGAACTGCCATCCCGCTCAGGTCACCCCCACTTTCCACACCTATAGAAACATACAGGCCATTAACACCCAGAAACTTATGATGAACTTGCAGTCCTCACTGGCCCCTATTTCCTCCATCTTATGTCCTGATTCTGCATTGAAGCATTACAATGAAACCCTGCAAAGTGCTCTGGATGAAGCTGCTCCTCCTATACATAAAACAACTCGGCACAGACGGCAACAACCGTGGCACACGCTGCAAACACGTTTCCTGCAGCGGTGCTCCAGGTGCGCAGAACGTCTGTGGAGAAAATCTAATCTACCCGAAGATTTCATCCATTATAAGTTCATGCTAAAGACATACAATTCTGCCCTTCACCTCTCCAAACAAACCTACTTCAACACCCTCATCACCTCTCTGTCCAATAACCCTAAACGTCTCTTTGACACGTTCCAGTCCCTACTCAACCCAAGAGAGCAGGCCCCAACCACGGATCTCCGTGCTGACGATCTGGCCAATTACTTCAAAGAAAAAATTGACCACATTCGACAGGAAATCATCTCCCAATCTCTTCATACCATGCACTGTCCTCCCTCCCCCACTGCATCTAGTTCACTCTCTGACTTTGAAGCAGTTACAGAAGAAGAAGTAAGCAGGCTCCTTGCATCTTCGCGCCCGACCACTTGCACCAGTGACCCCATTCCGTCACATCTCCTCCAGTCCCTTTCCCCGGCTATCACCTCTCACCTAACAAAAATATTCAACCTTTCCCTCACTTCTGGTATTTTTCCCTCCTCATTTAAGCATGCCATCATACATCCATTACTTAAAAAACCATCCCTCGATCAAAACTGTGCCGCTAATTATAGACCTGTCTCTAATCTTCCCTTCATCTCTAAACTCCTCGAACGCCTGGTCCACTCCCGTCTTACCCGCTATCTCTCAGATAACTCTCTTCTCGACCCTCTTCAATCTGGCTTCCGCTCTTTACACTCTACTGAAACTGCCCTCATTAAAGTCTCTAATGACCTACTAACAGCTAAATCTAATGGTCACTACTCCATGCTAATTCTCTTGGATCTCTCTGCAGCATTTGACACTGTGGATCATCAGCTCCTCCTCACTATGCTCCGCTCCATCGGCCTCAAGGACACCGTTCTCTCCTGGTTCTCCTCCTATCTCTCTGACCGATCCTTCACTGTATGTTTTGCTGGTTCTTCCTCCTCTCACCTTCCCCTTACTGTTGGGGTTCCTCAAGGATCAGTCCTAGGCCCCCTACTCTTCTCGTTGTATACTGCCCCTATTGGACAAACAATCAGTAGATTTGGTTTCCAGTACCATCTCTATGCTGACGACACCCAATTATACACTTCTGCTCCCGATATCACACCGACCTTTTTAGAAAACACCAGTGATTGTCTTACCGCTGTCTCTAACATCATGTCCTCCCTCTATCTGAAACTAAACCTGTCAAAAACTGAACTCCTCGTGTTCTCTCCCTCTACTAACCTACCTTTGCCTGACATTGCCATCTCCGTGTGCGGTTCCACCATTACTCCAAAGCAACATGCCCGCTGCCTTGGGGTCATCCTTGATTCTGACCTTTCATTCACCCCCTACATCCGATCACTGGCTCGCTCTTCTTACCTACATCTCAAAAACATTTCTAGAATTCGCCCTTTTCTTAATTTCGACTCTGCAAAAACTCTGACTGTTTCACTTATTCATTCTCGTCTGGACTATTGTAACTCTCTACTAATCGGTCTCCCTCTTGCAAAACTCTCCCCGCTCCAATCTGTCCTGAATGCTGCAGCCAGGATCATATTCCTCACCAACCGTTACACCGATGCCTCTACCCTGTGCCAGTCATTACACTGGCTACCCATCCACTCCAGAATCCAGTACAAAACTACTACCCTCATCCACAAAGCACTCCATGGCTCAGCACCACCCTACATCTCCTCCCTGGTATCAGTCTACCACCCTACCCGTGCCCTCCGCTCCGCTAATGACCTCAGGTTAGCATCCTCAATAATCAGAACCTCCCACTCCCGTCTCCAAGACTTTACACGTGCTGCGCCGATTCTTTGGAATGCACTACCTAGGTTAATACGATTAATCCCCAATCCCCACAGTTTTAAGCGTGCCCTAAAAACTCATTTGTTCAGACTGGCCTACCGCCTCAATGCATTAACCTAACGATCCCTGTGTGGCCTATTTATAATAAAAAAAAAAAAAAAAAAGGTTCCTCGCATCATGTTCTCATACACTTTATGCAGTATTAGCCCTCTGTGTCTGTACTGCTACATACTTAGGCAGGTAACTGGTTCATGCAGCTTTACATGAACACCTGAGCCTTACACTATAGCTGGTCCGAATAACTAAAGCAATTGTTACCATCCACCTCTCGTGTCTCCCCTTTTCCCCATAGTTTGTAAGCTTGCGAGCAGGGCCCTCACTCCTCCTGGTATCTGTTTTGAACTGTATTTCTGTTATGCTGTAATGTTTATTGTCTGTACAAGTCCCCTCTATAATTTGTAAAGCGCTGCGGAATATGTTGGCGCTATATAAATAAAATTATTATTATTATTATTATTACCCTGATAACATGTTATTGAGCACGTTTATTTTCTGCCCAGCCCACATGTCACCTGACCTGCTGGCGAACTGTCCCTGCGGCAGTGGTTGGCATACAGCACTGCACAATTAAGGCTTCTTTCACACTTGCATGGTGTGACGTCCGTCGCAATCTGTCATTTTGGGAAAAAACGGATCCTGCAAATGTGCCTGCAGGATGCGTTTTTTTTCCCATAGACTTGTATTGCCGACCGATCACGACGTATGGCTATACGTCGCGTCCATCGTGCAGTGGATGTGTCGGGTTTTGGCGGACCGTCGGCACGAAAAAACGTTCAAGGGAAAGTTTTTTTTTGTACATCACGTCCGCCATTTCCTACCGCGCATGCGCGGCCAGAACTCCGCCCCCTCCTCCCTGAACTTTAGAATGGACAGCGGATGCATTGAAAAACTGCATCCGCTGCCCACATCGTGCCACATTTTCACAACGTGCGTCGGTACGTCGCGCCAACGCTTAGTGACGGACCCGTACTGACGCAAGTGTGAAAGAAGCATAAGGCTATAAAAACTTAGGGATCTACAGCTCCAGCATAGCTGCCATCACGACTCAAAAAAGGAATGTAATAGTGCTGGATATTGGAGAAGACATGGATGCCACTGCAAGCCGATACTGTGCTTGTTCTGATCTTCCTAAATTATACAGTACAGTATGAAAAAATAAATTTAAATGTCCCAAAAAATACGGTGTGTGTAACACACACTTTTATGATCCCCAAAATTAATGGGTGTGCGTCTTATAACCTTAAAACTGTTCATACCGAGGAGTCGATGCTGGGGGTGGTGCGGTGGTAGTATAGCAGCGAGCGGTGGCCCTGCGGCAGCCGTCATTCTTCTTACGGGGTCCGGCTTCTTCCTCGGCATAGGCGCAGATGGAAGAAAGCAGAGATCTCCATCTGCGCCTGTCTCTACGCGATTGTCTGTAGGAAAATGGACACGGATGTGGCACAGTTGGAGCTCTCGGCTTACTTAGCTCTCAATCTGCGCATGAGCTGCAACCGGCGGCAGGGTCCAGGCAATGCTCCACTGCAGACAGAGTCTTAAAGCTGAGGAGGGAGAGAAGAGGGATTCTCCTTCTCTGCAGGGATGGATAGTGATTAGTGGAGGGAACTGTTGCTGAGCTACCTTCACCAATCACATATCTGTTCCTGTACACTATTTAATGTTGCAACTACGGTACTCACAAGTCCGAGATTTAGGAAAGGTGAGCAAACAACCCCTAACATCCTTCAGAATATACTGCATCAATGAGTATATTCTGAATGATGATTCGGTTCTAGCCATATTTAGTGTAAATATACACCAATGTAGTGCCCAAAGTGTTAATTGCAAATGTGACTCCCACCTCCCTCACTTTTCAGAATACATCCATGTATACAGTAAGTGGGTGTACTCCTGAGGATTAGGGGGGTGGTAGTCACAATATATAGTACTGCAGACATTGTACTGTAATTCACAGATCCCCCATCATAGAGCGTCTTCCGCAGACCCCCCATAACAGTGCGTCACCCGCAGATCTCCCATAAGAGTGTACACCCGTGATATTTGTGTATTTTATTAAAGGTGTTTGCACGGTTTGGCTCAAAATATTTTTTTCCGCTCTAAAATCTACGTGCATCTTATAAAGCGAAAAATATGATATATATACACTGTGTGCAGAATTATTAGGCAAGTTGTATTTTAGAGGATTAGTTTTATTATTGATCAACAACTATGTTATCAATCAATCCAACCCAATCAAAGCTTAATATTTTTGGAAGTCGGAGTGTTTTTTTTTTTTTAGATTTGGCTATCTTAGGAGAATATCTGTTTGTGGAGGTAAATATTACTGTGCAGAATTATTAGGCAACTTAATAAAAACCAAATATATTCCCATCTCACTTGTTTAGTTTCACCAGGTAAACCAATATAACTGCACAAAATTTAGAAATAAACATTTCTGACATGCAAAAACAAAACCCCCAAAAATGAGTGACCAATATAGCCACCTTTCTTTATGATGACACTCAACAGCCTTCCCTCCATAAATTCTGTCAGTTGCTTGATCTGTTTACGATCAAGCAACCTTGGCCATGTCCCTGAGTAACGCACACATTGTGCTTTTTGTTACCCCACTAACATTGCAGCTCTGAAATATGGCAAAACTGGTGGCAAATGGCATCTTGGTAGCTTCACGCTTGATTTTCCTCTATTCATGGGCAGTTATTTTGTGCCTTTTTTGCTCAACATGCTTCTTGCGACCCTGTTGGCTATTTGCCATGAAACGCTTGTTCGGTGATCACGCTTCAAAAGTTTGGCAATTTCAAGACTGCTGCATCCCTCTGTGTTAAATATTAATTGAATTATTATTAATTATGTACTGAGCACATTGCTTCTTGCTGACATTACAGAAGCTATTTCTGTGTATGTAGCTCAGAGTATAAGTCAACACCATATATAAAGGGAACACGTGCTCTGTGGGACATATAAATAACGTCTCTTAGGAGGTGGATGGGGGCTTGTCACCTCCTGCTTTCACCATCATTCTCCATGGACATCAGACAAGTCACACAAGGAAGGAACAGCTGGTAGCCATGATGACTTCAGACTTCACACATACGGCTTTTACCATTCAGAACTTTGGGAAAGATGAGTAACAAGTGATGATATTTACAAACGGACAATCTGTTTGTAACGATTTCATCTATTTTTACATTTTGCTGCAATATGGTTTTTCTGTGGACAATTTAATAAACCACTACATTTTTTATGAAAATATCATGACATTTTTTTTCTTTGAGTAACGCACCTGGTAAAGTCTTGATTAAATAAATGTGCAAAATAAGCATATTTAACACACTGCAAGACATCTCACAATTTTGGACTTTTCAGAACCCGTCAAATCTCTCTTCTGACCCATTTTGCCAAAGGAAAGGAAGTTACCTAATGATTAAGCACACCTTATATAGGGTTTTGATGTCATTAGACAACATCCTTCCTCATTACAGAGATGCACATCACCTGATTTACTTAATTTGTAGTTGGCTCTCAAGCCTGAACAGCTTGGAGTAGGACAACATGTATAAAAAGGATCATGTGATCAAAATACAACTTGCCTAATAATTCTGCACACTGTGTGTGTGTGTGTGTGTGTGTGTGTGTGTGTGTGTGTGTATATATATATATATATATATATATATATATATATATATATATATATATATATATATATATATATATATATACACACAATATTACACTGCTAAAAAAAATAAAGGGAACACTAAAATCCCACATCCTATATATCACTGAATGAAATATTCCAATTGTAAATCTTTATTCATTACATAGTGGAATGTGTTGAGAACACTAAACCTAAAAATGATCAATGTAAATCACAACTAATATCCCACGGAGATCTGGAGTTGGAATGATGCTCAAAATCAAAGTGGAAAATGAAGTTACAGGCTGATCCAACTTCAATGGAAATGCCTCAAGACAAGAAAGTAGTGTGTGTGGCCTCCACGTGCCTGTATGACCTCCCTTCAATGCCTGGGCATGCTCCTGATGAGGCGGCGGATGGTCTCCTGAGGGATCTCCTCCCAGACCTGGACGAAAGCATCCGCCAACTCCTGGACAGTCTGTACTGCAACGTGACGTTTGTGGATGGTGCGAGACATGTCCCAGATGTGTTGAATCTGATTCAGGTCTTGGGAACAGGTGGGCCAGTCCATAGCTTCAGTGCCTTCATGTTGCAGGAACTGCTGACACTCCAGCCACGAGGTCTGGCATTGTCCTGCTTTAGGAGGAACGCAGGGCCAATCGCACCAGCATATGGTCTCACAAGGAGTCTGAGGATCTCTTCTCGGTACCTAATGGCAGTCAGGATACCTCTAGCGGGCACATGGAGGGTTGTGCGGCCCTCCAAAGAAATGCCACCGCACACCATTACTGACCCACTGCCAAACCGGTCATGCTCTCCATGGCGTCTCCAGACTCTGTCACATGTGCTCAGTGTGAACCTGCTTTCATCTGTAAAGAGCACAGGGCACCAGTGGCCAATTTGCCAATCCTGGTGTTCTGTGGCAAATGCGAAGGGTCCTGCACCATGTTGGGCTGTGAGCACAACCCCCATCTGTGGACGTCGGGCACTCAGACCATCCTCATGGAGTCGGATTCTAACAGTTTGTGCAGACACGCACATTTGTGGCCTGCTGGAGGTCATTTTACAGTGCTCTGGCAGTGCTCCTCCTTGCACAAAGGCTGAGGAAGCGTTCCTGCTGCTGGGTTGTTGCCCTCCTATGGTCCCCTCCACGTCTCCTGGTGTACTGGCCTGTCTCATCATAGCGCCTCCAGCCACTACGTTGACAGACACAGCAAACCTTGCCACAGCTCGCATTGATGTGCCATCCTGGATGAGCTGCACTACCTGAGCCACTTGTGTGGGTTGTAGAGTGCATCTCAGGCTACCACGAGTGTGAAAGCACAACCAACATTCAAAAGTGACCAAAACATCAGCCAGAAACCATTGGTACTGAGTAGTAATGAGCGAGTATACTCATTACTCGAGATTTCCTGAGCACGCTCGAGTGACCACCGAGTATTTATGACTGCTCGGAGATTTAGTTTTCATTGCCGCAGCTGAATGATTCACAGCTACTAGCCAGGCTGAGTACATGTGGGGGTTGCCTGGTTGCTAGGGAATCCCCACGGTTCCCTGAAAATTGCCCACACAGAAAATTGCCAATTGCAGCATCACAAAGTTTCAGATCTATGATATTTGAGGTGAAAGGTGAGGATGTTCACATGATGTGTGATCACCTTGTGATTTACAGCTGATCTAGTGCAAAACTACAAACATGCTGAAGATCTGTGGTTTGTAGCAGTCTGTCATTATCAGCAATAGATAGATCTAGTCTGATCTCATCTCTCACTGATTCTGCCTTACTCCTCCCACCAGCCCAGAACAGCAGCACAAGCAGAAACAGCAGCAGTGTGATCCAGAGGAGCTATCAGTACCCACAAAAGAATCACTGTATTATCTGTGGAGTTACATGGGACTGCAGGTCAGATCTAATACATTATCTCAGTGGGAGCCAACCAAAAGCAGGGTGCTGCTGGCTGAGATAGATGGTCCTGGAAGCCCAGAAGGCACCGCAGAAAGGTGAGATTCTGTCAGAGGAGCGGAAGTGCCATAGCAGCTCTGCTCTCCCATTGTCTTCAGTGGCAGTGAATCTGGCACCTGCACTTCCTTCCCTGTCCACTTATGGCTTCCAAGAGTAAGAGTGAACAGACTCTACATAGTTATGTATCATACACATATACTGCAGGTGTAGGCTGGCATAGGATGAAAGAAAATGCAGAGTGGATTTGAATAAGGGTCTCTAGGCCCAGACACACCACTATGAGTGGAATAAGGGTCTCTAGGCCCAGACACACTACAATAAGAGTGGAATAAGGGTCTCTAGGCCCACATACACCACAATGAGAGTGGAATAAGGGTCTCTAGGCCCAGACACACCACTATGAGAGTGGAATAAGGGTCTCTAGGCCCAGACACACCACAATAAGAGTGGAATAAGGGTCTCTAGGTCCACATACACCACAATGAGAGTGGAATAAGGGTCTCTACGCCCAGACACACCACAATGTAAGTGGAATAAGGGTCTCTATGCCCAGACACACCACAATGAGAGTGGAATAAGAGTCTCTAGGCCCAGACACACCACAATGAGAGTAGAATTATTGTTAGCACAGTGGAATGACAACTCCTTAGAGCAGAATACGTACTCTGGGACTAGGGATGAGTGAACCGAACCTGGAGAAGTAAACTGGGCCCAGAGACCTTTGTTGAAATCCAATCTGCATTTTCTTTGCTGCCTGTGTTGTGCTGTATTGTATTTCAATGGAGCCCATGGAAGTCAAGGACAATCACCCGACAGCTAATTATTTGCAGGTGTGCAATGATTGTTTTATAAACTTAAGTTATTGTTATTAGAACTCCTTAATAAACTGTTCTTAATAAACTTGTCGGTAGTTTTTTACGTGGGCAATTTTCGCCGACATTCTGTGCTGCAGAGCATCTCACCTATAATTCTATACTATTCTCTGTTCTGCAGAGAATCTCACGTATACCTGCATACTATCCCCGTCCTGCAGAGCATTTAACCTATAGATCTTTGCTATTCTTTATCCTGCAGAGCAACTCACCTATATCTCTATATAATTCTGCCCTGCAGAGCATCTCACGTATACCTGCATAATATGCCCGTCCTGCAGAGCATTTAACCTATATCTCTTTGTTGCTATTCTCTGTCCTGCAGAGCTTCTCACCTATAATTCTATATTATTCTTCTGCCCTGCAGAGCATCTCACCTATAATTCTATTTTATTCTGCCCTGCAGAGCATCTCACATATAACTGCATAATATCCCCCTGTCCTGCAGAGCATTTGACCTATATCTCTTTGCTATTCTCTGTCCTGCAGAGCTCTCACCTATAATTCTGTATTATTCTTTTGCCCTGCATAGCATCTCACGTATACACTATCCCTCTGTCCTACAGAGCATTTAACCTATAATTCAGCCTGTGGGCAATTTTCTGTGGGCATTCTTCACCTTGCACCTCAAATATCATGGATCTGAAACTTTGTGATGCTGCAATTGGCAATTTTCCGTGTGGGCAATTTTCTGGTCAACACAAAGAATATTAGGCTTGCAATGTTGTATTCCTCTTACATGACGTCTTTTCTGTTTATATGCTTTGCATCCTTCATAGGAAATGCAGTAAAGCTATTTTTACAGTGATTATTGTAGAATACCATATTACAAAATTCTCATTTCATTGGTATCTGAGGTTTTATTTTCAACACTGTATTAGGCCTCACTAAAATGTCTTTTTTCAGGTACATATTACTCCCTCCTCCCCACCTCCATTCCAGATAAAGCAGTTAGGGATGACTGCATTAGAGAAGAAACATTTTAGAACTAATAAAAAAAAAATGATAAAAGGCAGGGGTGTGAAGTAGGTAGTGACTTCAACTTCATTTATAAAGAAATCAGAGTTGGACCTTTGGCTTACCAAATGCATATCCCCATTAACAGAGGCTCCAACACGATGTGTGAAACCATTTTTAAAGCGTAATTTTCCCAAACTACACCTGCTGTGTAGTTGAACGCAGAATTATTGAAAAACTGTGACGACCTTTTATTTTCCAAGACAGTTTACGAAAGATGTCTAACCTTTACAATAATCTTTATTTTTATTCAAAAAAGAAATGCACAAAATGCAGGTATGCCCGGCCCTGAACAAGCTGCTATTCCTCAGAACAATTGTAAGTGTGATCTCCAAATGGCTAGGCGGGTTCCATTCCCAATGAAGCTGAGGCGGTGCTATGCATACATAGATAGTGATCCAAACGCATAAAAAGAGAAAAAAAATGCGGGTCAGGTAGAAGCGCAGGAGCGCGAAACGATCGTCGTCTGTCTTGTCTCCATTCACTCCCGCTCCCCTCCGCAGTGTTGTCTATGCCACGCCACGTCCGATATGGCTTGTAATGCCTAAATAAAGGACTTCTGATTTTTGGAAGATTTGGGCGAGTGCTGCATTTTTTTTCTCTTTTTATGCGTTTGGATCTTTATTTTTATATAGCACTAACATATTCCGCAGCGCTTTACAGTTTGCACACATTATCATTGCTGTCCCCGATGGGGCTCACAGTCTAAATTTCCTATCAGTATGTCTTTGGAATGTGGGAGGAAACCGGAGAACCTGGAGGAAACACACGCAAACACGGAGAGAACATACAAACTCCTTGCAGATGTTGTCCTTGGTGGGATTTGAACCCAGGACTCCAGCGCTGCAAGGCTGCAGTGCCAACCACTGAGCCACTGTGCTGCCCCATAACCTTTATACTAGGGAGGCTTAAAATCCGCCAAATTTTAGTGCACAATATTGTGATTTTAGCCAGTCTTCTTTACCCATACATCCCTCTATAACACAAGGTAAATGTGGGATAAGGCATAAAAGAGATTTCTGGCGCATCTAGCTAACTAAATCGGCACCAAAAATTTACCTAAACAGTTTCCTTCACTTTATTCTAGAGAATAGCTGAGCACTGGTTTCTTGTGGTAATTACAGACAGTATGTATTTAATGTAGATGTTCGGAGAGGACTTGAATTTGTAAAAGCAGAAAACAGTACCAGCTAAGTGAGATTTTCCTTCATAAATCGATCGGCAGTGTGTCAATTCTTTTTGTGCATTCACTAAAGTAGGAAGTTATTAACGCTCCATTGGATAGGTGATAAATTGTGCCACCAATCACAGAAAAGTTGGCTATATAGTCACAACTGAATCAAGTGGTGGTTGAGGAGATGTACTAACTCTCCTTTCTACAGGACTGCCAGAGATAGCTGAGCACTTTACTTGGTGGACCATCCCCGTGATCAACAATCCTGGAGGCTAACTTTCCAAAATCCTACAAAGCCTTTAGGCTATGTATTAGTCATAGTATGTAAAGGAATACAAACATTAATATACGTACTTTGAATATATTTAAGTGTATAACTGTAAAGCTGAGAAAAAAAGATTTCCAGTGGCAGTCTGTAGCTTCAGGACCAGAACTGTGCAAACCTTCTGCAGGCAACCCTTGCCCCCCTTTTTTTTTAAATTAGCAAACATGTAATGATGTCATGTGCGTATAGTGTTGAGCCCGCGAACCTCTTCCTACCCATCAGCATCTTGATTAGTAGGACTCATGTAACATCATGTGTGTCTTGTAGAAGATTTTCTGTAAATCTTTTTGCTTAAATCTATAAAATAATTTACTTTATATGTAATAACATTGGATGAAGGTTATATATTACAATAGAGCCTCCACTTTATAGTTTATCTTTTAAAGTATATATAAAGTTTCATATTCACTTGTATTAAGTGACATTATCCAAGCACGTTCGCTCATCACCAATAACGACATAAAAGGTCCTAAGAGTTTGTAGCAGGAATCCTACAACCAACCCTGTTGATGCTTTATGTCATATATTATTGTGTCTTAAGATATTGTCCATAAATGACCTCATGGAGAGACTTCCATGAATTGTTTCCAAAAATATCTGTTGGTCTTGTACAATTTTGTTTCTTTGAAACTCGTTTTATTAAAGTTTATATAACATAAGGTTACATCGGAGAACAAAAAGCATTTCTCATTAGTACTATCTGGCAAAGTTAACCTTACCTTTACCATACAATGGGTCTAATATGTTAACCAAAAGCATAAGACACCCACATAAGGAATCAAACATCACATACTTTAATCATGAAAGACATGACTCCCCAAACCATCAATGATTGTGGAAACTTCACACTAGACCTCAAGCAGCTTGGATTGTGGCCTCTCCACTCTTCCTCCAGACTCTGGGACCTTGATTTCCAAGGTCTAGCGCAAAGTTTCCACAATCAATGATGGTTTCGGGAGCCATGTCATCTGCTGGTGTAGGTCCACTGTGTGGTATCAAGACCAAAGTCAGCGCAGCCGTCTACCAGGAAATTTTAGAACACTTCATGATTCCCTCTGCCGTCAAGCTTTTTGGAGATGGAAATTTCATTCTCCAGCAGGACTTGGTACCTGTCTACACTGCCAAAAGTACAAATACCTGGTTTAAAAACAACAGTATCACTGTGCTTGATTGGCCAGCAAACTCGCCTGACCTTCCAAGAGGAAGATGAGAGACACCAGACCCCACAATGCAGATGTGCTGAAGGCTGCTATCAAAGCAACCTGGGCTTCCATAACACTTCAACAGTACCACAGGCTGAACGCCTCTATGCCACGCATGCAGTAATTGAAGCAAAAGGAGCCCTGACCAGGTACTGAGTGCATTTACTGAACATAAATTTCAGTAGGCCAACATTTCGGATGTTAAAAACATTTTTTGAAGCTGGTGTTCTAAAGTTTTCTAATTTACTGAGATAATGACTTTTGGGTTTTCATTGGCTGTAAGCCATAATCATCAACATGAACAGAAATAAACACTTGAAATACATCACTCTGTTTGTAATGACTAATATATGGGTTTCACTTTTTGTATTGAAGAACTGAAATAAATTAACTTTTTGCTGATATTCTAATTTTGTGAGATGCACCTGTACAGGTCAGTGTCTTGACCACTAAATTTGACCAAAATTATTCATCTTGGGAATGTAGAACTTCAGGACAAGCACCGTTATGCCATAAGGGAGGCTCCGCTAATGTGTTTTCAAATTGAAAAATCCTTTTGATGGCTCTCCACACTTGAACTGTAATGGCCTGTGCACACGTTGCAGATTTTTGTGCAGGTTTCTTCCTTTTTTCACCCCCGCAGATTTCTATTATGGAATGGGTGCAGAAACACAGCAGTTCTGCACAAAGAATTGACATGGTCCTTTTTTTAAGCTGCTGCGTTTTCTGTGCAGATTTTTCTGCACCATTAGCACAGCATTTTTATTTTGCCATTGATTTACATTGCACTGTAAATCACTTGCAGATCTGCAGTGTTTCTGCGAGGGGAAAAAAAAGCTGCAGTTCTGCAGGAAATGTGCAACGTGTGCACATACCCTAAAAGTCTGTGAATTGGCAAGAAGGAGCATAAACATTGTCTTTGTTCCTACAAGACCCCAAAGACTCAACCAGTGCACAAGGTGGTGTTCAGAATTAGGCAAAACAAAATCTGCTATCCAGTGTTGTAGAAAGCAAAGTTGGCCAGCTAAGTAGTGCCTGTTTCATAAGTCCTGATATTTCCGGAACCGGAAAAAAACAGTATAGATATCATTGCTCGTGTGTGTAGTTCTTGTGACATACGTGTGCAGCTCGTGTGCTGTACAGCGGTACTGTCAACACTGTTCCCTGGTGCTGAAGACAGCTCACATCATTCTCCCCTGCTCCGCCAGTGATCAGGGGAGAATGTTGAGTTATATTCAACTGATAAGAGCAAGAGCAGGCAGCGGCTGATAGGACTATTACTCCCAACAGCCTACACCTGCTACCGCTAACAGTGAGAGCAGCTGCCGGCTGATGGCAGCATTCATCAGACGCCGCTTGTGCTAAAAAAAAATGAAAAAACTGGTATGGGTCCCCTGTACTTTTGATAGTCAGGCTGTCAAAACTGACAGCTGCAGGCTGCAACCCTCAGCAAGGCTGGTTATCAAGAATAGAGGGGTCTTCACTCTTTTTTTTTAAATTATTATTGAAATAATTAAAATAAAAAAAAATGTGTGGTGCCCCCCCGTTTTTAACAACCAGCCTTGCTAAAGCAGACAACTGGGGGCTGGTATTCTCAGGCTGGTAAGTGGCCATGGATATTGACCCCACTAGCCTAAAAATAGCAGCCCGCAGCCAAGGCGCCAGTTCTGGCTCTTCTCACTTACCCTGTGGTGGTGGCAAGTGGGGTAATTAATATTTGTAGGGTTGATGTCACCTTTGTATTGTCTGGTGACATCAAGCCTATCGGTTAGACGCCCCTCCATTACTAATCCTGTAGTTAGTTGAATGGTAAATAAACACACAGCAAGTATAAAGTCTTATTTGAAATAATAAACAAAACACACTTTGTTTATTTTTTAAATAAAAATGTAACAGTTATACTCACCTAACGCCCATTCCATTGAAGCCCTCGTCTCCTATAATAAAACAAAATAAAAAACAACCATATCCCTCACCTGTCTGATGTTTAGTCCCATGCCGCAATCCATTTCAGGGAATAGTTTTCAACCTGTAAGGTTGTAAGGTGTCAAGATGCGACTGTCCAGGCTGAGAATCACTGGGGAATGAGCTGCTGCGAGCGCGGTCATCAAGGTTATCGCTGGTCACTGAGGCTGGGCTGAACGGCGGTGAGAAGCATCGTGAGAAAAAGTAATTGAGTTCATCGCAGATCACCGTGAGAATGGTGATTTGTGGTGAAGTCACTGAGCTGAACTCAGTGACTTTTTCCTCACACTGATGAGGTCACCGCAGTTCAGCCCAGCTGGGAATGCAGTCTCAGTGATCTGTAGTAACCGCTAGTCACTGATGCTGCGCTTGCGGTAGCTCATTCGTCAGTGGTTCTCAGTCTGGACGATCGCCTCTTGGTACCGCCCAGGTTGAAAACTATTAATCCCCCAGACATGGATTATGGTGTGGGACAGTTCGACAGACAGGTGAGGGATATGATTTTTTTTTTATTTTTTGTTTTATTACAAGAGACGAGGGATTCAATGAAATGAGCATTAGGAGAGTATAACTGTGTTTGGTATTTTTAAATAAAAATGTGAAAGTATGTTTTGTTTTTATTTCAAAACAAAAGACTTTATACTTGCTGTGTGTTTATTTACCATACAACTATAGGATTACTAATGGAAAGGAGTCTTATAGACGCCTCTCCATTACCAAGCCATGGGCATGATGTCAACAGACAATACAAAGGTGACATCAACCCCACAAATATTACCCCATTTGTCACCGCCACAAGGCAAATGGGAAGAGCTGGGCAAAGTGCCAGAATTGGTGCATCTAATAGATGTGCCTCTTCTGGGCGGCTGAGGACTGCTATTTTTAGGCTGGGATTGGGGGGGTCAATATCCATGGCCCCTTACCAACCTGAGAATGCCAGACCCCAGCTGTCTGCTTTAGCAAGGCTGGCTGTCAAACATGGGGAGGCCTCACACAGTTTTTTTTTCAATTATTTATTTTAAAGGGAACCTGTCACCCCGAAATTCGCGGGTGAGGTAAGCCCACCGGCATCAGGGGCTTATCTGCAGCATTCTGTAATGCTGTAGATAAGCCCCCGATGTTACCTGAAAGAGGAGAAAAAGACGTTATATTATACTCACCCAGGGGTGGTCCCGCTGCTGGTCAGGTCAAATGGGCGTCTCCGGTCCGCTGCGGCGCCTCCCATCTTCATTACAAGACGTCCTCTTCTGATCTTCAGCCACGGCTCCGGCGCAGGCGTACTTTGCTCTGCCCTGTTGAGGGCAGACAAAGTACTGCAGTGCGCAGGCGCCGGGCCTCTGACCTTTCCGGCGCCTGCGCACTGCAGTACTATCCTCTGCCCTCAACAGGGCAGAGCAAAGTACGCCTGCGCCGGAGCCGTGGCTGAAGATCAGAAGAGGACGTCTTGTAATGAAGATGGAAGGCGCCGCAGCGGACCGGAGACGCCCGTTTGACCTGACCAGCAGCGGGACCGCCCCTGGGTGAGTATAATATAAAGTCTTTTTCTCCTCTTTCAGGATACATCGGGGCTTATCTACAGCATTACAGAATGCTGCAGATAAGCCCCTGATGCCGGTGGGCTTACCTCACCCGCGATTTTCGGGGTGACAGGTTCCCTTTAATAATTTTAAAAAAAATGCACAGGGACCCCCCCTTTTTTTTTAAATTCGTTTATTGATTTTACAATAAACCATACAATACACATGTTTGCATTCGTTATTATCAGGTACAGCATAAAGTACAGATAATTATATTGCATTATTGAATATGCGAAAAGGTGCGTACTTTATTCATAACAAAATATTGCACCTATTATTGATAAAGTATTGCAAGGACAGCAAATTGTGTATGTCAAATCACTGATATCCAATAAATCACCTATTATGTAACATCAACTACAATAACTACTAGTGGGCCGCTTAAAAAAACTCTGCATTATGTTGTCCATCATGCGATGCCCCCTAAACCATAAACCCAGCTTCCTGTACTAATATCTAATTAGTATGGATCTATAGAATATGATAAGAGGAGTTCCATCTACCCCAGATCTTCTTAAATTTGCCTGGACATCCTCTATTTTGATACAATGTACGTTCATAAGGGATAACTGAATTCATCAATTCAACCCAAGCTCTAAGAGATGGGCAAGAACCACCCATTCACCGTAGCGCCAATACCTTCCGTGCCATAAAGAGTGTCGTAAAAAAATCCCAGTATAATGGTCCCTGGTCTCTGCATCCCACACCCCAAATAAGAAGGTCAGTGGCTCAAGAGGGACAGGGATTGACAACAGAGATGTTAATAATGTTGTCACCTATTTCCAGCAATGAAGAATAATAGGGGATTTCTATATCATATGGATAAGATCTGCATCTAATGAGTGACATCGCAAACATTCTGGCGAGTGGCGACGACCCATTTTAAAAAGTCGCATCGGTGTCAAATAGGATTGATATATTATATTCAACTGGGTCATCCTATTGTTGATTGATGGAGAGACCTTAAGGTACCGTCACATTTAGCGACGCTGCAGCGATCCAGACAACGATCCCGATCGCTGCAGCGTCGCTGTTTGGTCGCTGGAGAGCTGTCACACAGACAGCTCTCCAGCGACCAACGATGCCGGTCCCCTGGTAACCAGGGTAAACATCGGGTTACTAAGCGCAGGGCCGCGCTTAGTAACCCGATGTTTACCCTGGTTACCAGCGTAAACTTAAAAAAAAACAAACACTACATACTTACCTTCCGGTGTCTGTCACCCGGCGCTGTGCTTCTCTGCACTGACTGTGAGCGCCGGCCGGAAAGCACAGCGGTGACGTCACCGCTGTGATCTGCTTTCCGGCTGGCCGGCGCTCACAGTGAGGGGAAGCACAGCGCCGGAGGACAGACACCGGAATGTAAGTATGTAGTGTTTTTTTTTTTACGTTTACGCTGGTAACCAGGGTAAACATCGGGTTACTAAGCGTGGCCCTGCGCTTAGTAACCCGATGTTTACCCTGGTTACCAGTGAAGACATCGCTGAATCGGCGTCACACACGCCGATTCAGCGATGTCTGCGGGAGATCCAGCGACAAAATAAAGTACTGGACTTTCTGCTCTGACCAACGATGGCACAGCAGGATCCTGATCGCTGCTGCCTGTCAAACTCAACGATATCGCTAGCCAGGACGCTGCAACGTCACGGATCGCTAGCGATATCGTTGAGTGTGAAGGTACCTTTAGTTGGAGATTCCAGGATATCTTTCCATTCTTCTCCTAGTACGTCAGGAAGAAGTCCCTCCCATTTCCCCTTAATGGATTGTATAGTAGACCCAACTTCCACAGACAGCAGATAAGTATATAAAGAGGAAATAAGGCCTTGAGGACCTTGCAAATTGAGAATTCCTATTAAAGGTAGAGATGAAATAGCTCAACCTGTATCCATATTCCTCATGTGTGATTGAAAGGCTGATCTTGGCTGTAAATAACGAAAGAATTGAGATCTCGGGATATCATATTTATTCTGTAATTGTTCAAAAGACATAAAGGTCCCCTGGTTATGTAGATCACCTACCGAGAAGACACCATGCGAGATCCAAAAGTCAGTGGACAGGTGGTTCAACGGTACTGAAAAATAATTATTGTTCCACAAGGGCATTTCAGCTACAATATCTACAAATCTAATGACTTTTTTAATTTGCCTCCAGATTGATCGTGCCAGCCGGAGTAAGGACAATAGATGATGAACACTAACTTTCTCCAGCTCCAAAAACCTAGTGGGCAATCAATCTGGGCAGAATGGAGTAGATGGCTCTCAGAGTTAGGTAGGGAATTATTGGGCATCCATTTATTTATTGCCTTAGCCTGCCCAGCCAAGTAATATAAATAAAAATCTGGTAGAGCCGCTCCACCCCCTGCTTTGGTCTTTGTAGAACAAATAGCTTGAGTTTGGGCCTAGCCTTCCCCCATATAAAGGACGTAATTTGGGAGTTTAGATTCACAAAAAAGGATTTAGGTTTTGGCACAGCACTGTGTTGAAAGCAGTAGCTGAGTTTGGGGAGTAATATTTTAATTAGATTAATACGACCAGCAACAAAGCGGGAGTTTATTCCAAGTTGCAAATTTAGATTTGACCAAATCTAGTAACTTAAATCAAATTGACTATGTTGAGACATGTGGATACCTAGATATTTGAAATTAGAGACAATAAGCAACATTGAGAGAGTTTCAAGACGGGGCATTGGGGTATGAGGAGGTGGTAACAGAACAGAGTAGATTTGTCCCAGTTTATATATAGGCCGGAGAATTTACTAAATTTATCTATAGTGACTATTACTTGTGGTAGTGTTTCCTCCGCTTTATCCATAAATATCACCATGTCATCAGCATAAAAACCAATGGTGTCTACACGACTTGCTATATCTATCCCCATAATATCAGTGGAAGACCTTATGCGTATTGCCAATGCCTCTATCGCCAGGGCAAAAAGAGCCGGGGACAAGGGACACCCCTGACGAGTTCCCCAGTGTAATGAAAAGGGCTTAGAAATGGAATTATTTACAATTATACGTGCCTTAGGTTTCATATACAGTGTACCAATCCCTCTTAAGAATTTGTCCCCAAAAACCACATTTTTGCAAACATGCAGACAGAAAGGGCAACTCAAGAGAGTCAAAAGCCTTGGCCGCGTCGAGCGATCCTAGTGCCCAATTATCTGATACCAGAGAGCTATATTGAATCACTGACTGAACCCGCCTAATATTGATAGAAGTAATTTTACCAGGCATAAAACCAGTTTGGTCTGGGTGTACAAGATCTAATATGATCGTGTTCAGTCTGGTGGCCAAGATTTTAGTGAAAATTTTATAATCTACATTTACTAGTGATATAGGGTGATAAGAACCACATTCCAAAGGGTCCTTCCCCTTTTTTGCCTGAGCATAATGTTTGCTTCATAAAATGTTTCAGGCATAAATCCTCCCTCCCAAACCCCCCGAAACACCTTCAATAGGAGTGGTGCTAGCCTATCTCAATATTTCCTATATAGCTCACTGGGAAACCCATCTGGTCCAGGGGCCTTCCCAGAAGCCATGTCCGCTATAGCGCAACCTATCTCCTCCAGGGTAAACTCAGCATCCATAAAGGCTCGTTGGGCTGAGCTCAATGTGGGAAATGTTACATCTGATAGATAATCTAAACATTCCAAAATATAAGGCCGCTGCTAGATTTATATAACGACTTATAGTAATCATGAAAACAATGGCGTATTTCATCAGTTGAAGATACTAATGAGCCATCCGGTGCATGAATCTGCAGTATTGTGTTAGAAGTATTATGTTGACGCACTAAGAAAGCCAAGAATTTACTTGCTTGATTTCCCAGTTCAAAATAGGATTGACGAGTAAAGAATAATTTGCGTTTAGACTTAAGGTACCGTCACACAGTGGCATTTTGATCGCTACGACGGCACGATCCGTGACGCTCCAGCATCGTAACAATATCGCTCCAGCGTCGTAGACTGCTGTCACACTTTGCAATGCACGACGCTGGAGCGATAATTTCATGACGTATGTGCGATGTAGAAGCCGTTGGTTACTATGCGCACATCGTATACAATATCGTGCACACCTTTGTTACACCATGCGATCATGCCGCCACAGCGGGACACTAGACGATGAAAGAAAGTTTCAAACGATCTGCTACGACGTACGATTCTCAGCGGGGTCCCTGATCGCAGGAGCGTGTCAGACACTGCGAGATCGTAACTATATCGCTGGAACGTCACGAATCGTGCCGTCGTAGCGATCAAAATGCCACTGTGTGACGGTACCCTTAGTGTCTGCATGCTGAGTATATAACCTTTGAGAAGCTAGCCACTCAACCCTATTACCATTAGTTTGATTAGATATATATGTGGCCTACGAGTCTTTCAACCGTTGTTCTATCTCATCGTCCTCTCTCGCGGTCACCCTTTTGATATAAGAAATTGTAGAAGACAAGCACCCTCTTAAGTATGCCTTTAGGGTGTCCCAAAATCGACTAATATTCTGCGGTTCTGGGTGAGCTGAGGTGAAACAATTCAACTGATCAACCGTCCTATCATTAGAATCTATTAGTTTCAGCCAGAATGGATTCAATTTCCAGAACATACCATTATTTGATTTCCCAAATTTAAGTTTAAAGAATAACTGGACTATGGTCCGAGATCCCCCTATTGCCATGCTCAACACTGTCCACCCACAATGCCAACCCACTGGATCCAAATATATAGTCTAGACGAGACAGAGATCGCCTAGTGGATGAGTGGCAAGTATATCCCCTAGTCTCAGGGTGACGTATTCTCCATAAATCCAGCCATCCGCTACCTCCCATAAATAGTGCCAGTTGGGACGGAGCTTGAGACAGGGGTTCCCCAGATGTCGCGTCGTCCAATCTCTATCAAGATGATTATCCATGACTAATTTAAAATCTCCCATACAAATAACACTTGCATCTGGATAATTTAAAGGAGAAACTCATTGCCATACGAAGAACCGATGTGTCAGCCGGGGGGGGTTATAGACACAATATGACATTCACGTGAGTTGATTAATGCATGCACAAAGCGAGCCTCAGGATCCCTCCGAGCCTCCCTGGCTTCCCATCTGACATCTCTATGTATTAACAGAGAAACCTCTCTCGAATAGCTACACTGTGTGCAGAATTATTAGGCAAGTTGTATGTTGTCCTACTCCAAGCTGTTCAGGCTTGAGAGCCAACCACCAATTAAGTAAATCAGGTGACGTGCATCTCTGTAATGAGGAGGGGTGTTGTCTAATGACATCAAAACCCTATATAAGGTGTGCTTAATTATTAGGCAACTTCCTTTCCTTTGGCAAAATGGGTCAGAAGAGAGATTTGACGGGCTCTGAAAAGTCCAAAATTGTGAGGTGTCTTGCAGAGGGATGCAGCAGTCTTGAAATTGCCAAACTTTTGAAGCGTGATCACCGAACAATCAAGCGTTTCATGGCAAATAGCCAACAGGGTCGCAAGAAGTGTGTTGGGCAAAAAAGGCGCAAAATAACTGCCCATGAACTGAGGAAAATCAAGCGTGAAGCTGCCAAGATGCCATTTGCCACCAGTTTTGCCATAGTTTAGAGCTGCAACGTTACTGGAGTAACAAAAAGCACAAGGTGTGCGATACTCAGGGACATGGCCAAAGTAAGAAAGGCTGAAAAACAACCACCTTTGAACAAGAAACATAAGATAAAACGTCAAGACTGAGCCAAGAAATATCTTAAAAAGCTGACTTTTCAAAGGTTTTATGGACTAAAGAAATATGAGTGACTCTTGATGGGCCAGATGGATGGGCCAGAGGCTGGATCAGTAAAGAGCAGAGAGCTCCACTCCGACTCAAACGCCAGCAAGGTAGAAAAGGGGTACTGGTATGGGCTGGTATCATCAAAGATGAACTTGTGGGACCTTTTCGGGTTGATGGAGTGAAGCACAACTCCCAGACCTACTGCCAGTTTCTGGAAGACAAGCAGTGGTACAGGAAGAAATCGGTATCGTTCAAGAAAAACATGATTTTCATGTAGGACAATGCTCCATCACATGCCTCCAACTACTAAACTGCGTGGCTGGCCAGTAAAGGTCTCAAAGAAGAAAAAATAATGACATGGCCTCCTTGTTCACCTGATCTGAACCCTATAGAGAACCTGTGGTCCCTCATAAAATGTGAGATCTACAGGGAGGGAAAACAGTACACCTCTCGGAAAAGAGTCTGGGAGGCTGTGGTGGCTGCTGCACGAAATGTTGATCATAAACAGATCAAGCAACTGACAGAATCTATGGATGGAAGGCTGGTGAGTGTCATAAAGAAAGGTGGCTATATTGGTCACTCATTTTTTGGGGTTTTGTTTTTGCATGTCAGAAATGTTTATTTCTAAATTTTGTGCAGTGATATTGGTTCACCTGGTGAAAATAAACAAGTGAGATGGGAATATATTTGGTTTTTATTAAGTTGCCTAATAATTCTGTACAGTAATAGTTACCTGCACAAACAGATATCCTCCTAAGATAGCCAAATCTAAAAAAAAAAAAAACACTCAACTTCCAAAAATATTATGCTTTGATATTTGAGAGTCTTTAGGGTTGATTGAGAACATAGTTGTTGATCAATAATAAAACTAATCCTCTAAAATACAACTTGCCTAATAATTCTGCACACAGTGTAGTGTGGAATGCGTGGATAAACCACTGTACCCATGGCTTTTGTACACATCGGGCTGTATCCCTAGTCAGGTGTGTCTCCACCAGTGCTACAACGTGAGGATGATGTTTAATCTGTGAAAATACCTTAAATTTTCTTCCTGGGAGTTTTAATACCCCGTATATTCCAGGTCATACATATAATCTCAGATCCCATACTTATATTTAAAAGAATAATGTGCATTATTACTCCGGCAAAGTTCAGAGACATCACACAGAGCAAAAACCGAACAGTATAGGAGTGAAGTCCTGTACTCCTACAATCAGATAGAAAAGGGGATACCCTCACTGAATCCAGCGTCCGGTATTGTTGATGAACTCGGCGCCCATATAGAGAGCTCCGCTTGTATAGCCATTAGACAAAGATTTTATTGGATTATGAGTATATTAGGATTCTTTTGCATTAGACACCTTGTGGGACTGTAACCATTCAGTTACTTCCGCTGGGTCTGTAAAGAATATGGAAGAACCTTCATGGACAATTCGGAGTCGAGCTGGATAGAGCATAGAGTAGATGACATTTTTGTCTCTAAGTTGCTTCTTGATTTCCATAAACTGTGCCCGCTGTTTTTGGAGCTCCATTGAAAAGCCTGGAAAAATCGAAATTGTAGCATTGTTGAATTTGATAGGGCCTTTTTGCCATGCCAAACGAAGAATAGCATCCCTATCCCTACAGATAAGGAGACGTGCCAGAAAAGGTCAAGGTGGAGTTCCAGGGGGGAGAGGTCTTGTAGGGAGCCTGTGGGCCCTCTCCACCGAGAATGTTGAGGAAAATTCATCCCACAGAGAGGCCCTGAGCCAGTCTTCCTGAAATTGCTCAGGTTGCTGACCCTCCGAACGTTCCGGCAGGCCAATAATTTGAATTTTAGGCGTAGTCTGTTCTCCAAATTGTCTGCCTTTTGTTTCCAGGCGTTTATAGAGCCAGCCACTTTCGTCAGTTTAGCCTCCATAGGGGTGAAGATATCTTCTATATGGGACACTGTTGTTTCCACCTCTGTAGTGCACCCCCTCATGGCCTGCATATCATGCCGCAGACGACCCACCTCCGTATGCACATCCTCTTTTTTCAGTAAGAGATGATCTAGTTAGGGATATAGCATGCATTAATTGCTCAGATGCCTGTTTAAGAGTCAATTCGTCTTGTTCACCCTCCTCATTACTATCAGAGAGGCGATTTTTACGCTGGGTCTGTGAGAGGTTGTTTCTAAAGGCCCCTTCACATTAACCCCTTCCCGACCTGTGACACAGCGTATGCGTCATGAAAGTCGGTGCCAATCCGACCTGTGACGCATATGCTGTGTCACAGAAAGATCGCGTCCCTGCAGATCGGGTGAAAGGGTTAACTCCCATTTCACCCGATCTGCAGGGACAGGGGGAGTGGTAGTTTAGCCCAGGGGGGGGTGGCTTCACCCCCTCGTGGCTACGATCGCTCTGATTGGCTGTTGAAAGTGAAACTGCCAATCAGAGCGATTTGTAATATTTCACCTAAAAAAATGGTGAAATATTACAATCCAGCCATGGCCGATGCTGCAATATCATCGGCCATGGCTGGAAATACTAATGTGCCCCCACCCCACCCCTCCGATCGCCCCCCCAGCCCCCCGATCTGTGGCCCGCTCCCCTCCGTCCTGTGCTCCGCTCCCCCGTCCTCCTGTCCGCTCCCCCCGTGCTCCAATCACACCCCCCGTGCTCTAATCAAACCCCCCCGCACTCCGATCCCCCCCGTGCTCCGATCCACCCCCCCTGCACACCGATCCACCCCCCCTGCACACCGATCCACCCGCCCGCACACCGATCACTCTCCCCCATGCTCCGATCCCTCCCCCCCCGTGCTCCGACGCCCCCCCGTGCCCTGATCTCCCCCCCTTATACTTACCGATCCTGGCGGGGTCCGTCCGTCTTCTTCCCCGAGCGCCGCCATGTTCCAAAATGGCGGGCGCATGCGCAGTGCGCCCGCCGAATCTGCCGGCCGGCAGATTCGTTCCAATGTGAATTTTGATCACTGTGATATAATCTATCACAGTGGTCAAAATAAAAAAACAGTAAATGACCCCCCCCATTTGTCCCCCATAGATAGGGACAATAATAAAATAAAGAATTTTTTTTTTTTCCACTAAGGTTGGAGTTAGAACTAGGGTTAGGGTTAGGGTTAGGGGTAGGGGTAGGGTTAGGGTTAGGGGTAGGGTTAGGGTTTCGATATGTGCACACGTATTCTGGTCCTCTGCGGATTTTTCCGCAGCGGATTTGATAAATCCGCAGTGCTAAACCGCTGCGGATTTATGGCAGATTTACCGCGGTTTTTCTGCGCATTTCACTGCGGTTTTACAACTGCGATTTTCTATTGGAGCAGTTGTAAAACCGCTGTGGAATCCGCAGAAAGAAGTGACATGCTGCGGAATGTAAACCGCTGCGTTTCCGTGCAGTTTTTCCGCAGCATGTGTACAGCGATTTTTGTTTCCCATAGGTTTACATTAAAATGTAAACTCATGGGAAACTGCTGCGGATCCGCAGCGTTTTCCGCAGCGTGTGCACATACCTTTAGAATTAGGCTATGTGCACACGGTGCAGATTTGGCTGCGGATCCGCAGCGGATTGGCCGCTGCGGATCCGCAGCAGTGTTCCATCAGGTTTACAGTACCATGTAAACCTATGGAAAACCAAATCCGCTGTGCCCATGGTGCGGAAAATACCGCACGAAAACGATGCGTTGTATTTTCCGCAGCATGTCAATTCTTTGTGCGGATTCCGCAGCGTTTTACACCTATTCCTCAATAGGAATCCGCAGGTGAAATCCGCAGTAAATCCGCAGGTAAAACGCAGTGCCTTTTACCCGCGGATTTTTCAAAAATGGTGCGGAAAAATCTCACACGAATCCGCAACGTGGGTACATAGCCTTAGGGTTAGGGTTGGGTTGGAATTAGGGTTGTGGTTAGGGTTAGGGGTGTGTTGGGGTTAGGGTTGTGGTTAGGGGTGTGTTGCGGTTAGGGTTGTGGTTAGGGTTACGGCTACAGTTGGGATAAGGGTTAGGGGTGTGTTGGCGTTAGAATTGAGGGGTTTCCACTGTTTAGGCACATCAGGGGGTCTCCAAACGCAACATGGCGCCACCATTGATTCCAGCCAATCTTTTATTCAAAAAGTCAAATGGTGCTCCTTCCCTTCCGAGCCCCGACGTGTGCCCAAACAGTGGTTTACCCCCACATATGGGGTATCAGTGTACTCAGGACAAACTGGGCAACAATTACTGGGGTCCAATTTCTCCTGTTACCCTTGAGAAAATAAAAAATTGCTTGCTAAAACATCATTTTTGAGGAAAGAAAAATGATTTTTTATTTTCACGGCTCTGCGTTGTAAACGTCTGTGAAGCACTTGGGGGTTCAAAGTGCTCACCACATATCTAGATAAGTTCCTTGGGGGGTCTAGTTTCCAAAATGGGGTCACTTGTGGGGGGTTTCTACTGTTTAGGCACACCAGGGGCTCTGCAAACGCAACGTGACGCCCGCAGACCATTCCATCAAAGTCTGCATTTCAAAACGTCACTACTTGACTTCCGAGCCCCGACATGTGCCCAAACAGTGGTTTACCCCCACATATGGGGTATCAGCGTACTCAGGACAAACTGGGCAACAATTACTGGGGTCCAATTTCTCCTGTTACCCTTGAGAAAATAAAAAATTGCTTGCTAAAACATCATTTTTGAGGAAAGAAAACGTATTTATTATTTTCACTGCTCTGTGTTATAAACTTCTGTGAAGCACTTGGGGGTTCAAAGTGCTCACCTCACATCTAGATAAGTTCCTTTCGGGGTCTAGTTTCCAAAATGGGGTCACTTGTGGGGGGTTTCTACTGTTTAGGCACACCAGGGGCTCTGCAAACGCAACGTGACGCCCGCAGACCATTCCATCAAAGTCTGCATTTCAAAAGTCACTACTTCCCTTCTGAGCCCCGACATGTGCCCAAACTGTGGTTTACCCCCACATATGGGGTATCAGCGTACTCAGGAGAAACTGTACAACAACTTTTGGGGTCAAATTTCTCCTGTTACCCTTGGGAAAATAATAAATTGCAGGCTAAAAAATCATTTTAGAGAAAATAAAATTTTTATTTTATTTTCATGGCTCTGCGTTATAAACTTCTGTGAAGCACTTGGAAGTTCAAAGTCCTCACCACACATCTAGATTAGTTCCTTTGGGGGTCTAGTTTCCAAAATGGGGTCATATGTGGGGGATCTCCAATGTTTAGGCACACAGGGGCTCTCCAAACGTGACATGGTGTCCGCTAATGATTGGAGCTAATTTTCCATTTAAAAAGCCAATTGGCGTGCCTTCCCTTCCGAGCCCTGCCGTGCGCCCAAACAGTGGTTTACCCCCACATATGGGGTATCAGCGTACTCAGGACAAACTGGACAACAACATTTGCGGTCCAATTTCTCCTATTACCCTTGGCAAAATAGGAAATTCCAGGCTAAAAATCATTTTTGAGGAAAGAAAAATTATTTTTTATTTTCATGGCTCTGCATTATAAACTTCTGTGAAGCACCTGGGGGTTTAAAGTGCTCAATATGCATCTAGATAAGTTCCTTGGGGGGTCTAGTTTCCAAAATGGGGTCACTTGTGGGGGAGCTCCAATGCATAGGCACACAGGGGCTCTCCAAACGCGACATGGTGTCCGCTAACAATTGGAGCTAATTTTCCATTCAAAAAGTCAAATGGCGCGCCTTCCCTTCCGAGCCCTGCCGTGTGCCCAAACAGTGGTTTACCCCCACATATGAGGTATCGGCGTACTCGGGAGAAATTGCCCAACAAATTTTAGGATTCATTTTATCCTATTGCCCATGTGAAAATGAAAAACTGAGGCGAAAATAATTTTTTTGTGAAAAAAAAAGTACTTTTTCATTTTTACAGATCAATTTGTGAAGCACCTGAGGGTTTAAAGTTCTCACTATGCATCTAGATAAGTTCCTTGGGGCGTCTAGTTTCCAAAATGGGGTCACGTGTGGGGGAGCTCCAATTTTTAGGCACACGGGGGCTCTCCAAACGTGACATGGTGTCCGCTAAAGAGTGGAGCCAATTTTTCATTCAAAAAGTCAAATGGCGCTCCTTCCCTTCCAAGCCCTGCCGTGCGCCCAAACAGTGGTTTACCCCCACATATGAGGTATCAGCGTACTCAGGACAAATTGGACAACAACTTTCGTGGTTCAGTTTCTCCTTGTACCATTGGGAAAATAAAAAAAATGTTGCTAAAAGATAATTTTTGTGACTAAAAAATTAAATGTTCATTTTTTCCTTCCATGTTGCTTCTGCTGCTGTGAAGCACCTGAAGGGTTAAAAAACTTCTTGAATGTGGTTTTGAGCACCTTGAGGGGTGCATTTTTTAGAATGGTGTCACTTTTGGGTATTTTCAGCCATATAGACCCCTCAAACTGACTTCAAATGTGAGGTGGTCCCTAAAAAAAATGGTTTTGTAAATTTCGTTGTAAAAATGAGAAATCGCTGGTCAAATTTTAACTCTTATAACTTCCTAGCAAAAAAAAATTTTGTTTCCAAAATTGTGCTGGTGTAAAGTAGACATGTGGGAAATGTTATTTATTAACTATTTTGTGTCACATAACTCTCTGGTTTAACAGAATAAAAATTCAAAATGTGAAAATTGCGAAATTTTCAAAATTTTCGCCAAATTTCCGTTTTTATCACAAATAAACGCAGAATTTATTGACCTAAATTTACCACTAACATGAAGCCCAATATGTCACGAAAAAAACAATCTCAGAACCGCTAGGATCCGTTGAAGCGTTCCTGAGTTATTACCTCATAAAGGGACACTGGTCAGAATTGCAAAAAACGGCCAGGTCATTAAGGTCAAAATAGGCTGGGTCATGAAGGGGTTAAGCGACGCTGCAGCGATACCGACAACGATCCGGATCGCTGCAGCATCGCTGTTTGGTCGCTGGAGAGCTGTCACACAGACAGCTCTCCAGCGACCAACGATGCCGGTAACCAGGGTAAACATCGGGTAACTAAGCGCAGGGCCGCGCTTAGTAACCCGATGTTTACCCTGGTTACCATGCTAAAAGTAAAAAGAAACAAACACTAGATACTTACCTACCGCTGTCTGTCCTCCAGCGCTGCGCTCTGCTTCTCTGCACTCCTCCTGTACTGTCTGTGAGCCGGAAAGCAGAGCGGTGACGTCACCGCTCTGCTTTCCGGCTCACAGACAGTACAGGAGGAGTGAAGAGCACAGCGCTGGAGGACAGACAGCGGTAGGTAAGTATGTAGTGTTTGTTTTTTTTTACTTTTACGCTGGTAACCAGGGTAAACATCGGGTTACTAAGCGCGGCCCTGCGCTTAGTAACCCGATGTTTACCCTGGTTACCAGTGAAGACATCGCTGGATCGGTGTCACACACGCCGATCCAGCGATGTCTCCAGGAAGTCCAGCGACGAAATAAAGTTCTGGACTTTATTCAGTGACCAACGATCTCCCAGCAGGGGCCTGATCGTTGGTCGCTGTCACACATAACGATTTCATTAACGATATCGTTGCTACGTCACAAATAGCAACGATATCGTTAACAATATCGTTATGTGTGAAAGTACCTTAAGAGTTCGTACACTATCAGGGGGATCATCCCTGGCATACCTTTTTAAATTTGTCAGCAGCTCCTGCTCCCTTGGAATTGTGCATGGCTAACAGCAACAAGCTTTGCAAAAAGGAAAAAAAAAAAAAGATCATGAACCGCACATCCCAAAATCATACGTTGATCTAAAGCCGCTAGGCAAAAATTTATATACTGAATATGAGGTTTTCAGTTTAACATTCTGATCAGACTGTATGAAGCCCACTGCCACTTCACGGCAAACCTCGTAGTGGGTCCTGTCGCCCTAACGGAGCGGAGCCGTGCGGCGACCACTGCCACAGCGGCCACGCACCAGCAGGGCGGACCGCGTGTTGCCCCACAGCACCCATGCTGCGAGACTGCTAAACTGAAAACCTCATGTTCAGTATATAAATTTTTGCCTAGCGGCTTTAGATCAACGTATGATTTTGGGATGTGCGGTTTATGCTCTTTTTTTTTCTTTTGGCACAAAGCATGTTCTTGTCTTTCTTGGACCAGCACTCCTCCCATTTGGCACAGGTGATTTTAATCAGCAGGAGACTGCAAAGTAAGGGGTCTAGCACATTTTGGCTCTCACTGAAGAGCTGAAGGCGAGTTTCAATGCTCCTTTCATTTTGGTGCTGGTGCTGTGTGGCGGCCATTGTTGCTGTGGCTTGGTGCTGGTGGGGCGGCGCGGTCAGGAGTCATGGGGGCTCAGTCTCGCAGCATGGGTGCTGTGGGGCAACAGGCCGTCCGCCCTGCTGGTGCATGGCCGCGGTAGCGGTGGTCACCGCATGGCTCCGCTCCGTTAGGGCGATAGGACCCACTACGAGGTTTGCCGTGAAGTGGCAGTGGGCTTCATACAGTCTGATCAGAATGTTAAACTGAAAACCTCATGTTCAGTATATAAATTTTTGCCTAGTGGCTTTAGATCAACGTATGATTTTGGGATGTGCGGTTCATGCTCTTTTTTTTCTTTTAACAGCAACAAGGTTCCACAAAATGATTACAATTATATTTATGGAGAATCCACATTCCAGTCGTGGACACAGCAGAGTTAAATGCAGAGTTTATATCCTAAAGTGACTCTGGATAGACAGATGGGATATAAAGAATTGTAAATGTAGCAGCTTTAAGTCTTCACCTGGGCTCTATGCACCAGAGCGGGCTCACAGTCTCCACAGGGCAGCAGCAGGGAGGGGGTTAATCCCTCCAAAGTAATGGCGCTGACAGGTTGAGTGTCTATCTAATAGGGGAGTGCAGGGCCCAATCTTCCAGAGCACACACCGCACGTCCCCTTATTGTCTTAGGATGTATGCTCCGCTCCTGAGCAGCACCGCAAGGATGGCAAGTAGCGTTGCTTCCCCTCCTGTCAGGGCGCGCGCTTTGGAAATAGCCGCTGTCCCATGCAGGCACCGTCGCCCACACAGGTCCTCCGACTCCCAGTGCACCAGAGTTCCACAGCACTCACCCGCAGATGTCGGGAGACTCCTGCAGTCCAAGTGGAGAGTCCCGCCGCTGATGGAGGTTGGCGCCGCGTCCTATCGGAACGCGCGCTTAGAAAATGGCCGCCACTACACGTGGATCTCTCTGTCCATCCAGGTCTCCTCGGCTCCCGACGTCCCGGATCCTCACAGCACCCTTCTGCAGAGGTCACAAGTCTCCCAAGGTCCAAGGGTTCTGATACCGGCAGGTATAACTTGTTAAAAAGGGGTCTTAATGGCAGGATAAGTTCAGGATTCCAGGAGTTCTCACAGGGTGCGTCCTCTCTCCTCTGCTACATAGCCACGCCCCCGACCCTTCTAATCTTGATAACCGCCCTTGCCAATGCTGACAGCTGATGCAGCCTGCAGTTGTCCGTTTTGCCTGGCTGGCTATCAAAAATACAGGGGAACCCAAGTCGGATTTTTCATTTATTTATAGTGTAAGCGGCTGATGAATACTCCCATAAACCGCTGCTTGCTCTCACTGTTATCAGTTGAATACAACTCTCAACATTCTCTCCTGATCATGCTGATTGCTGGCAGAGCAGTGGAGAATGATAAGAGTGGACTTCAGCACCCGGCACCAGGGAACAGCGCTAACAGTACTGCAGCTTCCCAACCACCGATACGGGTCACACTGATGACACATGGATGTCATCTGTGTGTCATCAGTGTGTACGTGTACAGGACATTTTGCATCCCATGCTGCTGTTTAAAAAAAAAAAAAAAAAAAAAAAAAAAATCGGACATGTCAGCATAATTTGTTCACGGACGCACAGTCCGAGGAAACACACTGACGTGCACAGACCCATTCACTTAAATGGGTCAACATGTGTAAGTGTCTCCGGTATGTGTGAAAAGTGTCACTACATGTACCGGACATACTGACATCTGTAAAAGGCCCAAGAAGAAGTCAAGGGTGACGCACCTGCCTATCCCTGCTGGGCCTCTGAAGAGGGCCTTTTACTTTTCATTTTATCACTTTGTACCTCATGAACTTACACACCACAGTGATACGAAGTATCCAGTTTTTAAACACGACCCCAAAAGCTATATTACCAATCAACATGGACTGGACTACCAGTAGAGGTGAATTAATTCACCAGAAGCCACGTCAGTGGCCAGAGACTCGAGATGGGAGCCCAACAAACTGCCTCATACCAGCTTGTATCCCCAGCAGCTCTTTTGAGTTTCAAGTAGACCCCGAGTTTTGTCATCATTGTGGTGTAACACAAACATGATGTTGTACCATGCCTACTAATCATGAAGAGTATCTCCAGGTAGGAGGGAGTTTGTAGGGCTCCCAATTGGCAGCTACAGACTACAGATGTGGCCGCTGACCCAGACGCCTTCAAATGTAATCGCTTGCCTCTAACCGAAAATAATGGCCTTCCTGCTAAAGAAAAAAACAAAAACAGGGGAAAACATTTTAAGAAGCAGCAAGTTGGTATACACACGTTTAAAGGGAACCTGTCACCCCGTTTTTTCAGTAGGAGATAAAAATACCGTTAAATAGGGCCTGAGCTGTGCTTTACAATAGGGTATTTTTTGTCCCCTGATTCCCTACCTATGCTGCCGAAATACCTTACAAAAGTGTCCTTTTTCGCCTGTCAATCAGGCTGGTCAGGTCAGATGGGCATGGTCACAGCGCTGTTTCTCCCCCACATCTTGCTTATGTTCCCGTTGGTGGCGTAGTGCTTCTCGCATGCGCAAGTGCCGAATGCACTGCGCAGCTGTAGAAAAAGAGCGCGCTCGCCGCTATTCAGCGGTTTCTCGGTGGGCGCGGCCATCTTCCTGAGGCCGTGCGTGCGCAGATGGAGTCTCCTGCTTCCCGGGGCTTCAGGAAAATGGCCGCGGGATGCCGTGCGTGCGTAGATGGACATCGCGGCGGCCATTTTCCTGAAGCCGAGATTCCATAGGCTTGTATTGCCGACGGATCGTGACGGATGGCCACAAGTCGCGTCCGTCGTGCACTGGATCAGTGTTTTGGCGGACAGTCAGCACAAAAAAACGTTCAATGTAACGTTTTTTTGTACGTCGCATCCGCCATTTCTGACCGCGCATGCGTGGCCGTAACTCCGCCCCCTCCTCCCCAGGACATAAATTGGGCAGCGGATGCGTTGAAAAACTGCATCCGCTGCCCACGTTGTGCACAATTTTCACAACGTGCGTCGGTATGTCGGGCCAATGCATTGCGACGGCCCCGTACCGACGTAAGTGTGAAAGAAGCCTAACCCTAAATTTAGCGCCAACCCTAACCCTAAATTTAGCCCCAACCCTAACCCTAAATTTAGCCCCAACCCTAATCCTAAATTTAGCCCTAACCCTAGCCCTTACCCTAATCCTAGCCCTAATTTTAGCCCCAACTGCTCTTCTCCTGCCGGCCGGCAGATGGAGACAGATGGCGGGCGCACTGCGCATGCGCCCGCCATTTTCTTTTCCCCGGCGGCCAGGAGGAGCAGCAGGAGGACCCAGGGACACCGGTGAGTATGATAGGGTCCCCGAATCCCCCTATTTCTCTGTCCTCTGATGTGCGATCACATCAGAGGACAGAGAATTACACTTTGCTTTTTTTTTTTTTTGCGGTCGCCGGTAAACAGTTAATTACCGGCGATCGCAAAACAGGGGTCGGTAAAACCGACCCCGATCATGCTATTTGGGGTCTCGGCTACCCCCGGTAGCCGAGACCCCAAAGATTCTCCCGGTGCCGGCCGGCGGGCGCACTGCGCATGCGCCCGCCATTTTGAAGATGGTGGCGCCCACCGGGAGCCACGAGGAGCACCGGGGGGAGATAGGTGAGTATCGGGGGGGGGGGGGGGGATCGGGGACCCCTTTTCTCTGTCCTCTGATGTGCGATCACATCGGAGGACAGAGGAATTGAAAAGAAATCGCGTTTGTTTTATTTTTGCGATCGCCAGTAAAAAGTTAATTACCGGCGATCGCAAATGCGGGGTCAGTACAAAACCCCCCGAATCATGTTCTCTGGGGTCTCGGCTACCCCCGGCAGCCGAGACCCCGGAGAAAATCCGACTCTGGGGGGCGCTATTTACTTTTTCCACAACGCCGTTAATTAACGGCGCTGTGGTTTAAGTACCCTTAGCAGCCGCCGTTAAAAGGCGTATCGGCGGTCGCAAAGGGGTTAAATCCTATAAAACAGTTGCTTGCTTTTTGGCATAAAGCCCTTAGGCTATGTGCACACGTTCAGGTTTTTTTGTGTTTTTTTGCGGTAAAAACGCATTAAAAACGCATACATTATGCATCCTATCATTTAGAATGCATTCTGCATGTTTTGTGCACATGATGCATTTTTTTCCGCAGAAAAAAACACATCGCGGTAAAAAAAAGCAGCATGTTCATTAATTTTGCAGATTTTCTGCATTTTTCCTGCTATTCTATGCATTTGGGAAAAAACGCACCAAAAACGCAAAAAAAAACGCATGCGGAATTCTGGCATAAATGTCCTGTTTTTGTCAGGAAAATTTCTGCAAGAAATTCTGACGTGTGCACATACCCTCAAGGCCCCGTCACACATAGCGAGATCGCTAGCGAGATCGCTGCTGAGTCACAAGTTTTGTGACGCAACAGCGATCTCAGTAGCGATCTCGCTATGTGTGACACGTACCAGCGATCAGGCCCCTGCTGTGAGATCGCTGGTCGTGTCGGAATGGCCTGGGCCATTTTTTGATCGTTGAGGTCCCGCTGACATCGCTGAATCGGCGTGTGTGACGCCGATTCAGCGATGTCTTCGCTGGTAACCAGGGTAAACATCGGGTAACTAAGCGCAGGGCCGCGCTTAGTAACCCAATGTTTACCCTGGTTACCATCGTTAAAGTAAAAAAAACAAACGCTACATACTTGCCTACCGCTGTCTGTCCCCGGCGCTCTGCTTCTCTGGTCTGGCTGTGAGCGCCGGTCAGCCGGAAAGCAGAGCGGTGACGTCACCGCTCTGCTTTCCGGCCGCTGTGCTCACAGCCAGAACAGAGAAGCAGAGCGCCGGGGACAGACAGCGGTAGGTAAGTATGTAGCGTTTGTTTTTTTTACTTTAACGATGGTAACCAGGGTAAACATCGGGTTACTAAGCGCGGCCCTGCGCTTAGTTACCCGATGTTTACCCTGGTTACCGGGGACCTCGGGATCGTTGGTCGCTGGAGAGCTGTCTGTGTGACAGCTCTCCAGCGACCAAACAGCGACGCTGCAGCGATCCGGATAGTTGTCGGTATCGCTGCAGCGTCGCTATGTGTGACGGGGCCTTCACAGTCAGAGGTGTAAACAAACCCCACCCGCATCTCATTAAAGCGGAATCTCTTGCTGATCAACACAACACCTCTAATCCAACCTTGCACATCAACTCTGGTGGGCCCGTTGCCCCCACAGTAAAATTACCATGTATAGTTTTTGAGCTATAGGACAGTGGGGAAGTCTAGTGAGGTAGACCGCTCTGCACCTGGCAAAATAATATGGCATAAGGTTGGTGCTGGATCTTGTGGGACTATACGCCAGGTAGAGCACCTTAGAAACAGTCTATCTAGTCATTAGGGAGATGCTTCAGGGGGGTTTGGAAATGCTGGGCCTCATCTGTCTTTGTACTAGAACATGCAAAGATTTCTTAGCAACATCTTTTCTGATTGTAGTGCAAAAACATCCAGTGTTTCTTCCCATTACTGTCTTTCTTTGAAATGTTACCATACGATGGATTATTTTTGGGACACCTGTTACATAGGCCCCAGCTGTCACTGAAACCCATCAGTATTACATGACGATTTTGGAGATACAGGTGTGGTAACCGCCGAGATGATTCAGTCACTATTGATCACACATCTGAGGGATTAAGTGGACAGGATCGGAGATATGCCTGATCCAGGCTCGGAGATATGCCTGATCCAGCCTTCTGCACCAGTATCAGCTATAATATAAAGCTGCCACTTGCTTAGGAGGTTGGAGGAACGTCTCATATACCTGCACCATTCTGGCAGTGTAAAATTACGGAGCCTCAGCTACATAGTGCCAGAGTTGCAAAAATACAGAAGAGTTTTCTCACAGTAATGTGCTATCACTCAGCTGTAGTGGTTGTGAAACAGCAACATGCACGCTCAACCCCCTCTCTACAAATTCATCTTCACCAACATGTTCGCTAGGAGACTTTGGACACGCTGGTAATTATGGGAGTGCGAACTGAAGATATTTCAAAAGTCTTATCTTAGTTGTCAAGGCCTCGTGTTCGGATGGTCCTTGTCTTCTTTGAGAGGTAGTTTGATACCGGTCCATTAAAACCAATGGACGTTATGGAAATATGAACTATGTGCCCCTGATACAGAGACACTAGTACATGTGCAGTGATCTTTCCTGGGAATTCAGTGGGTGTAAAAAAATAAATAAGAAATAAAAACCTGGAGTCATAAGCATTTGAAGCTGTGCTTTTAAAGACCTTCTTTATCAAAATTGCAAAACAAGGGGTCCATTGCTTGTTCCAGGAAAACTTCTGGTGGGCACAATCCTCTGACAATAAATATATCTACGCCTCAGTCCACAGTCATAACAAGAAGCGCAGTTTTACCGGATCATGTGAACCAAGTTATTAACGACGCACGTATTTTACCCACGGATTATGGTGCTTTTCCACTGCTTGACTTCTCTTTGTATCTTCAGCCATATAGAGCATATTCCAGAAATGGTACCTCCAAACATAGAAGCTCTATGGTTCCACAGCTTGTGCATTCTTAAATATTGTAAGGAAATACAATTGGTACCTCATGTTTCATGAATAACCACATATATTCCGGGAGAGGAAAAAAAGACCCTAAATAAAAAAAATGGACAATACATTACTTTATAATATAATTACAGATTTTTGGCTTGTTAACCCTGGATATGGTACAGTAAGAGTATCACAGCTTTACAACTCCTACAACTGATTAATCACTTGACTAGGACAGATTTTCACCTTTCAAAGTTAAAATAAAATGAGGATTCTCACTCAATGACTGCAATAGAATAGATTGATGTAGAAATTGACACACAAAATATATTAGAGCTTTGTATACAGAAATAGGAATGTCCCTTTAAATTTTTATGGGGAAACTGTGACAGAGTGGGGTCAGACGATTGCAGCAAATGGTAACACATACACCAGCGGTAGTTACAACAGCTTCATTGTCCTATTAGCAGTTCTGGCTTTCGTTGCTTGTTTCTGCAAGAGTTAAACTACTCAGTGGGACACCTGGAGTTCTCGGTCTTATTGTATCGGAGTTGGTTAAGGTACCTTCACACATAACGATATTGTTAACGATATCGTTGCTTTTTGTGACGTAGCAACGATATCGTTAATAAAATCGTTCTGTGTGACAGCGACCTACGATCAGGCCCCTGCTGGGAGATCGTTGGTCGCTGAAGAAAGTCCAGAACTTTATTTCGTCGCTGGATCTCCCGTGGACATCGCTGGATCGGCGTGTGTGACACCGATCCAGCGATGTCTTCACTGGTAACCAGGGTAAACATCGGGTAACTAAGCGCGGCCCTGCGCTTAGTTACCCGATGTTTACCCTGGTTACCATCCTAAAAGTAAAATAAACAAACACTACATACTTACCTACCGCTGTCTGTCCCCGACGCTGTGCTCTGCACTCCTCCTGTACTGGCTGTGAGCGTCGGTCAGCCGGAAAGCAGAGCGGTGACGTCACCGCTCTGCTTTCCGGCCGCTGTGCTCACACAGACAGTACAGGAGGAGTGCAGAGAAGCAGAGCGCCGGGGACAGACCGCGTTAGGCAAGTATGTACTGTTTGTTTTTTTTACTTTTAGGATGGTAACCAGGGTAAACGTCGGGTTACTAAGCGCGGCCCTGCGCTTAGTTACCCGATGTTTACCCTGGTTACCGGCATCGTTGGTCGCTGGAGAGCAGTCTGTGTGACAGCTCTCCAGCGACCAAACAGCAACGCTGCAGCGATCCGGATCGTTGTCGGTATCGCTGCAGCGTCGCTTAATGTGAAGGGGCCTTTACTCAGGACAGGTTTAAGAACCCCCCTCCTTGCTCCTATCTTTGCCAGTGATCACCTACCACTTCCTGGTTTGGAGTTGAAGGAGAGTTCAGAGTTAGCAGCAGGCAGGATGGAGTAGTTTTCAGAAGATTTCTGTTTGGATTTGGTATGTGCGAGTTCCTCCTTATCCTCGTCCCTTTAGTTTGTCACACCTACTCCTCCCTTAATTCCCACTTGGTCATTTTGCAAGTGTATTTGTAGGATTGTGGTTTTCCTTTATTCCTGTCTGTTTTCCCCTGTATGTCTGGTTTGTGTTATTCCATACTCTTCTGTCCCTTCCTCCCTGGGTGGGGGAGGGAATAGTCGTTCATATACGAGTATAGCGAAGTACAAGACCCTGGCATACCCACCATCAAGGGTAATCTGGGAGACAAATAGCCTAGGCTTCCCCTAGCTTGAGGGACAGTGTAGGATCCCATTGTCCCTGAAAATCCTTCTGCAATAATTGTAACAAATTCACAAGTAGCGTAACATTATAAATTAGGAGAAAAGTCAATATCTAACCAAGAAACTGTACACACATAAGAAAGAGACAAAGAACTTGAGTAACTACATTGTCTGTCAGTCTACACGTCATGCTCTCACCTAATGATGAGCATCAGGTTCTCGGTTCTGTTTCATTGCTCTATAAGACTCCACAGTGACATGAAGTGAATCCAACAGCCATTGCCTTTCAGTCTCTGACACCTCCCATTGCAGAGTCATCTCCTGAAATATTGAGCTATAGGACACCTGGTAATAGAGGACAGGATATACAGAGTGACCGAAGCTCATTCAGACCTATATTACTGTGCTCAGACAAACACCCACCGTACTGAAGTGCAATCTGTTAAACAGCCGAATACTTGTTACGTTCTCTTCTCCGATTTTTGCTTGAAACAAAGAAATTCCCAGAGTTGTGGCACCTATAACAGAGATGAGACTTGAGCTCAATAAGTCCAGCTTGTTTGTGGTGACATAGTAAAAACTGCAGTACTCACCATAATACAACATAAGACGGACTGACTCTTCACCAAAACCTCTGCGACGAAATTTGGGCTCTAGAATACCAGGAAAAATAAATTAGGGATGGGACCAGACTTGGTGCAATTACACTGGTCTACAAAAAAAATAAAAATTTTCTGGCATGGACTTTAAGAACAGTTTTAGACTAATTTGAGGGTGCTGAATTCAAATCTGATCTTATAATTTCTCTATCACATCACATTTTTGCGCTATAGGTATATTGCCCATTTTCATGAATTCCATGATAAATATAAGTAGTGTATGAAAAGTGCCGGTTTATACGGTTCACTAAGGTAAATTTAGTTTCCATTTAGTCTCCCAATAAATGTGAGAATATCTTTGTTTTCTTTGAACATGCATAATTCCCATTTGTTATGATAACACCCTTGTTTTCTGTGCTACTGGGACAGTAGAGCTACAGCAGAGCATTGGGTGAAAACTGAATGGCTTCAGCGACAGAGTTTGGCATCTGGCAATAAGAATGTCATCCATGATCCTCTAGTGGATAGGAAGAACATTGTCTTTTCTCCCTTACACATAAAACTTGGATTGATGAAGCAGTTCGTCAAAGCTCTCAATCACAGTGGAGAATGCTTTAACTATATATGTTCAACTTTTCCTGGTCTTAGTGAAGAGAAGAAAAAGACTGGAATATTTGATGGACCTCAAATAAGAACACTTATGAGAGACCCAAATTTTATCACATCAATGAATGAGACAGAAGAAAGAGCTTGGAATGCATTTTGTAATGTGGTGCAGAATTTTCTAGGGAATAAGAAAGCAGACAACTATGAAGAGATTGTGGAAGAGCTACTAACGAGTCTGCGAAATCTTGGATGTAGAATGAGTATCAAGATTCACTAATTACACAGCCATTTGGACTTTTTTCCAGAGAATCTTGGGGATGTGAGCGAGGAACAAGGGGAGCGTTTTCATCAGGACAGTAAAACAATGGAAGAACGGTATCAAGGCCGGTGGGACTCACATATGATGGCTGACTATTGCTGGAGCTTGATGAGAGACAACCCAGAAGCTGTACATCACAGATCAGCCAAGAAAAGAAAGTTCAAATAACTGCCATTTGTCATTCATCTGTGTGCCATATATATATGTGTTTTAATATTTTCTAGTTTAATTCTGTAAGTATATTTGATTTGCTGTACATAGACTTTGTAATCTTTGTTATTCCTTGATTAAAAATATACAAAATGTAGTACCGAAAATCATGTGTTTTTATCATAAAACATTAGGAGTCATTTTCATCAAAAATTGAAAATATCTCAAAGTCCTGATGTGATAGCCAAAAACGGAGTTCATATTTGTAATCAGCAGCCAAAATTGACTTAAAATATGTTTTAAAACCTTTTGCCAGAAAAATTGCGTTGACCAGTGTTATGAGTACCGGTATTAGCACCTGCATTAGAATGTGACTCAACAAGGGAGATGGAATCCAATCCATCCACTGCTTTATTTAGTAATTCCCGCGTTATACCTTCGGATCAGAAAACATTTTTTGTTTGTGCTACCCCTATCCCAGGAGTTCACTGTACTCAAAGGAAATCAGAGCTCCAAAATAATAATCGGAAGTCAGGATTTAATTGGTTTCTCTAATGAAATGCGGGGCAGCTTTCCATACATTAGCCATTCTGCACTGACTTGTTTGGGGTCCTACTGCAGTTTACAGTGGCCATGGCACTGAGGTGCAGAAAACACAGTCAAGGGGAAGCAGCGTTACACAACAGCCTCGTCATTCTGAATTTTATTGGTAGGGATCCCTGAGGTCGAATGGAGAACAAGCTAGGAATTGTTGTCACTGGGCTTCAAAATAGAAGAGTGTAACATTCTCCCCAGTGACTTCTAGAACTGATAATTGTGCAACAAGTTTTTTTTTTTTCCACTTTATCCATGTACACAGAAGATCCATTCACCAAACCTCTAGGAGTTCTCCATTCAGATGCACACAAACGTGTTTGATCCTTTGTATAAAAGGATATTGAAATTAGATAAATGTGGACAGACTCCAGTGATGATGTGTCCTATTTGGCGTCCTATTAGCACATTGTAAAACTATTCTTCAAGAGATAGATGGGTCAAGCAGAAGTGTCTGGCAGTGACATTTATTAAGGTTGGTGCCTGTGCATTGTCATGTGAAAGAAAAGCCAATTAGGAAGGATTCATAGAGACAACACATGATAAGAGTGTGAACTGATGTGGTGTGTGTTTTGTATGATAAATGACAAGTCCACAGCTGAACAAAAGAAACTCTAGACAGGGCCAGGATATATCACTGTAAATAAAATAGAGTCAGTTCCTTATAAAATCCACTTCAGTGGCTCACAGTTATGATCCTCACACTGATCCTCTTCATGTAAGTTGATGTAGTCTAAGAGCAGAGGTGTCCAAAATTCATTTTCTTTCAGCACTTTTTTTTGTTATCCTTATGACAATGGAACCAGGTATGGGAATGCAGTGACGCAGGGGTTGCAGAACAAGGCTGTATAACAATATTATTTAATTTGTTAACAAAAGGGATGGCAATGGTCTCCTGGCAGGGGGTTAATAAACAATGAGCGGTGAACAATAAACAAGGGGGTTAAAGAGTTAACTCGACAGTCTGATAGCTAAATGGCAATTATCGTAGTCATCTCTGGTCCTTATCCACATACTGTCTGATGGGAGTTGGAGTACCGGCATCAGCTGGCGTGGTGTCCTCAGAAGAATTCCAACACAGCACGGTCCAGATTCTGGCAGCAACGGACGGTCACCGGTTCTGCCCGCTAAGCCCCTAGTCCATAAATCTGTGCACCCAAAGCGCTGCAGAAGTCTTTGTACAACAGGTGTGCTGCCACACGTCTGTCAGCAATGGGGAACTCACCTGGCACCCACTCCTTCGCGCGAGCACTGTACTCTGCTTAGCCGGGAGCGCGGCGCTCTGCACGCTCACTGGCTTAAGGGCGCGTATGCGAGAGCGCTGCCGCGGCTCAACTACTCTACTCTCGCTGCCGGCTGGAAACTCAGACTTCTTTCCCGTGATTCCTGCACACTGCCTGGCTTAGGCACGCCCCCTCTGCCCGTTAAGGGACGTGTCCAGTCCCCCATTCTTTCCCCCCGGCAACGCTGGATACAGCCTCGAAAGTTCGTGACGCAGGTACCTGCAGCCCGGTCTTCCTCCTTACAACAACTCCGAATACCTGCTGGCTGGCTCCTACACTGCTATACCTTATAACTGATCAGACTGCAGAAAGTGAAAGTCCCATAGTGGGACTAAGAGATATATATATAAATAAAATACTCCAGAGACACAACCCACAGGAGTTAAACCAAAGATCCCTAAAACATTCACACACTCTTAGTTGTAGCCTTACATGGCTTATTTGGCGAATGGCTTAAACTAAGCATCCCATCGATGGAGATGCTAATAGCCCAGATGAAACACTGACTGGGAATTGAATGAATAGAACCGGAAAGGAATGAAGAAAAATCTGCAGGGAAAGTATTTCCGCTGTGGAAAACGTTCATTGGTTTTCATTATAGCGCTCATGAAATATCGAGAATGATTAGTCCCTTCTGCCACACGGAATGGTACTGTCTGGAGGATCCGAGCGGGACGTTAGGGGTCTTGGGAACTATTCCAGATGTATAATGTCGATTTAAGATACAACATATATTACCATAGAAGGACACTCTTGACTATGTAAAATACATCAAAAGAAATTCTCTTCCTTCCCCTATTACCCTATGTATTCAGCCTGTCTTTTCTTTCTCTTACTGTTTCCTCAAAATTTGTGTTGGCATTGACGGAGATCTATTTATGTATCAATATACTATTTTAAAAGTTATGCAGACCTGTTGTCTGACAAGTAAGATTTGTATATGTACTTTTGACAATTTACAGTGTCCTTATCCTATCCGGTTATGCTTTCCAATGTTATGTTAAAAAAAAAAAAATCAATACAAATTAGGTTTATAAAAAAAAGAAAGAAATTTGATTGAGATAGATATCTATCTATATCACAAAATAATAATTTTTAGATATATTTTGTACTAATAATAAAAAACAAAACAATAACAAAACAATAAAACTACACATTTGGTATTGCAGCATCCAGAACAACCCGACCTATAAAACTGTCCCACCGGTTAACACCTTTAGTAAACACTGGAGAAAAACAAACAAAAAAACCCACGAGGCCGAAAACGATGGTTTATCATACAACCGAACAAAAAGTGGAATAAAACGCGATCAAAAAGACGACTGTATGTAAAAATGGTATTGCTGAAAAAGTCATCTTGTCCCACAAAAACCATGACGCCATACTGCTCCATAAGCCAAAAAAAAGTAAAAAAAAAAAAAGTTAAAGTGACACAAAAAAACAATTTTTTTTTCTATACTGATTTTATTGTGTAAAAGCGCCAAAATATAAAAAAAGAAAAGAAAATATATAACTGTGGTATCGCTGCAATATTACTGACCGGAAGAATAAACCTGCCTTATCAATTTTACCATACACAGAATGTCAATTAAAAAAAAAAAAAAAACACAATTACTGAATTGTTTTTTATGTTTATTCTGCATCCCAAAAATTGGAATAGAAAGCAATAAAAAAAATTTGATGAGCAAGAAAATGGTACCAATAAAAAAGTTGACTCGTCCCACAAGAAACAAGCTGTCACATGACTGTCAGCAGAAACACAGAAAAACTATAGCTCTCAAAATACAGCGATGTGGTTTTGCAATGAAAAGTGTTTAGTGTGTGACAGCAGCCGAACAGAAAGTAACAAACATATAAATCTGGTATCGCTGTACTTGCACTGAACCAAAGAATAAAGTCATCTTTTCACTTATATCGCACAAGGAATGGCGTAAAAAAAAATAAAACCAATTCTTCACATGATGTTGATTTTTTCATTCTGCCTCCCAAAGATCGCAGTAAGGCTCGGCACACATTTATCCTGCGCTCTGTTTTGAGTGCTTACACTGGGGTTTCCATGTACATCTCTGAAGTACGTGATTCAGACTGAACAACTGGCAGAAGATTCTCCATAATGAGGCATAAAAGAGCCATCGGACACAGTTTTGTGCACCTTTGTAAAAAAAAAAAAAAAAAAAAAAAAAAGGACACCGCTGAAAAGAGGCCATAAAGAGCCCAGAGTAACTCTGCTGCCGCATTATAGTGAATGGATCACTTGGGGGTTTCATCTGAATTACATCACTTGGAGATTTAAAGGGAAACCCCGATGCAAGTGCTCAGCATAGAGTGCCGGATAAATATGATTCAAAATGTTATGCAAAATGGTGATGCCAATCAGTGGTGGGGACGTGGATGCCTACCTGGCAGCAAGTTTACTAGTCCTCTAGCGATAATCTGCTGCTCATAAGACAGTGATTTTATCAAAACTATAGCAAGCAGCCAAGTAAAGGTACCGTCACACTAAGCGACGCTGCAGCGATACCGACAACGATGTCGATCGCTGCAGCGTCGCTGTTTGGTCGCTGGAGAGCTGTCACACAGACAGCTCTCCAGCGACTATCGATGCCGGTAACCAGGGTAAACATCGGGTTACTATGCGCAGGGCCGCGCTTAGTAACCCGATGTTTACCCTGGTTACCATCGTAAAAGTAAAAAAAACAAACACTACATACTTGCCTTCCGCTGTCTGTCCCCCGGCGCTGTGCTTTCCTGCACTGACTGTAAGCACAGCGGCCGGAAAGCAGGGCGGTGACGTCACCGCTGTGCTTTACGGCTGGCCGGCGCTCACAGCCAGTGCAGAGAAGCACAGCGCCGGGGACAGACAGCGGAAGGTAAGTATGTAGTGTTTGTTTTTTTTACTTTTACGCTGGTAACCAGGGTAAACATCGGGTTACTAAGCGCGGCCCTGCGCTTAGTAACCCGATGTTTACCCTGGTTACCAGTGAAGACATCGCTGAATCGGCGTCACACACGCCAATTCAGCGATGTCTGCAGGAGGTCCAGCGACCAAATAAAGTGCTGGACTTTCTGCAGCGACCAACGACATCACAGCAGGATCCTGATTGCTGCTGCGTGTCAAACTGAACGATATCGCTATTCAGGACGCTGCAACGTCACGGATCGCTAGCGATATCGTTCAGTGTGACGATACCTTAAGTGACACATTGCTGAAATTAGTATCTCTGGCTCTACATTATAATGCTCTCAGGTTAGATAGCAAAAACCTGGTGACAGATTCCCTTTTAGAAATACAACTGTAATTGTGACGGAAAAAAGCCCAGATAAGTTTTCTACCCTATTATAGCCTTATGTATTTTGGCAAGAAACATTTTTTAGGCATCTGCCTGTAATTAGTCTGTATGCTTGCCCAAGTTTGAAGTACTATCTATGCAGACAAAGAATACGTGCAAGTGGTTTTTACAACAGTTTCTTTATAAACGTAAATCAGCGCTTGGCATTGGTGATCTGAGGTTTTTGCACTGCTGCCACGAAATCGCAATGTTGCCTCTAGTGGCAGTTTAGTCCTCTCACCATTGGGTTCTACAACCCCAGGCAAAAATTATGTAATCACCAGCCTTGGAGGATGTTCATTCAGTTGTTTAATTTTGTAGAAAAAAAGCAGATCACAGACATGGCACAAAACTAAAGTCATTTCAAATGGCAACTTTCCGGCTTTAAGAAACACTAAAAGAAATCAAGAACAAAAAATGTGGTAGTCAGTAATGGTTACTTTTTTTAACCAAGCATAGGGGAAAATTATGGAATCACTCAATTCTGAGGAAAAAATTATGGAATCATCCTGTAAATTTTCATACCCAAAACGAACACCTGCATCACATTAGATCTGCTCGTTAGTCTGCATCTAAAAAGGAGTAATCACACCTTGGAGAGCTGTTGCACCAAGTGCACTGACATGAATCATGGCTCCAACACGAGAGATGTCAATTGAAGAAAGGAGAGGATTATCAAACTCTTAGGGTATGTGTCCACGTGCAGTAAACGCTGCGTGTTTGACACTGCATAGGGACGCAGCGTCAAACACGCAGCGTCCAGATGTTACAGCATAGTGGAGGGGATTTAATGAAATCCCGTCTCCACTATGCGTGGTAACACGCACGCGGCGGCCCTGCGACTCCGGACATGCTGCGCGTCTTTTCAGATCGCAGCATATCCGTATATCTTGCGGCGACGCTGCGTCGCCGCAAGATATAGCACAGGGCCCTATGGTGGAGAGCGATGATCCCGGATGTGTGCTGTGAACACATCCGGCATCATCGCGTCCCAGAAAGGGGGCGGGGCTTACCGCAGAGCGGCTAAGCCGCTCCGACGATACCGCCGGCCATCCTGAACGTGGACACGCAGCCTTAAAAGAGGGTAAATCATCACGAAATGTCGCATAAGATGTTGGTTGTTCACAGTCAACTGTGTCTAAAATCTGGACTAAATACAAACAACATGGGAAGGTTGTTAAAGGCAAACATACTGGTAGACCAGGGAAGACATCAAAGCGTCTAGACTGGAAACTTAAAGCAAAATGTCTCCAAAACAGGAAATGCACAACAAAACAAATGAGGAATGAATGGGTGGAAACTGGAGTCAACGTCTGTGACCGAACTGTAAGAAACCGCCTAAAGGAAATGGGATTTACATACAGAAAAGCTAAACGAAAGCCATCAATAACACCTAAACAGAAAAAAACAAGGTTGCAATGGGCTAAGGAAAAGCAATCGTGGACTGTGGATGACTGGATGAAAGTCATATTCAGTGATGAATCGCGAATCTGCATTGGGCAAGGTGATGATGCTGGAACTTTTATTTGGTGGCGTTCCAATGAGATTTAGGGTATGTGCACACGATGCAGATTTAGTGCAGAACTGCAGATTTTTCTGCAGCAGAAACGCTGCAGAACTGCACTGTGATCACAGTACAATGTAAATCAATGTGAAAAAAAAAAAAGCTGTGCACATGGTGCAGAAAAATCTGCGCAGAAACGCTGCAGATTTCAAAGAAGTGCCTGTCACTTCTTTTGTGCAGTTCTGCAGCGTTTCTGCACCCCTCCATAATAGAAATCTGCAGGTGCGTTTTTGATGCGTTTTTTGTGCAGATTTGTGCTCAAAAAACGCATAAAAAACGCACCTGCAGATTCTGCCAGGAGATGCAGATTTAGTGCAGAACTGCAGCAGATTTTTCTGCACCAAATCTGCATCGTGTGCACACAGCCTTATAAAGATGACTGCCTGAAGAGAACATGCAAATTCCCTCAGTCATTGATGATATGGGGCTGCATGTCAGGTAAAGGCACTAGGGAGATGGCTGTCATTACATCTTCATTAAATGCACAAGTTTATGTTGATATTTTGGACACTTTTCTTATCCCATCAATTGAAAGGATGTTTGGGGATGATGAAATCATTTTTCAAGATGATTATAATTGAGTGATTCCATAATTTTTCCCCTATGCTTGGTTAAAAAAAGTAACCATTACTGACTACCATATTTTTTGTTCTTGATTTCTTTTAGTGTTTCTTAAAGCCAGAAAGTTGCCATTTGAAATGACTTTAGTTTTGTGCCATGTCTGTGATCTGCGTTTTTTCTACAAAATTAAACAACTGAATGAACATCCTCCAAGGCCGGTGATTCCATAATTTTTGCCAGGATTTGTATATACATACACATTACAATTACCTGCAATCATGATCTCTATCTCTGCTAATGAAGGGTTTACAAGATCAAGCACAAATAGGTTGACATCTCCCACCATACACTGATCTTCTGGACATCCCTGATCCCACTGTTCTCTATCCAGTATGATGAAGGTGCACTCTGAAAGGTAAAACTGGTTAGATGGATGCTTCAACTTGAGTGTAACTCCCCAAATACTAATGTATTACGTCAAGGCTAATAATAATGAATGGGAAATTGTACACGGCCTGGCATATGCAAGCCACTTACTGTCACTGTCCTCTCTCCAACTGCGTTGCATGTCATGTTCCTGGTCCAGTGTCAGTGGCTCCGAGGCCGTTAGTTTCTGTAGCTCCTCTGACTTCATCCATTCATGATACCTAGGAGCACCAGATGTGAAATGATAGCCTACAGGACAGAAGTGACATGAACACAGACCGACCAATGGCATGATACAACTGCTGATTGGTAAACTTTTACCAATCGGCAGTCATTTGAATGCCTGTTTACACAGATAGGCCAAAGCAAATGATTTGCTCTGAGTGATCTATACTAGCTTGCCCAGTGCACATAAGCTGCCATAAGATGATCTTTTACGCTGCACTAAAGATTATTTCACCAGATGAGGCCAGTCTCACACGTCCAGATAATTCCGGTACCGGAGAAAACGGTACCGGAGTTATCTGTGTCCGCGTGCTCACGTAGGCCATCCGTGTGGGATCCGTGTGATGTCCATGAGTACATTTTTAGGGTACGTGTGCTGTCCGTGTATTGCAACAATTTTAACCTTATGGCAGGAAAAACGCACATGGACAGCACACCGATGGCACACGGACAGAATCCGTGTGCGGTACGTGTTTACACGGACCCATTGACTTTAATGGGTCCGTGTGATCCGTGTTCTCCCACGAACACTGACATGTCTCTGTGTTTTGCAAACAGACACACGGTCCGTGAAAACACACTGACATGTGCAGACACATTTATTTTAATGTGTCTACGTGAGTCAGTGTCTCCGGTACGTGAGGAAACTGTCACCACACGTACCGAAGCCACTGACGTGTGAAACCGGCCCGAAGGAGTGTTTTGCTCGGTCTTGGGGTGAACGGCAGCCTTGTTACACAGAGAGATAATCATGAAACAAGTGTTTTTAACAATGTTCGTTCACGATTATCTTGCAGTGTCAATGCCCTTTAAAGGCATTTAGTGCATATATGAATGGACAACTGTGCTTCATGTTTTACAATAACTCACATATTAACTATTTACATGTTTACCATGTGCATTATTAAGTTAGCATAAGCTAATCATCCACTTTCCAGCTGAAACACAGGGATTTTTGTGTACTCACCGTAAAATCCTTTTCTCCGAGCCAATCATTGGGGGACACAGGACCATGGGTGTTATGCTGCTGCCACTAGGAGGACACTAAGTAATACAGAAAGAATAGCTGCTCCCCTGCAGTATACACCCTCCTGCTGGCTCCAAGTGAACCAGTTTGGTAACAAAGCAGTAGGAGCTTAACATTTAACTAGGATGAACTATGTCAAAACCAAGCCAACACAGAAAACCAAAGCCGTTAGGCTAACAGGGTGGGTGCTGTGTCCCCCAATGATTGGCTCGGAGAAAAGGATTTTACGGTGAGTACACAATCCCTGTTTCTCCCACGCCTCATTCGGGGACACAGGACCATGGGACGTCCTAAAGCAGTCCCTGGGTGGGGAACAATCAACTGTAAGGCTGTGTGCACACGTTGATGATTTTTCGCGTTTTTTCCCGATAAAAATGCTATAAAACCGCAAAAAAAAAAAAAAAAATCAGCATACAATATGCATCCCATCATTTTTAATGAATTCCACAATTTTTGTGCACATGATGCGTTTTTTTTCCCGTGAAAAAAACGCATCGCGGTAAAAAACGCAGCATGTTCATTAATTTTGCGGATTTTTTGCGGATTTCCCGTTATATAATGCATTGGGGAAATGTCTAGAAAAATCCGCAAAAAAAACGCACCAAAAACGCGGTAAAAACGCGCAAAAAACGCATGCAGATTTCTTGCAGAAAATTTCAGGATTTTCTCAGGAATTTTCTGCACTAAATCTGCATGCATCGTGTGCACATAGCCTAATTGCTCCTTGTACCCACAGGTTACAGATGCGGCACAGCCACCTGCAAAATCCGTCTGCTGACGGTCGCATCTGCCGAGGCCTGAGAATGAATATGGTAATGTTTTGTAAACGTATGCAGACTGGACCAGGTCGCAGCTCTGCAAATTTGTGCTGCCGGATGGCCCAAGATGCACCCACTGACCGAGTGGAATGAGCCTTAATCCCTGGTGGGACAGAATGACCTCTGACTCGGTAGGACTCCTGAATAGCTGAACGAATCCATTTGGCTATTGTTGCCTTTGAAGCGGGAAACCCCTTCCTTGGCCCTTCCGGGAGCACAAACAGGGCATCCAACGTCCGCGAGACGTATCTCTTGAGAGCTCTCACTAACTCCAGTGTGTGCAGGGCCTTCTTGATGCGATGTACTGGTGCCGGACAGAGAAACGGTAAGACAATCTCCTGATTGAGATGAAAGGATGAGACAACTTTTGGCAAAAAGGACGTGGATGTTCTCAAAATCACCTTATCCTGATGAAAATTCAGGAACGGAACTTGACAAGACAGAGACACCAGCTCTGAGACTCGTCTAACGGACGTGACCGCAACCAGGAAGGCAACCTTCCATGAAAGAAAGGACAGAGAAACCTCCTGTAGAGGTTCGAAAGGAGCTTCTTGCAAGTCTCCGAGGACCAGATTAAGGTCCCATGGCTCCAACGGCATCTTATAGGGCAGCACCCTATGGGAGACTCCCTGAATGAATGTCTTCACTTGTTGGCAATCCTGCGTTGGAACAGAACGGACAGGGCTGAAATCTGCCCCTTGATAGAACTAAGGGCGAGACCTAAGTCCAAACCCGTTTGTAAAAATTCAAGGATGGAAGGAATGGAAAATTCAAGAGGAGAACGTCCCCGGTCGTTGCACCAGGAAAAGAAGGTTTTCCAAGTGCAATGATAAATGCGCATAGACGTAGGCTTTCTAGCGCTGATCATGGTAGAGATGACTTCCGGAGAGAAACCTGCCTGGGTTAGAACCCAGGTCTCAACGGCCATGCCGTCAAACACAGGGCCTCAGAGTTCTGGTAGTAAATGGGGCCCTGTGATAGCAGGTCTGCGCGATTCGGTAATCGCCAGGGAACATCGGCCACTAGTTGAACTAGTTCCGCGTACCACGCCCAGCGCAGCCAATCTGGCGCAATCAGGATTACCGGTACTCCCTCCGCTCTGATCTTCTTGATGACTCTCAGCAGTAAGGGGAGCGGGGGAAATATGTACGGAAGCCGAAAATGATGCCACGGGAGTACGAGTGCATCTGCCCCGATTGCTGCTGGATTGTGGGACCGAGCTATGAAGTCGGGAACCTTGGAATTTAGCCCTGAGGCCATCAGATCCACGTCCGGAGTTCCCCAGCAACAGCAGATCTGGCGGAAGATCTCCGGATGGAGAGACCACTCCCTGGAGTCGAGGCCTTGATGACTGAGGAAATCTGCCTCACAATTGTCCACTCCCGGGATGTGAACCGCAGATATCATTGAGCGGTTTTCCTCGGCCCAACGGAGAATGTAGCCTCCTCGTTCATTGCTGCCATGCTGCGGGTTCCCCCTTGTCGGTTGATGTATGCCACTGCAGTGGCATTGTCGGACTGAATCCTGATTGGACGACCCGCCAGGAAGGGATGGAATTGGAGAAGAGCTAACCTGATTGCCTGAGTATCCAAGATGTTGATCGGAAGGCGTGATTCCTGAAGTGACCAGCGGCCCTGAGCAGTGTGATGTAAGAACACCGCTCCCCAGCCTAGAAGACTGGCATCTGTTGTCACAACTAGCCAATGTACTGGAAGAAAAGACTTCCCTTGATTCAGGGAGGACTTTAATGTCCACCACCTGTGAGACTGTCTGACTCGGTGGGGAAGAACCGATGGTAGAAGGAGAACGGGTTTCTGTCCCAAACAGCCAGGAAAGCATGCTGTAAGGGACGGAGGTGTAATTGGGCAAATGGAACCGCCTCCAAGGCTGCTACCATCCTGCCGAGGACTCTCATACTGAAGCGCAGAGAGTGAATGCGAGGTTGAGAGAGCTTCTGAGCTTCCCGCTGTAAAGCTGAGATCTTTTCCGGGGGATGAAGCACCAACCCCTGGGATGAGTCCAGTATCATTCCTAGACAGGAAATTAGCTGAGTTGGTACTGTGGAAGATTTTTTGAAGTTTATCTTCCAACCCAGAAGAGAAAGAGAATCTATTGTGATGTTCACAGCCTCCTTGCAGGCGTAGAAAGAGGGGCCTTTGATGAGGATATAGTCTAGATACAGTAGCACCACCACGCCTCGGGTGTGAAGGATGGCCACGGCGGCCGCCATGACCTTGGTGAATACCCTGGGAGCAGTAGCGAAGCCGAAGGGCAAAGCATAGATTTGGAAGTGTTGTTCCTGAACTGCGAAGCGAAGGAACCTCTGGTGAGAAGGGAAAATTGGAATGTGGAGGTACGCGTCCTGGATGTCTATAGACGCCAGGAACTCGCCTTTTTCCATGGAGGCGATGACAGAACGAAGCGATTGCATTCGGAACCGTCGTACTCGGACGAACTTATCCAGCAGTTTTAGGTCCAGTATGGGCCGTACTGTACCGTCCTTCTTTGGAACAATGAACAGGTTTGAATAAAAACCTTGAAACCTTTTGCTTTGAGGGACCGGGATTATAACCCCGTTTTTTTTTAGAGAGCTTATGGCCTGGAAGAACTCTGATGCCTTTGCCCTGTGAGGAGAAGACAGGAAAAAGCTATTTGGTGGAAGAAAGGAGAATTCTATCTTGAATCCGGAGGACACTAGGTCGCGGACTCATTTGTCATGAATGACCGAGAGCCACGCGTCGCTGAAGGAAAGCAGGAGGCCGCCTACTTTGAGAGTGTCCCCCGGATACTACAGGGAGACATTGTGTGGGAGATCTGCCCGGTCAGGACCCCCTGGATCTTGACTGCCTAGGCCTGCCTCTCCATGAAGGGGAATGTTTGTAAGAGGTTTGGGGACCTCTATCCCTACGTTGTGTCCGGCCGGGTCCGGAAGATGTAGAAGTACAGGACCAATTTGAGTTGGAACGAAAAAAAAAAAAAAAACGGGACAGAGCCTGCTGTTGCTGGTTCCGAAAGGGTCTCTGTTGTGGGAGAAATTTACTCTTCCCTCCAGTGGTGTTGGAAATTGATCGAGTTTTTCGCCAAAAAGGCGACCGCTCTGATATTGTAAAGAAGTCAATGACTTTTTGGAAGCAGAATCCGCACGCCAATCCCTGAGCCATAAGGACCTCCGAATGGTGACGGCATTTGCTGCTGCTTGAGAAGCGCAGTCAGCGGCATCCAGAGACGCGGTCACTAAAAAATCCCCAGCTCTGGCTATCTGAGTAGTAAGGTCTGTTACTTCGGGGGGAAGATTGGTATCCAGAACAGCTGAAGACAAGACCTCAGCCCAATGGGTCATAGCCTTAGCCACCCACGTAGCGGCAAAAGATGGAAAGAGTGCGGCTGCTGAGGCTTCAAAGGCTGAACGAGCCATATTGTCGATCTGACGATCGGTGGGGTTTTTAATCGAGGCGCCCTCTGAAGAGGATAACAGAAATAGTAGCTAGGCGCGATACCGGAGGATCTACCGGAGGAGACTGTGACCAATCTTTTCTTAGATCAGGAGGAAAGGGATATTTTGACTTATCTGGACGGATCCTATGAGATTCAACGATTTCCTTAAATTCGGAATGATTGGCGAACACTCTGTGAGCCCGCTTGGTCCTCTTAAAGGACACAGCATGATCCGTTTTAGATAAAGGTTCCTTATCTAGCTTCAGGGCCTTGTTTAATGGCTCAATGAGAGAGTCGAGAGTCTCCTGATCGTATTGAAATTCCTGATCTAGGGACGTGTCAGAATCGTCCTCTGAGCCAGTTTCTCTACTAGCCCCAAGGGTGGGGGAGCGAGAAAAGGAACCCTCAGAACCCGATTCCCGGTGATGGTCTGCGGACAAGGCATGAGTCCTTTTCCTGGAAGAGTGAGAGCTCCTTGGTAAGGTACGACCCCTAGTGTACAAGGGGTTCTGATCATCGGAAGCGTTGACCGTAAGAGTGCCCTGGTTAGAGGAAGGGTCTCGGAACTAGTCTAACGCTTTGGCCAGGGATGCCATAGACCAGGTAAGGGAGGTAGCCCACTCAGGGGGACTAGGCTCACTGGGTTCAGTATCAGTAACAGGTGGTTTTGAGCAGTCACCGGTTCACAAGCTGAGCATAACGCAGTATTGTGACCCCGGGGTAGAGATACCTTACAAGAGGTACAAGCAGCAAAAAACACAGTGTGGGTTTTCCCAGACTTTTTGTTAGGCTTTGATTGAGACAGTGTAGCCTTGAGGAGAACGCTTACTAGCAGGGGAAGGGTTAAAGGGAACCTGTCACCCCGTTTTTTCAGATTGAGATATAAATACTGTTAAATAGGGCCTGCGCTGTGCGTTACTATAGTGTATGTAGTGTACCCTGATTCCCCACCTATGCTGAGAAATACATTACCAAAGTCGCCGTTTTCGCCTGTCAATCAGGCTGGTCAGGTCGGGTGGGCGTGTTCACAGCGCTCTTTCTTCCTCAGCTTTACGTTGGTGGCGTAGTGGTGTGCGCATGTTGAAGTGACTAATCCACTGTGGGCACGTGAACAAGCAGCGCGCGATCTGCGCTGTCATCCCTTTCATCGGTGGGGGCGGCCATCTTCCTGGGGCCGCGCGTGCGCAGATAGAGTGCTCTGCTGCACGGGGCTTCAGGAAAATGGCCGCGGGATGCCGCGCGTGCGCACAAGAGATCGCGGCGGCCATTTTCCCAAAGCCGAGATGCAAACTCTGCTTTGGGAATGCAAACTCGGCTTTGGGAAAATGGCCGCCACGATCTCTTGTGCGCACGCGCGGCATCCCGCGGCCATTTTCCTGAAGCCCCGTGCAGCAGAGCACTCTATCTGCGCACGCGCGGCCCCAGGAAGATGGCCGCCCCCACCGATGAAAGGGATGACAGCGCAGATCGCGCGCTGCTTGTTCACGTGCCCACAGTGGATTAGTCATTTCAACATGCGCACACCACTACGCCACCAACGTAAAGCTGAGGAAGAAACAGCGCTGTGAACACGCCCACCCGACCTGACCAGCCTGATTGACAGGCGAAAACGGCGACTTTGGTAATGTATTTCTCAGCATAGGTGGGGAATCAGGGTACACTACATACACTATAGTAACGCACAGCGCAGGCCCTATTTAACAGTATTTATATCTCAATCTGAAAAAACGGGGTGACAGGTTCCCTTTAAGCCATGTTTCTGCAGCTTACCCAGGTCCTGTGTCTTCAGTCCCCGGGGGAGGTCCGCAATGTGTCCACCGAAATCACTAATCCCTGAAGCTGTGATTCAGAACGCTGGAGCAGCGCTGCAGCATCAGCCCTGTGGGTGTCAAAAGATGGCCACCGAGATCAAGAAGAGAAGCGCCAGAGAGAGTGGGTGGCGGTGACCGCTGGTGGGCGGAGCCATCGTTCCAGCCTGGACGAGAGAAAAGCGGGGGGCTAACTTTTAAGCTTGCGGTTGCGGCCTGGCGCGCCGCGGCCGCTATTTGTGCGGACCGACATGACCCACGCACCCTGGCTTTAAGGTATATGCAGACCTCCCTTATCCCAGGGACCAGGACCTCCCAGCGCCTCGGCCCCGCAGGTGTACTCACAGTAGAGAGGTGAATGGAGGGCTACTCCATGTGGTCGCCTGCTACGGAGGGGAGAGATTGGAACGCGAAGGAACCGTCGCCCGTAAAGTGAGCTCAGGGCTGGCATCCAACAGTGCAGGAAAGAGTACGGGGAGGGACGCTCCGCGTTGTTGCCTGTTGATGGTTCGGGGGAGATCGGAACCTAGAAAGGATCCGTCGCCCCTATTCGCTCCGCTAAGGGAAAAATAGAATAAAAATAAAAACTGTGAAAGCAAACCCAAGTGCCTCCTAAAGACACTAAGCAAGAACTGGTTCACTTGGAGCAAGCAGGAGGGTGTGTACTGCAGGGGAGGAGCTATTCTTTCTGTATTACTTAGTGTCCTCCTAGTGGCAGCAGCATAACACCCATGGTCCTGTGTCCCCTAATGAGGCGTAGGAGAAAATCAGATCTTTATGACATATTAGATGGTGGCCTGAATCTAACGCATCGGATATTCTAGAATATGCATGTCCACGTAGTACATTGCCCAGCCACATAGTACATTGCCCAGCCACATAGTACATTGCCCAGCCACATAGTACATTGCCCAGCCACATAGTACATTGCCCAGCCACATAGTACATTGCCCAGCCACGTAGTATACAGCACAGAGGCACGTAGTATACAGCACAGAGGCACGTAGTATACAGCACAGAGCCACATAGTATACTGCCTAGTTACGTAGTATATTGGCCAGTCACGCAGTATGCACCATATCCCTGTTAAAAAAAAAAAAAAATTAAAATAAAAAAATAGTTCCATACTCACCTTCCGGAGCCTCCGGATCGAAGCGGCCGGTTACCGATGCTCCTCGCGCGCTCCGGTCTGAAGAGTCATTGCGGTCTCGCGAGATGATGACGTAACGGTCTCGCGAGACCGCAATTCATGGAGCGGTCACCGGGGCGTTGCGAGGAGCATCGGTAACCGGCCGCTTCAATTCGGGGGCAAACGGAGGGTGAGTATGTAACAATTTTTTATTTTTTTTAATTATTTTTAACATTAATTTTACTATTCATGCTGCATAGGCAGCATGAATAGTAAAAAGTTGGTCACACAGGGTTAACTGAGTGCGTTACACCGTGGTCAACGCTGCCATTAACTATGTGTGAGCGCTCACCGGAGGGGAGTACGCAGCTGGCACTGACTGGGGTGGAAGGAGTGGCCATTTTCTTCCGGACTGTGCCGCGACCAATCAGCGACTTGGATTTCCATGACAGACAGAGGCAGCGACCAATGAATATCCGTGACAGACAGACGGAAGTGACCCTTAGACAATTATATATATATATATATATAAATTGTTGCTTGCTGTAACAGTAGGCTGGTATAATCCCAATAGAAATAAATATACTACTAGGTGTAACATAATATATAAAACTTTTTAAAGCTGATAAAGATCAGCATATGCTCCCTACAGGCCAAATTTTCTATGTAACAGATCAGATTTAGTAAGACCAAATCATTTTTAAGCTGGGGGTCTGAATGATTACATAAAACACTGCAAAGGAGATTTCAGTTTTCCATTTATATGAGTTTACTGCCATAACATGGGATTCTGGTCAATGCCATATTTATGAAGACCGACACGTTCTTTCTGCAAAAAAAAAAAAAAAAAGTATGTGGAAGAAGCAGAGACTCGTTTTTGAACATTTTATCACAAGTTTTTAAATAAAGGGAACCTGTCACCCCCCCAAAATGGAAGTTGAGCTAAGCCCACCGTCATCAGGGGCTTATCTACAGCATTCTGGAATGCTGTAGATAAGCCCCGATGTATCCTGAAAGATGAGAAAAAGAGGTTAGATTATACTCACCCAGGGGCGTTCCCGCTGCGGTCCGGTCCGATGGGCGTTGCGGTCCGGTCCGGGGTGTCCCATCTTCATACGATGACGTCCTCTTCTTATCTTCACGCCGCAGCTCCGGCACAGGCGTACTTTGTCTGCCCTGTTGAGGGCAGAGCAAAGTACTGCAGTGCGCAGGCGCTGGGCCTCTCTGACCTTTCCCGGCGCCTGCGTGAAGTCAAGAAGAGGACGTCATCGTATGAAGATTGGACACCCCGGACCGGACCGCGACGCCCATTGGACCAGAACCGGACCGGGACCTCCCCTGGATGAGTATAGTCTAACTTCTTTCTCATCTTTCAGGATACATCGGGGCTTATCTACAGCATTACAGAATGCTGTAGATAAGCCCCTGATGCCGGTGGGCTTAGCTCAACTTCCATTTTGGGGGTGAGAGGTTCCCTTTAGGCCGGTTTCACACGTCAGTGGCTCCGGTACGTGAGGTGACAGTTTCCTCACGTACCGGAGCCACTGACACACGTAGACACATAAAAATAAATGCATCTGTTCAGATGTCATTGATTTTTTGCGGACCGTGTCTCCGTGTGCCAAACACGGAGACATGTCAGTGTTCGTGGGAGCGCACGTATTACACGGACCCATTAAAGTCAATAGGTCCGTGTAAAGCACGTACCGCACACGGACGTTGTTCGTGTGCAGTCCGTGTGCTGTGCAGGGGACAGCGCTACATTAAGCGCTGTCCCCCCCACTGGTGCTGAAGCCGCGATTCGTAGAGAAGATATGAATAAGTGTGTTTAAAATAAAGATCTATGTGCCTCTCGCCCTCCCACCCCGTGCGCCAGGACTCTGCGAGGGATCCGGAAGCTAGGTGAGTATTTTAATCACAGCGGGGAAGAGGGGGGGGGGGGCGCACAGGGGGTGGGAGGGGGTTGATGACCTGGATCTGCATTTTACACACTAATATTCATATCTTCTCTACAGCAAACGCTGCTGCAGGGAAGATATGAATGGGGCTTCAGCACGATGCCGGGGACAGTGCTAAACTTTAGCGCTGTCTCCGGCACCGTGCGTGTGGTACCCAGTGGGCACACGTGTGCCACACTGATGTGCCACAGAAACGCACCGGCACACGGACACAGATAATTCCGGTACCGGAATTATCTGGACGTGTGAGACTGGCCTTAAAGATGGTAGAAAACAACTTCAGTTCCCACCTGATTAATAAGACACATGATGTGCATGGAAAAGTCACTGGTGCAGAGTACGCCAATCAGCCCTGGTGTACCTCCACAGGGGAACTATCTGCTAAGCAATTTACACAGGAAATCTGCAAAATCTATGCATTTCGCTACAGAAAATCCAGCTGGAAAATCTGCAGCTTATCCGATGTGATCCAACCCTTGTGTTTTTTTTTAATTTGTAGAAACACCAGACAGTTGTAATATCAGAGAGGAAAGAAACACAATAGTCTGTTCTTTCCCAACAGACACCTCCTAGAGACAAATGCTTATGGCAGTTCCTTATCCCTACACTTAGGCTACTTTCACACTAGCGTCGGCCTCGGCCCGTCGCAGTGCGTCGGGCCGAGGTACCGACGCATACTGTGAAATAAAAACACAACAGGGGCAGCGGATGCAGTTTTTGCGTGGTCGAAAATGGCGGACACAACGCACAAAAAAAGTTACATGGAACTTTTTTTTGTGCCGGCGGTCCGCCAAAATGCGACGTGTGGCAATCCGTCACAATGCGTCGCTAATGAAAGTCTATGGAGAAAAAACGCATCCTGCAGGCAACTTTGCAGGATGCGTTTTTTTCTGCAAAACGACGCATTGCGACGTGCGTCGTACGACGCTAGTGTGAAAGTAGCCTAAGTTCTTGCCAGTCAAGCAAAATGTAGCAATGTATGTGCTAGGCTAATTAATGATTTGTGTGCTGCTCACCAACCTTTGTGTGTTACTCCAGTAGCAACATTTTGATATAGCAGCTACATTTGCAATCTCAGTGATGCTGAATCCATCGGTAGTACATGCTGCTGATGGCGCTGTGGAAGCCCCCCATATGCATATGTGCCCACTAGGGCTCGTGTACAAGACCATATTTCCGCTCCGAGTGCTGTCCGTTGATAAAACGGATCGCACTCGTTCCAATGCTATGCAGTGGAGCAGTGCAGATGAACGATTTTTTTTTCACTGACTGCATATGCATGTGAAAACAATTGCAGCATGCACAATTTTCCTCCAACAATCAGATGAGAAGTCATGGGTGTCAGAAAAAAAAATTGGATGTCAAATGGAGCCACAGTTTAACCATCTGATTTTTATGGCTATATTGCACTTCTGTAAAATAGGAAACTATAAATGGCTCTTAAATGATTAATAGCTGCGGAGCATAAAAACGGATCGTATACAGATGACAAGTGAGAAAAAAAGTCATCCCACTTTTCCGCATGAAACTCTGAACGATTTTTTATACGGTTATGTAACCCTACTCGTACGCTGTGCCTTAGGGCAGGTGCAAGCATTTGAGAAAATTGGGTCAATTGATCAGAGTGAGCATAGTGTGATCCAATTCTCTCAGATAAGGAATAAATGGTGATGAAAAAAATGTCTCCATCTTCTCCATTCTATCAGTTGGTGAAAATCGGACTGCACTGCGAATCCACTGGCTTGTTGACTTGCATTGTTGAGCGCAATCTGAATATCGAATCAAACTTTGGCCTGCAGCGATTTTTTTCCTTGATCGGACTTGGGCAGAGAAAAAAAAAAAATCTAACGACCATATAGCATAACATTGGTCTGGGAACGATCTGATGTTTTCTCGGATTGCACTGGGAACAATTATATGGTCGCCTGCACCTGCCCTTACAGTTTATTACTGACAGGCAATAATGATTTGGTCCAAATCTGGAGAGTAGAAAGACAGCAATGTATAAGCAATCAGAAGATCACATTATGACTAGAAAATCTAAGCAAAAAAAAAAATATTCCCATAAAAGTAGTTATATTTTGAAAATGTAAAACAAAAACCCCAACAAAATGTAACAAATATATCGTAATGACTCACATTATATGTTTAAGATATTATATAATTCATAATTTACATTAAAAGATCTTAATGGATCAAAATGATAAAGGAAGCCCAATGAGCTTTGCGGATCAGTCCCTACTTCCTATTCTAGCAATGATGTTCCAGTCCTACACAGGGACTTGTGACCACTGCAGCCAATCACTGGTTGCAGTGTGTGTCAGGATATCACTGCTGTAATAAGAAGTAGGAAGCTGGCAGGGAATCCAAGAAAAGTAACAGCTTTATTAGTATTTTAACCCATTTAGTACATTTTTATCCCTTTTAACCCCTTAATGTATTTTTGGTTTTGTATTTTCATTTTATGCTTCCTTTCTTCCCAGAGCCATAACGTTTTTATTTTTTGGTCAAAATGGCCATGTAAGGGCTTGTTTTTTGCGGGACGAGTTGTATTTTTGAACGATACCATTGGGTTTACCATGTCGTGTACTAGAAATTGGAAAACAATTCCAAGTGCGGTGAAATGGCAAAAAAAGTGCAATCCCACACTTGTTTTTTGTTTGCCTCTTTTTACTAGGTTCACTCCACTTTTCTTGATCACGGGTTGGGTGAAGGCTTATTTTTTGCGTGCCGAGCTGATGCTTTTAATGATAATACCATTTGGTGCAAGTACGATCTTTTTATCTCCCGTTATTGCATTTTAATGCAATGTCGTCGCGACCAAAAAATACCGGATTACTCACCGGTAATGCTCTTTTATAGAGCCCATGACAGCACCCACGAGAGAGAGGGGATTCGCCCCTAGGAACAGGAAACCTACAGAGAGATAAAAGGGGCGGCCCCCCCTCGCTCCTCAGTTTTTACAGAGAATAGGAGGAACCGCCGCCAGGTTTTTTAGTTAATAGGTTCAGGTATATATACATATATACATATTTACAACCTTATACTATATCCTTCTAATATTTACACCTCACCAACAAAGCACCACGTGCAACTATATACAGAAAAGGGAGGGATGTGAATGGGTGCTGTCATGGGCTCTATAAAAGAGCATTACCGGTGAGTAATCCGGTATTTTCCATTCGCCATGACAGCACCCACGAGAGAATTTCAGAGACTATAGATTGGGTGGGTTAACTGAGTCAAGAACCGAAACCCCAAAGGTAAGATCAGAAGCCGCGGATAGGTCTAACCTATAGTGCCTATAGAAGGTGCCTGGTGAAGCCCAAGTTGCGGCCTTACATATAAGTTCTATTGGCACGTTCGCCCTTTCTGCCCAGGAGGTTGATACGGCCCTTGTGGAATGAGCCCCCACATGCATCGGAGGATCTCTTCCTTTGGCTCTGTAAGCCAAGGTTATGGCTTCTCTGATCCAACGAGATAATGTCCCCTTCGTGACTCTGGATCCTTTGGTTTTACCCTGAAAAGACACAAACAGGGCCCTACTCTTCCTCCAGTCCCTAGTTCTCTCTAAATAGGCTAGAATAGTCCTCTTGACATCTAGGGTATGAAGTCTTACTTCCTCTGGAGATGAGTGGTCTTTATAAAAGGTAGGTAATAGGATCTCCTGGGACCTATGAAAACTAGTGGCCACCTTAGGCAGGTAACATGGGTCTGTTTTCAAAATTATTCTATCAGGTGTTATAGATAGGTATGGAGGATCGATTGACAATGCCTGCAGATCACTTACTCTTCTAGCTGATACCAATGCTACTAACAATATCGCTTTTAACGAGATGTTCTTTAATGAGGCTGCATGAATAGGCTCAAACGGGCTTTGTGTCAATGCATCCAGGACCAAAGATAGATCCCACTGGGGCACCTGTGGAATATTTATTGGTTTCGACCGTTCACATGCAGATATAAAACGGGATATCCATCTATCACCTGCGATATCATAACTGAAGAGGGCCCCTAACGCTGAAACCTGAACTTTCAAAGTATTAACCGAAAGTCCCAATTCTAGTCCTTTTTGCAAAAACTCCAGTATTGAAAATATAGGCACCTCTGAAGAAATTTGTGTAGTGTGAAATTGAAGAAATTTTTTCCAGATTCTAACAAATTTTGGTGGTAGAAGGCTTTCTACTCTTCATAAGGGTATCTATCAATCCACTAGAAAACCCCCTGCTGCTTAGTAATTGCCTCTCAAATTCCAGGCAGTTAAGTTCATGCCCTTCACCTGAGGATGGAAAACCGGACCTTGAGACAGCATGTTGTCGGCCAGAGGCAGAATCCACGGGTCTGTCACCGACATGGCTCTGAGCCATGAAAACCATGGCCTCTTGGGCCAAAAGGGGGCTATTAGCAGAACCCTTGCCCCTTCCTCTCTTATCTTCCTTATCACCACGGGCAATAGATTCCATGGTGGAAATGCGTATGCCAGGTCGAATGTCCATGGTACCTGAAGGGCATCTAATATGTCTGGATTGTCCAGCCTGCACAGGGAGGCAAACATCCTGACCTGCCGATTGGATCTTGTTGAGAACAAGTCTATTTGAGGTATGCCCCATCGAGTTGTTATCATTCTGAAAATCTTCCTGTTGAGCATCCATTCCCCCTGATGAAGAGTATGACGACTGAGAAAATCGGCCTGAAAGTTGTCTACCCCTCTTATGTGTACCGCTGACAAGGACAACAGATGACCTTCGGCTAGCCTTATGATGTCTGACGCCACCTCCATAAGAGTGTCTGACCGTGTACCTCCTTGACGGTTTAGATAGGCCACCGCAGAGGTGTTGTCGGAGAGGACCCTTGTGTGAGAGCCTCGCAGCTGAGGAAGAAAGTGGAGCAGGGAATAATATACAGCTCTCAATTCTTTTACATTAGAAGAATTACTATACTCCGATCTGGACCAGAGACCCTGGACCATCTGATCCCGAAAATGTGCTCCCCAACCATCAGGACTAGCATCTGCGGTAACTATATTTGAAGGAGTGATTACCCACAGGACTCCTTTTGACAGATTTCCCCAATCTAACCACCAAGTGAGGGAGTGTACCACTTCTGACGGAAGAAAAACTATCTGATCTAGACATCCCTGATTTTCAATACTCTCTTGTAATATAAATCTTTGCAGCTGCCTGGTATGAAACTGTGCCCACTCAACCGCGGGAATACAAGAAGTTAAAGACCCCAGTAATGACATGGCACTTCTCAAAGTCATACTACGCCTATTGATTGCTAAGTTCACTTTATCAATTATGGAGGTCTTTTTACTATCTGGCAGGCAACATATTTGTTCAACTGAATCTAAAAGGAGGCCAAGGAACTTCTGACATGTAACAGGCCGGAGTCTGGATTTCTCCCAATTAATAATCCAACCAAGAGATTGCAATGAAAAGGCTACCTCTTCCAATCTCTGTTCACATTGTAGGGAGTTCCTTCCTACTATTAGCAGATCATCTAGATACGGGATGACTAGTGTGTCCTTTAACCGCAAAAAAGACATTACTTCCAACAACAATTTCGTGAACACCCTCGGAGCCATAGATAGGCCAAAGGGCATTGCCCTGTACTGCAGATGACAAACCTGACCATCTATTACAACCGCTACTCTAAGAAACTGCTGGTGTAACTGGTGTATAGGCAGATGGTAGTAAGCATCCTTAAGATCCAATACCACCATGTAACAGTTGGGAAATAAATTTTTCATGGCTGACCGAATGGACTCCATTTTAAAGGCTTTAGGTCTTATGAAGGTGTTTAACTTCCTCAAATTAAATATAGTCCTAAAGGACCCATCAGGCTTAGTTATTAGAAATAAGGGAGAATAAAAGCCCCTTCCTATTTCAGATGGTGGAACTTTTATTAATACTTGTTTGGACAACAGAGATTTGATTTCAGTTTCCAGCGCTTCTTGCTGCAGCCTGGATTTTAGGGAGGTAAGAAGAAAAGAATCCGGAGGTATTCGGATGAGGTCTAAGGTGAGACCTGACGAAATTAAATTTAAGGCCCATGTATTGGCCGTTATCTCTTTCCACTGTCCAACAAATTGCAGCAATCTACCGCCCACCGGTGGAATAGGGTTCACGGAACTTATCCGCTGGTTTGAAGGGGCGCTTGTTGAACAAATTGCCCTTCTGCCTGAACTCCCTGTTACTCCAGCGGTCTTTAAAGCCTCCTTTCCTTCCAAATGGTGGCTTCATGAACGCCCTTCTGTAGGAAGGAATAAAGGGATTAGGAAACCCCTTTTTCCTTTCGCCCGCCTTAGTGAGAATGTCATCCAGGACAGCTCCAAAGAGGTACTCACCCTGGCAGGGAATGGCACACAACTTAGCTCTGGATTGGGCGTCTCCCTTCCAGTTCTTTAGCCACAATGCTCGACGGGCCGTATTTGAGAGATTAGCTGATCTCGCTGCCAGGCGGAGAGAGTCTATTGAGGCATCAGATATAAATGTCGCAGCCCCCTTGATCAATGGAATGGAGGCTCGCAACTTCCCCCTGGACACGCCACTTCTGATGTTCTGATCTAGCTGCTCTAGCCAGACCAACATGGATCTACTAGTACATGTAGCGGAGATTGCAGGTTTAAATGCAGTCACACAGGCGTCCCACGATTTTTTGAGAAGCGCATCAGATTTTCTGTCCATTGGGTCGGACAAAGAACCCGCATCTTCTACCGGTAAAGCGGAACGGCGAGCGGTAGATGCTACAGCCGCATCAACTTTCGGTACCTTAGTCCAGGTGGCCAAGTCCTCGTCATCAAAGGGGTAGCGTCTCTTACAGGATACCGGCACAAACCCCTTTTGACCCTTATCCCATTCTTTTTTGACCAGGTCCTTTATAGCCTGGTTGACTGGAAACACCTGGCCCTTTCGCTGAGAAAGACCCGCGAACATCACCTCCTGCTGGGTTTGAGGCTCTTTTAACTCAGAAACCCCCATAGTACTCCTTACGGATTTAACTAAGTTATTTATGCCATCAGTAGGAAAGCAGACATAGTCCTCTTCATCTGATGAACCTGATAACTGAGAGACATCTGACTCGACCTCCCCACTCTCTGCCGACGTGTCAGCTTTAGGCGAGGATGCTCTGCTAACTCTCCTCTCCATATTTACAGACGGACTGCCTCGTAAACTCTGAAGCTCCTCCCGAATCATAAGACGTATCTCGTTCATTTTAACGGACTCTTCCTGCCGCAGGGTGTTATCTATACAAGCCTGGCATAATTTTTTGCTATAAGCATCAGGTAAGGGCTCAGTACATATTGCACATTGCACGTGCTTGGTCTTTCCAGTCCTCTTCCCCTACAAATACATAAGGAGAGGAGACCAACATAAGCTTTTCATAAAGCTAAATAACACTCACCCCGCAGTATCTGTATATACCGGGTCTCGGCTCATTTGTTCGGCCTGGGGTGTGCCACGGGACGACCTCCTCCCTGACTTGTCAGTGGAGTCGCTCACTTTCCCACTTCTTTTCCTGACATTCTCACTGGGTACAATTAACTCCTCCATAGGGCGCTCAGAAATCTCCTCATGGGACGACATGCTGTCTCCTTCCAAACGCACTTCCTACACAGCTGAGCTGTAATTTATAGCGCCAGTTTACTCCTTCCCCCTCCCTCTTTTTTCTTTTTTTTTTTTTTACCTGTGCCGTGTGCAGTTCAGGAGGGGGGAGGATCGCTCCTAATATTCAATATGGCGGCGCCCCCGGAAGTGAAAGTGCGACTCCGGAGTTCAGGGAGCGCCGCACTGCGCACGCGCCGGCGTCCCCCAGCTTGCCGGCCGCTTTCCTCATTAAGCGCCGACCTTCCCTGTCAGTTTACACTGGAGCCTCGGGAGCGCCGCTGCACCGCGTCTGCGCCGGCGTCCCCGTCAATTGCCGGCCGCTCTCGCAATGCAGCACCGTCCCGGAAGTGACCCTGTGCCCCAGAGCCCTGGGAGCGCCACCGCACTGCGCATGTGCTGGCGTCCCTGACATTTGCCGGCCGCCTCCACCGCCATCAAGGGAATGGAGAAGCGTCGCCGATTTGCCAAGCAGTACCCGAATCAGAGGCTCCTTACCTGAGGTACTTTCCTTTGGTCACCATCTACAACGATGCCCCAGCAGGGACATTGTTGCTCTATGCTGTAGCAGATGAGGGGGGAACCAGCAGGAACCCCCGACTCTGCCATCCGTCCTGGAGCCCCTGTCTCTCAGCAGAGACGGACAGGCGGCATTCAGGCGGACTCTCCTCTTCTGTACTCCATAGAGCTCTTCTCTGTGGGTTCCCTTCTAGGAACAGGAAACCAACTGAGGAGCGAGGGGGGGGCCGCCCCTTTTATCTCTCTGTAGGTTTCCTGTTCCTAGGGGCGGATCCCCTCTCTCTCGTGGGTGCTGTCATGGCGAATGGAAAATACCGGATTACTTACCGGTAATGCTCTTTTATAGAGCCCACGACAGCACCCACTAGAGAGAGGGGATCCGCCCCTAGGAACAGGAAACCTACAGAGAGATAAAAGGGGCGGCCCCCCTCGCTCCTCAGTTGTTTTACAGAGAATAGGAGGAACCGCCCCAGGTTTTAGTTAACAGGTTCAGGTATATACATATATATACATATTTACAACCTCATACTACATCTTTCTAATATTTACACCTCACCAAAAAAGCACCATGTGCAACTATATACAGAAAAGGGAGGGATGTGAACGGGTGCTGTCGTGGGCTCTATAAAAGAGCATTACCGGTAAGTAATCCGGTATTTTCTATTCGCTACGACAGCGCCCACTAGAGAGAATTACAGAGACTATAGACTGGGTGGGTTTACTGAGTCAAGGACCGATACACCAAAGGTTAGATCAGAAGCAGAGGATAGATCTAATCTATAATGCTTATAGAAGGTATTAGGTGAAGACCAAGTTGCAGCCTTACATATAAGGTCTATTGGCACATTCGCCCTTTCTGCCCAGGAAGTCGACAAGGCTCTTGTAGAGTGTGCTCCTATATGCATTGGAGGATCTCTTCCTCCAGCTTTATACGCCAAGATTATGGCCTCTCTGATCCAACGAGATAATGTGTTCTTTGTGACTCTGGCACCCTTGGTTTTACCCTGGAAAGACACAAAGAGAGCCCTACTCTTCCTCCAGTCCTTAGTTCTCTCTAAATAGGCCAAGACAGTCCTTTTTACATCTAGGGTGTGAAGTCTTTCTTCTTCTGGAGTTGAGTGGTTCTCATAAAAGGTGGGTAACAAGATCTCCTGGGATCTATGAAAAGTAGTGGCCACCTTAGGGAGATAACAAGGATCTGTTTTTAAAAGTATCCTATCTGATGTCACAGATAAAAAGGGAGGATCTATAGATAATGCATGAAGATCACTTACTCTTCTAGCAGAAACTAACGCCACTAATAATACAGTTTTCAAAGAAATATTTTTTAGTGAGGCTGCATGGAGAGGCTCAAAAGGTGGTTGTGTCAATGCATTTAGTACTATAGATAGATCCCACTGAGGAACCTGTGGTATACTTATTGGTCTTGATCTCTCACAAGCAGATATAAACCGGGATATCCATTTATTACCCGCAACGTCATAATTAAAAAGGGCTCCTAAAGCTGACACCTGAACCTTCAGAGTGCTTACGGAGAGTCCTAATTCCAGCCCTTTTTGTAGAAATTCCAACATCGGAAATATAGGAATTTCAGAGGAAATTTGTGTAGTATGGAACTGAAGAAATTTCTTCCAAATTCTAACGTAAACCCTGGTAGTTGAAGGTTTTCTGCTTTTCATAAGAGTATCAATTAACCCATTAGAAAACCCCCTGAGATTTAGTAACCGCCTCTCAAACTCCATGCAGTTAAGTCCATGCCCTTTGCCTGAGGATGGAGGAATGGACCCTGAGAGAGCAAGTCCTTGGACTGAGGCAGAATCCATGGATCTGACACTGACATCGCCCTCAGCCATGAGAACCATGGCCTTTTGGGCCAGAATGGGGCTATTAACAGCACTCTTGCGCCTTCCTCCCTTATTTTTCTTATTACTATAGGCAATAGATTCCATGGAGGGAAAGCATAGGCCAGGTCGAATGCCCATGGCACCTGGAGGGCATCGAGTATGTCCGGCTTGTCCTCCCTGTTTAGAGAGGCAAACACCTTGACCTGCCGGTTGGCTCTTGTGGCAAACAAGTCTATTTGAGGAACACCCCATCGAGCTGTTATCAATTTGAAAATTTTTCTGTTTAGCATCCATTCCCCCTGATGAAGAGTGTGACAGCTCAAGAAATCGGCACGAAAGTTGTCTGTGCCTCTGATGTGTACTGCTGATAGTGATAGCAGATGACCTTCGGCTAACTCCATGATGTCTGATGCCACCTCCCTGAGTTTGTCCGACCGCGTACCTCCTTGATGGTTAAGATAAGCCACCGCAGTGGTGTTGTCGGAAAATACTCTTGTATGAGAGCCGCTGAGCTGAAGAAGAAAGTGAAGTAGGGAATAATATATAGCCCTCAACTCTTTGACATTCGAGGAATTATTAAGATCTGAGCTGGACCAAAGATCCTGAACCCATTGATCCTGAAAATGTGCCCCCCAGCCTTCAGGACTAGCATCTGTGGTCACTATACTAGAAGGGGTGATTACCCATAGAACCCCCTTTGAAAGATTTTTCTGATCCAACCACCACTTAAGGGAGTGTAATACTTCCGACTTTAGGAAAACTGTTTTATCCAGACATCCTCTATTTTTAATGTCCTCCTCCAATACAAATTTTTGTAGCTGCCTAGTATGGAACTGTGCCCACTGGACCGCAGGAATGCACGATGTTAGAGAACCTAGTAACGACATGACCTGTCTTAGTGACATACTACGTTTTTTTATTGCTAAGGACACCTTATCAACTATGGAAATCTTATCCTCAGGCAGTTTACAAATCTGGTCAACCGAATCCAGAAGGAGCCCAAGGAATTTCTGACACGTTACAGGCTGAAGTCTAGATTTTTCCCAATTAACCAGCCAACCCAGGGATTGTAAGGATAACACTACTTCCCGTAACCTCTGCTCACACTGTAGGGGTTTTTTACCTACAATCAATAGGTCATCTAGATATGGAATGACCAAAGTATCCTTTACCCGTAAAAAAGACATCACTTCCAATAGTAATTTAGTAAAAATCCTTGGGGCCATAGATAACCCGAAGGGCATTGCCCTGTATTGTAGATGACGAATTTGCCCCTCTATATAAACTGCTACCCGAAGAAACTGCTGGTGTGAGTGATGTATAGGAATATGGTAGTAAGCATCTTTAAGATCCAATACTACCATGTAACAGTTTGGAAATAGATTTTTTTTATAGCTGAACGAATTGATTCCATTTTGAATGTTTTAGGTCTTATAAAGGAATTCAGCTTTCTTAAATTGATTATAGTTCTGAAAGAGCCATCCGGCTTACTAATCAGAAACAAGGGATAGTAAAATCCTCTCCCTATCTGGGAAGATGGAACCTCTACTAGTACTGGTTTGCGTAGGAGGGATTTAACCTCGGTTTCAAGTGCCTCTTGCTGAGGCCTGGATCTTAAGGTGGTAAGAAGGAAAGAATCCGGAGGAGTTCTAATAAGGTCTAATGTGAGGCCTGAAGATATTAAATCAATAGCCCATGGATTAATTGTTACTTCTTTCCATTGTTGACTAAATTGTTTTAGTCTTCCACCCACCGGAGAAATATAATTAATGGAATTTATCTGCTGGCTTGAAGGGGCGTTTATTAAACAAATTTCCTTTCTGTTTAAAATCTTTATTATTCCATCTGTCTCTGAAACCTCCCCTCCTTCTGAATGGTGGCTTCCTGAACGCCCTTCTGTAAGACGGAATAAGGCTATATTCACACTTAGCGGTTTTTACCGCGGAACCGCCGCGATTTTGATGCTGCGGGTCCGCAGCAGTTTCCATAGCGTTTACAGTAACATGTAAACCCTATGGAAACCGCAAACCGCTGTGCACATGCTGCGGGAAAAACCGCGCGGGAACGCAGCGGTTTACAACCCGCAGCATGTCACTTTGTGCAGAATCGCTGCGATTCTGCACCCATAGGAATACATTGAACCGCTTACTTCCCGCATGGGGCTATGCCCACGTTGCGGGAAGTAAGCGGATAATGTGCGGGTGGTACCCGGGGTGGAGGAGAGGAGACTCTCCTCCAGGCCCTGGGAACCATATTTGGGGTTAAAAAATAAAAAATCTGGTTATACTCACCCTCTGATGTCCGGAGCTCCTGGGCGCTGCACGAGGCCGTCCGGTCAGAGTTGCTGTGCGACCAGGACCTGCGGTGACGTCGCGGTCACATGACCGTGACGTCACGAAGGGTCCTTCTCCCACAGCATCTTAGGAACCGGACCGCCGGGTGCAGCGCCCAGGAGATCCGGACATCAGAGGGTGAGTATAACCAATTTTTATTATTTTTAACATTACTATTGATGCTGCATATTGCTGCATATGCAGCATCAATAGTATAGGCGGAAACCCGCAGTGGAAAACGCGGAACAAACCGCGATAAATCTGCAGGGAGAACCGCAGTTGTTTTGCCCTGCAGATTTATCAAATCCGCTGCGGGAGAACCCGCAGGGACCCGACGCAAGGTGTGAACATAGCCTAAAGGGATTAGGAAATCCTTTCTTCCTTTCACCCGCCTTAGTGAGTATATCATCAAGGACTGTTCCAAAAAGGTACTCACCCTGACAGGGTATGGCACATAATTTGGATCTAGACTGGGCATCCCCCTTCCAGTTTTTTAGCCATAAAGCACGCCGAGCCGTATTGGAGAGATTAGCTGTTCTGGCCGCGAGGCGGAGGGAATCAATTGAGGCATCTGATATAAAAGCAGCCGCACCCTTAATCAAAGGGATAGATGCTCGTAATTTCTCTCTGGATACGCCACTTTTAATATTTTGATCCAGCTGTTCCAGCCAGACTAGCATTGATCTGCTAGTACACGTGGCTGAAATTGCCGGCTTGAATGCCGTGACACAGGCTTCCCACGATTTCTTAAGGAGTGCGTCTGATTTTCGGTCCATGGGATCTGATAAGGAACCCGCATCCTCCACGGGTAAGGAGAAACGGCGAGATGTAGACGCGACCGCCGCATCAACTTTCGGAATTTTGGCCCAGGTATTCAAATCTTCGTCATCGAAGGGGTAGCGCCTCTTACAGGATATTGGCACAAACCCCTTTTGACCTCTACTCCATTCTTTCTTAACGAGGTCTTTTATGGCCTGGTTTACCGGGAATACGTGGCCTTTCCGCTGAGAAAGACCAGCGAACATGACTTCCTGAGGTGTTTGGGGTTCTTTTGACTCAGATACCCCCATCGTGTTTCTCACTGACTTGACTAAGTTGTTTATGCCCTCAGTTGGAAAACAGACAAAGTCTTCTTCCTCTGAAGAATTGGACAGCTGAGAGACATCCGAGTCGACCTCCCCACTCTCTGCTGACGTGTCAGCTTTAGGTGAGGATACTCTTCTCCTTCTTTTTTCAATATTTACTGAAGAAGAACCACCTCCCAACGACTGAAGTTCTTCCCGAATTATAAGCCGTATTTTATTCATTTTAACCGATTCCTCCTGCCGTAAGGTGTTATCTATACACGCCTGACACAGACTTTTAAGATAGGAGTCAGGCAGGGGTTCGGTACATATAGCACATTGTTTGTGCTTGCTCTTCCCCGTCCTCTTTGCCTAGAAATAATATAAGCAAAGGAATCAATATAAGCTTCAGTGAAGCTATATATACACTCACCCAGCGTATTATTTTATACCGGCTGCGGGGTTGCCTTAGCTTGGGATGTAGAACGGGACGACTTCCTTCCTGATTTGTCAGTGGAGTCACTTATTTTAGAGTGTCCACTACTTCTTTTTCTGGCTTCACCACTAGGTACTAGTGGCTCTTCCATAGGGTGCACACAGACCTCCTCTTGGGACGACATAACGGCACACTGCAACTCCCTGTACACATCCCCCTCTTTTTTTTTTTTTTTTAACTCACAAGTCCGGCGTCAGGGTAATGGGACCGCATCTAGGAATCCAATATGGCGGTTCCCCCGGAAATGGTACTCCAACCCCCGCGACCCGGAAGTTCAAGCCCTTTCCGGGACGCCGACGCTACTGCGCATGCGCCCGCGTCTCTGCTGCACACCGGAAGATGCCGCTGTAAGCGCTGCACCCACCACCATGTCGCCTCTTACCTTGGAGGGACAGGAGGGAAAACCAGACCGGGGAGTCGCCGCTCAGCTCCATTCAGGAGGGCACCACAGGTCCGGCCGGAAAAGGTACTTGCCGCACTGTCAGCGCTCACACAACGGTGTCCCAGCAGGGAGACCGTTGGTAACCTTCAGGCTATATGTCAGCCGCACCAGATGAGGGGGGAGCCCGCAGGATCATTCCCCCGACCCTGTCTACCCGCTCTGGGGCCCCTGTCGCTCAGCAGAGTCGGTACAGGCAGCAGTCCAGGCAGGCCTTCCTCTTCTTAGTTCCATAGAGTCTTCTCTGTGGGTTCCCATCTAGGAACAGGAAACCAACTGAGGAGCGAGGGGGGGCCGCCCCTTTTATCTCTCTGTAGGTTTCCTGTTCCTAGGGGCGGATCACCTCTCTCTAGTGGGTGCTGTCGTGGCGAATAGAAAAACATAATTCTGGCGTTTTGACTTTTTTATCGCTACGCCGCTTAGCAATCAGGTTAATCCTTTTTTTATTGATAGATCGGGCGATTCTGAACGCGGCGATACCAAATATGTGTATGTTTGATTCTTTTTTATTGTTTTATTTTGAATGAAGGGAAAGGGGAGTGATTTGAACTTTATGGCTATGTGCACAAGTTGCGGATTTTGCTGCGGATCCGCAGCGGACATGGTGCGGAAATGCTGTTGTATTTTCCGCAGCATGTCAATTTTTTGTGCGGATTCCGCAGTGTTTTACACCTGCTCCTCAATAGGAATCCGCAGGTGTAAAACCGCAGGTAAAATCCGCACAAAAAACGCAGGAATTCCACGGTAAATCCGCAGGTAAAACACAGTGCATTTTACCTGTGGATTTTGCAAAAACTGTGTGGAAAAATCCAAACACGAATCCACAACGTGGGCACATAGCCTTGGACTTTTTTTATTTTAAGATTCTTTAAAACTTTTTTTTTTAACTTTTGGCATGCTTCAATAGTCTCCATGGGAGACTAGAAGCTGCCATGACCCGATCGGCTCCACTACATACAAGCGATGATCAGATCGCCTCTATGTAGTAAAATTACACACTTGCCATGAGCGCCGACCACTGGGTGGTGCTCACAGCAAGCCAGTAGTGACAACTATAGAGGTCTCCAGGAGACTTCTGATTGTCATTCTAACGAATTGGTGACCCACGATCACGTGACGGGGGTTACCGGTGGGCGGATTTCCGGCCCACTGGCCGGAAGTGCGAGTTAAATGCCGCTGTCAGCATTTGACAGCGACATTTTACGGGTTAATAGCCATGGGTGGATCATGATTCCACCAGAGGCTGTACCGGGCAAATGTCAGTTGTTCTAAACAGCTGACATGTACTGAGAAAGATGTGGGCTCGCCGCCGAAGCCCACATCAAAGGGAGGAAGTCCGACATCGGCGTACTATTATGCCCAATGTCAGAAAGGGGTTAAAGATTATCTGTCACCAGGTAATAATATGCATTGCTTATATACCGCCATCATATTCTGCAGCAATTACAGACATTATCATTACTGTCCCCATTGGGGCTCACAATCTAAACTCCCTATCAATATGATAGAAGCATGGAAAACATACATAGCTTCTGAGGAAATAATAAAACAACCTCATGTTACCATATTTATAAGAAGCCAAATATATAGGATGTGCAGGACACACCTAAAATACCACGAAAAAATGGTGTACTGGTCCGAAAGATAATATAAATACAAACTTTATTAGAGTATAAATACACAACAGGTCAAAAGTGACAGTAAAGGGTTAAAATCGGCTGCACAGCCGTGATTGCATGGTGAGGGAACGACACTGCACCTATAGTTCAGCAGGTGGAGTAGATCATAATGCAATGCTCAAACCTAGGTAACTAACCCTCCCAAATGAAGTGTAACCCAGCCAAGGGGGTCAAAGAGGAGGGAGAACAGCAGCAAAATCAAAGGTCTGGGGACGCCGGGGCCCTTCGTCCAGCACCTATTTTTTTACGGTATGTTAACTGCACTAATGCCTTGATTTTGCTGCTGTTCTCCCTCCTCTTTGACCCCTCTTTTACTGTCACTTTTGACCAGTTGTGTATTTATACTCTAATAAAGTTTGTATTTATATTATCTTTCGGACTAGTACACCATTTTTTCGTGGTATTTTCCCTATCAATATGGGAGGAAACTAAAGAGCCTGGCGGAAACCCACGCGGACATGGGGAGAACATACAAACTCCTTGCAGGGATTTGAACCCAGGACCACTGTGCTGCCCTATCTAATCTGAGAAAACTCTAGACCCCACCACACTCGTCACTACTGAGCATGTGCAGAAAGTGCAGCACAGATTAATCTCCACTAAAAGCAGAGACACTTACATCAGGAACAGAACAGACATTTAGGGTATGTTTCCACGAGCAGTAAACGCTGCGCGTTTGACGCTGAACAGAGATGCAGCGTCCAGATGTTCCAGCATAGTGGAGGGGATTTTATTAAATCCCGTCTCCACTATGCGTGGTAACACGCCCCCGGCGGCCCTGCGACTCCGGACATGCGGTGCGTCGTTTCAGATCGCAGCATGTCCGTATACCTTGCGGCGACGCTGCACAGCCGCAAGGTATAGCACAGGGCCCTATGTGTGGGGTGCGATGATCCCGGATGTGTGCTATGAACAAATCCGGCATCATCGCGTCACAGAAGGGGGCGGAGCTTATTGCAGAGCGGGTTTGCCGCTCCGACCAAACCGCCGGCCATCCTCAAGGTGGACACATACCCTTAGGCCGGGATCACACATGTGAGAAACACGTCCGTGTCTCGCATGTGAAATCCAAGCTCTGGCGCCGGCACTTGGGAGCGGAGCGTGCGTCTCCATGTGTTCCTATGCGGCCGCACGCTCCGCTCTGGAGTGCCGGCGCTGTACAAATATATATATATATATATATATATATATATATATATATATATATATATATATATATATATATATATATATATATATATAATCGTCTAACGGGTACTTCCGTATGTTTGTCTTTCTGTTATGGAAATCCCAAGTCGCTGATTGGTCGCGGCCGGCTGGCCGCGACCAATCAGCGACGGGCATAGTCCGGCCACGAAATGGCCACTCCATACTCCCCTGCAGTGTCCCCTCCATACTCCTCCCCCCATGTCAGTGCCCGCCGCCCACATAGCGTTTTAGCAGTCCGTTACACCGACTGCGTTACACCGCGGCATAACGCAGTCTGTTAACGCTGCTATTAACAGTGTGACAAACTGTTTACTATTGATGCTGCCTATGCAGCATCAATTGTAAAAAGATATAATGTTAAAAATATAAAAAAAAAAAAAAAAGTGGTTCCATTCTCACCTTCCGTCGTCCACCGATGCGCGCGAGTGGCGAGGCTGCCGCCAGCTTCCGTTCCGCTAAGTTATCCGCTAAGTCATCTGGGTAATTTCGCAATGCATCTCTGGGAACGGAAGCTGGCGGCAGCCTCGCACGCATCGGGACAACTTCGGTCGACGCCGGAGTATATAACTATTTTTTATTTTAATTCTTTTTTTTAACAGAGATATGGTGCCCACATTGCTATATACTACGTGACTGATATATACTACGTGGGCAGTGCTATATACTACGTGGCTGTGCTATATCCTGAACCCCGAACATCCTGTGACCAATCAGCGACAGATGCAGTCCAGCCACGAATTGACGCGGGATTTAAACCATGCTTTGCTGATTGGTCGCGGCCGGCCAGGCACGACCAATCAGCGATATTGGCGCGGGATTTAAACACCGCTTCAGTGATTGGTAGCTCCCGGACGGCCGCGACCAATCAGCAATATTGGCGTGGTATTTAAACACCGCTTCGTTCATTTGTCATGCCCGGCCGGCCACGACCAATCAGCGACAGGCACAGTCCGGCTGCGAATTGGTGCCAGATTTGAACCACGCTTCGCTGATAGGCCAGCTGGGCGCGACCAGTGATATTGGCGCGGAATTTAACCCCCACTCACAGCGCGACGTACATACATACATATTCTAGAATGTCCGATGCGTTAGAATCGGGCCACCATCTAGTTTATTATATATTTTAGGAGTTGGTCCATTTTACACTCCGACTCTTTTAACTCCACAGCCCTGAGCCTACGGCCACGTTCAGTATTTGGTCAGTAATTTACCTCAGTATTTGTAAAGCTAAAACCAGGAGTGGAACAATGAGAGGAAAAGTATAATAGAAACATATGCACCACTTCTGTATTTATCACCCACTCCTGGGTTTGGATTAACCTAACAGATACTGAGGTAAAATACTGAACGTGTGCATGTGGCCTCACACTGCTGAAAAAAAATATGGGCGCTCTGAATGCAAAACGAATGAACAAGGGAAGAGCCCATGGTTCACAGTGCGGGCCCCCAGCTGGTCACACCCTGGTACCTGGGCACGTGGTGGGGGTCATACGGCACCAGCAGCACCCTCTGCCCCCGCAGCACCGTGTCCTCGTTCACACGCATTGCTCTGGAAGGCACAAGTACAACGCTGTCAGTCACAAGACATGAAGCCAGGAACTCAGACATTGCGTAACCACTTCTTCTCACCTGACTACGTCACCACCTTCCCTCTCATGCCCCGCCCACTTTCGTCTCCTCCACTCGGCAGACAAGCCCGGAAGTGGCTGTGTGATTGACGCGGGTAATCTGATTGGCTGCTTCCTCACGTGATCTGCTGGCAAGCCACGCATGTGATTTACACACCCGGAACACTCCGAGAGCAGCGGTAACCAGGGGCGACGGGGTGCTGGAGGAGAAGGGCTGAGTGGTAGCGGGGGTATCTTAGTGTTCAGCAGTAGGGGGCTGTGATGGCACACGGTGGTAGCGGGGATCCAGTCTGTCGGCAGATTGCTGATTGATCAGGGGGATTGGTTGTTAGTGCCGAGTGTTGCTTCTCTCCCTCACTGGCTGTTAGTGCATGCTGGGATATGTAGTTCTCGAACAGCTGGACCGATGTGTGTGATTTTACATGTTTTGCATTTCCCCCTCTGATCATGGAATCATAGGTCTTGGCAGCCCTCCCATCTCATGTATCTGCTTTTGGGAAAGTTGGGTGACAATCAGTATGGCCGCCATTACTCAATGACACCCGGATATCCCAGAGTTAAGGGACAGCGCGGCTGAAAGGGCTCTGATCACTGATACTTCTGACTCCCAGAGCTTGGCATCCATCCGATTACTGTAGATCCCATTATCACTGGGATCTGGTTCCTCTGTGACATGTACAGGGAGACAAGCTCTGCACTACCCCTCCCAGCGGGGCCATTTGTGCAGAGCTCGTCTGCCCTAGATGTGGCGCTCTGTACATATGGCAGCCAGCGGATCATGCCATCCATGGATACCGAGAGGGCGCCATACATCTCTGTGCTCCATTACAGCTGTGTGCAGAGCTCGTCTGCCCTAGATGTGTACATATGGCAGCCAGCGGATCATGTCATCCAGGGATACTGAGAGGGCGCCATACATCTCCGTGCTCCATTACAGCTGTGGGCAGAGCTCATCTGCCCTAGATGTGTACATATGGCAGCCAGCGGATCATGCCATCCAGGGATACCGAGAGGGCACCATACATCTCCGTGCTCCATTACAGCTGTGGGCAGAGCTCGCCTGCCCTAGATGTGTACATATGGCAGCCAGCGGATCATGTCATCCAGGGATACTGAGAGGGCACCATACATCTCCGTGCTCCATTACAGCTGTGTGCAGAGCTCGTCTGCCCTAGATGTGTACATATGGCAGCCAGCGGATCATGTCATCCAGAGATACCGAGAGGGCACCATACATCTCCGTGCTCCATTACAGCTGTGGGCAGAGCTCGCCTGCCCTAGATGTGTACATATGGCAGCCAGCGGATCATGTCATCCAGGGATACTGAGAGGGCGCCATACATCTCCGTGCTCCATTACAGCTGTGGGCAGAGCTCATCTGCCCTAGATGTGTACATATGGCAGCCAGCGGATCATGCCATCCAGGGATACCGAGAGGGCACCATACATCTCCGTGCTCCATTACAGCTGTGGGCAGAGCTCGCCTGCCCTAGATGTGTACATATGGCAGCCAGCGGATCATGTCATCCAGGGATACTGAGAGGGCGCCATACATCTCCGTGCTCCATTACAGCTGTGGGCAGAGCTCTTCTGCCCTAGATGTGTACATATGGCAGCCAGCGGATCATGCCATCCAGGGATACCGAGAGGGCACCATACATCTCCGTGCTCCATTACAGCTGTGGGCAGAGCTCGCCTGCCCTAGATGTGTACATATGGCAGCCAGCGGATCATGTCATCCAGGGATACTGAGAGGGCGCCATACATCTCCGTGCTCCATTACAGCTGTGGGCAGAGCTCTTCTGCCCTAGATGTGTACATATGGCAGCCAGCGGATCATGCCATCCAGGGATACCGAGAGGGCACCATACATCTCCGTGCTCCATTACAGCTGTGTGCAGAGCTCGCCTGCCCTAGATGTGTACATATGGCAGCCAGCGGATCATGTCATCCAGGGATACCGAGAGGGCACCATACATCTCCGTGCTCCATTACAGCTGTGGGCAGAGCTCGCCTGCCCTAGATGTGTACATATGGCAGCCAGCGGATCATGTCATCCAGGGATACTGAGAGGGCGCCATACATCTCCGTGCTCCATTACAGCTGTGGGCAGAGCTCGCCTGCCCTAGATGTGTACATATGGCAGCCAGCGGATCATGCCATCCAGGGATACCGAGAGGGCACCATACATCTCCGTGCTCCATTACAGCTGTGGGCAGAGCTCGCCTGCCCTAGATGTGTACATATGGCAGCCAGCGGATCATGCCATCCAGGGATACCGAGAGGGCACCATACATCTCCGTGCTCCATTACAGCTGTGGGCAGAGCTCGCCTGCCCTAGATGTGTACATATGGCAGCCAGCGGATCATGTCATCCAGGGATACTGAGAGGGCGCCATACATCTCCGTGCTCCATTACAGCTGTGGGCAGAGCTCTTCTGCCCTAGATGTGTACATATGGCAGCCAGCGGATCATGCCATCCAGGGATACCGAGAGGGCACCATACATCTCCGTGCTCCATTACAGCTGTGGGCAGAGCTCGCCTGCCCTAGATGTGTACATATGGCAGCCAGCGGATCATGTCATCCAGGGATACTGAGAGGGCGCCATACATCTCCGTGCTCCATTACAGCTGTGGGCAGAGCTCATCTGCCCTAGATGTGTACATATGGCAGCCAGCGGATCATGCCATCCAGGGATACCGAGAGGGCACCATACATCTCCGTGCTCCATTACAGCTGTGGGCAGAGCTCGCCTGCCCTAGATGTGTACATATGGCAGCCAGCGGATCATGTCATCCAGGGATACTGAGAGGGCGCCATACATCTCCGTGCTCCATTACAGCTGTGGGCAGAGCTCTTCTGCCCTAGATGTGTACATATGGCAGCCAGCGGATCATGCCATCCAGGGATACCGAGAGGGCACCATACATCTCCGTGCTCCATTACAGCTGTGGGCAGAGCTCGCCTGCCCTAGATGTGTACATATGGCAGCCAGCGGATCATGTCATCCAGGGATACTGAGAGGGCGCCATACATCTCCGTGCTCCATTACAGCTGTGGGCAGAGCTCTTCTGCCCTAGATGTGTACATATGGCAGCCAGCGGATCATGCCATCCAGGGATACCGAGAGGGCACCATACATCTCCGTGCTCCATTACAGCTGTGTGCAGAGCTCGCCTGCCCTAGATGTGTACATATGGCAGCCAGCGGATCATGTCATCCAGGGATACTGAGAGGGCGCCATACATCTCCGTGCTCCATTACAGCTGTGGGCAGAGCTCTTCTGCCCTAGATGTGTACATATGGCAGCCAGCGGATCATGCCATCCAGGGATACCGAGAGGGCACCATACATCTCCGTGCTCCATTACAGCTGTGTGCAGAGCTCGTCTGCCCTAGATGTGGCTCTCTGTACATATAGCAGCCAGCGGATCATGTCATCCAGGGATACTGAGAGGGCGCCATACATCTCCGTGCTCCATTACAGCTGTGTGCAGAGCTCTACTGCCCTAGATGTGGCGCTCTGTACATATGGCAGCCAGCGGATCATGCCATCCAGGGATACCGAGAGGGCACCATACATCTCCGTGCTCCATTACAGCTGTGTGCAGAGCTCGTCTGCCCTAGATGTGGCTCTCTGTACATATAGCAGCCAGCGGATCATGTCATCCAGGGATACTGAGAGGGCGCCATACATCTCCGTGCTCCATTACAGCTGTGTGCAGAGCTCTACTGCCCTAGATGTGGCGCTCTGTACATATGGCAGCCAGCGGATCATGCCATCCAGGGATACCGAGAGGGCGCCATACATCTCCGTGCTCCATTACAGCTGTGTGCAGAGCTCTACTGCCCTAGATGTGGCGCTCTGTACATATGGCAGCCAGCGGATCATGCCATCCAGGGATACCGAGAGGGCGCCATACATCTCCGTGCTCCATTACAGCTGTGTGCAGAGCTCTACTGCCCTAGATGTGGCGCTCTGTACATATGGCAGCCAGCGGATCATGTCATCCATGGATACTGAAAGGGTGCCATACATCTCCGTGCTCCATTAAAGCTGTGTGCAGATAGGAGCAGCACAGAGTATTTAATAGTGGCCGTACAGATTATACCATACTGACCCCGCTGGACTCCGTTTAGGGGCAGATGATCAAACAGGAGGACTTTGTTCTTGTGGAGATGAGACACCGTCAGCAGTGTCTGGCAGCAGCCAACTCTGCCCCCCGCATTACAGGGGACCTTACATCAGATGCATGCACAGGTAGCCGTAGCCTGGCTGTGCTGACGCCGCAGAGTGATCAGAGTGTCAGTGATCGTACTTTGAAAAGCCGTCTGAGGATTCTTCGTCTCGGGTGACTTTTCCTCACCTCACTCCCTTTGACTGACAGATCACGCACGTGGAGACCTGTCAGTCAGCTGGCACGAGGCACGGAGATGCAGGCTGGCTCAGACCTCTGGTTAGTCCGCAGCACTCGCACAGTCCGTGTCTGAGTCGTACTGCCCACAGTTCAGACATCATGAATCTGATAACAGGTTCCCTTTAGAAACGTACGGTCTTCTTGGCCGAGCATACATGGATGGGGGGCTGTCTGATGAAGACTTGTTTGGCCTGTGACTGTGTATGACCTATACAAAGGATATCTGTGATATATGTGAATGTGTCTGTCTTTTCTTTGTGCACTAACCGGAGCAGTCTGTCACGTATTGAAGCTCTCCACACACATAACATCCCCTACATCTTCTTCCTATTTATGTATGCAGTGCAGTGTAGTAGTAAAAATAATATCACCTGCTGTTTCCCGCCATGTTAGGCTGCTTTCACACATCAGGTTTTTTCTTTCAGGCACAGTCCGGCAGTTTCAGGCACAATCCGGATCTGATTTTTTTCTTATGCCGGATCAGTTTTTTTTCCCAGAGAGTTGTATTAGCACCGGATTGTATCTGAAGGACATGCGTTTCATCCGTTTTGTGTCGGATCCGTCCCTTCAGGCTTTTTTGCCGGACACAAAAAACGTCTCCTGCAACATTTTTTGTGTCCGGCGAAAAAGCCTGAAGTGACGTTTCTGGCAATAAATGCATGGAACTGATGTGTGAATGAACATTTCCGGCGACCGAATCCGTTTTTACACATTGAGCATGCCCAGAAGCTTTGTTTTTGATTCTGGCACGAAATCTCTCTCTTTTCTCTCTTCTCTCTCGTCACCACTTCTGTATTTATCACCCACTCCTGGTTTTGGCTTACAGATACTGAGGTAAAATACTGACTGAATACTGAACGTGTTAACATGGCCTTGAAGTGACTTCTGGTTCCTGAGTGATCAGATGAGTCTGAGTTGATGTCACATAAGTCAGAAGATGACCAGGGAAGACTGCGAACAGTATTTTAATACAAATACGCTACATTGCATACAAATTTAGGAAGGTTTAGGGGATAACATTTTTGACAGGAATGTATTAACCTGTAGAGACCTGTTTACCAGCTGCTTGTTATCAAGCGTAACTAAAAGGTGCTTGTCTAAACGCATATCACACCACCATTTCTAAAAAAACGAACAGTCTTTTGTCTATGGGGCTTGTCAGACCTCGTGTCCCCCAGGTAGTGCTCTATTTTCAGTGATGGTGTGGAGTTAGGCTTTGGGAACAAATTGGCAATGGTGACATATCTGTTGGTAATGTTCCTGCCCTTGGAGGTTTCCAGTAGACCGGTGGGTTCTCTCTCGCTGTGTGGGGACAAGTGTCCGAGCTGTGCAACTGAGCATTTGTAAGAACTAATAAGACGCCGTCTTGCTTTTCGTGCTGTTTTGGTGAGACTTATCTTCTCGGACATCTTCACAAACGTCTCTGCCTGTATGTCCATATTCTAAAGTTCACTGTAGGTAATATTTAGCTTCCCTTTGTATCAGGATGTGCCTTCCTATTATTCCCCAGTACAGTATGTGCAGTATAAGCTGCGACATGATCACTCTCAGGAGTCAGATAGCCGGTGGCCCTGGAAAACATTTTGCTGGGGCCAAAATTTTAATGGGGTGGGTGGGACACCTGCTGTGCCAGTTGGTGGAGATATGAGCTGCAGGTGACAGGGCACTGCTCTGATTATGGGGGGGGGAGTACATGGCATGGCTGTGAGTGATAATGGGCATGTATTATTACAATAAAAGTGTGCATGCTAGTTTTCTCTTTGGAATGGGTCCATTTCCATATCCTCAGACCTAGACCTCTTATACCTGTAACTTCCAGGTATCTAGTAACCTGGTAATAGGTTCTTCATACAGTAAATAGGTGACAATCTACATGAATAAAGGGAGCGTTCTTTGTATAATGAACTGCAGCAACCTCATTCCTAAATTCTCGGCCTCCATACTGTTGCTGGGACTGCCTTTGTGTTCAGCATGTAAATGCTAACGAGTACATTTAGCCGCTCGGGTGTTGTTGCAGATATAGCTTCGGGTGATGAATAATGCCAGAACTATGCGTCCTAATGTGGGATAATTACCAGGCAGTCATGGTATTGTTATGATAACACCGTAGTAAAAGGAATGCGAGTGGCAATAATAAGAAACTCACAATGTGTTATTATCGCCCCGCATATTTCACATTCACAGTGTTAGCGCAACAATGAGTCTGAATTCACTACCAATGGCTGAACAAATGCTATATCTGCAATACAAAGGTGAGCCCTCCATCCTGCAGCAGCCTGCTCTATATTTAGCAATTCATTTTCAGAAATCCCTTAATGTGTATTGTGGTGCTTATTATGCATTTATTACCCCAATCTCTTACTACAAAGTTCATTCCCTGTCACATACTGTCGGCGGGGTGCCAGTAACTGTAGAGTAAGGTGGCCATAGTGAGACAAATTCTTGTTTGGGGAGAACATAAGGATGGGAGTAAAGCCCCCATACATGCTAGATAGCTGTCTATTTCACCCACCTCTCCCATACACTGGGGTATTTGTTCTGTAAGAAGGACCTACAGTTAGACATACCTGGTGGCGACCTATTTCTTACAGATTAAAAAGATGGAAATCAAACATGCCAGATCCTTATCTCTCCTGTCACCATGTATGGGGGGGCCTTATGTCGCTGGTGGAAACCTATGTTTGATTCATTCTCTGGACATATGCCATCAGAGGACACTGGTGACCCCCATATACACATTGGATGGCTAGCAGGACAGTCATCTAATGGATATGACCACCTTAATGTATGTTCTGTCCGTGCTCTCAAGGTGGCCAAACAAGATTGTTACCTAAAGCAGTCTATTTCCGCCTGGCCAGACCCCTGTCTAATACGTATTGTCATTTTTTGCTTGACTTCAGATGTTGTAGGAAAGATAAATCGGGCATGTTGGATTCCAACATGTCCAATCTGCCAGAGGTGATTGATTGCAATGTATTTCATTTGGAACGTGGCCAGAGCAAGCGTGTTAAAGGGGGTTTCCATTTCCAGGAAAGTGAACCCCAAATGCTCAAAAATAAGAGACCAGGTACTTATCTTCCCTGGTCCAGCACCGGTTACCCGCCTTTGCTCTTGTCTTAGTTTTTTGTCTGTAGCTGTGAAGTTGTAGTCCTCTAGAACGTCCCCCTAAGCAGTGTAGCTATAGCACGGGGTATGAGATGATCTGTGGGGTTGTTACCTGTCATCCCCATTATTTGTCAGGTAACCTGACAGCGATCATTTTCAGCTCCACCTATAGCAAATGTTTAATTCTGAGCGGTCTGGGATGGCTGTGAATAAAGGTGTACGGTGTAATGTTTACAGGGTAAGGCAGGTTCACTTATCTCTTTTAATGTAAAATTCACTGCTGTTATTTCTACTTTTCTAGGTTCCCCTGCCCCTTCTCCCCGACTCTATCCCTTCCCACCCCAGCCATGGCAGGTGAAATCACAGACACGGGGGAGCTCTATTCTCCATTTGTAAGTATTACAGTTATGCTTGTGTGATATGGAGTAATAAATAATAATAATCTTTATTTATATAGCGCCAACATATTCCGCGGTGCTTTTCAGTAGGTTACTAATGATAACGGTTTTTAATTCGTTCAGTGTCTGTATTTTCTGCATTCCGCACAAACCACATGTGATTTCGCCCATTTGATAGGAATAATAGAAACCCCAGTGATTTTCCTGTGTCAGTTATAGCACAGGCTTCATGAGCAGTCTGTTCCTATAAGGTGTAATTCACAATAGATCATATAGCCAATGAGAGTCCTTCCATCTGGTCACCCCGAGAAATGATGTTATTATGCAACATATCATGTTAGGCCAGTCTCACACGTCCAGATAATTCCGGTACCAGAATTATCTGTGTCCGTGTGCCGGTGCGTTTCTGTGGCACATCAGTGTGGCACACGTGTTCTGCCCGTGTGCCCACTGGGTACCACACGCGCCGTGCCGGAGACAGCGCTAAAGTTTAGCGCTGTCCCCGGCATCGTGCTGAAGCCCCATTCATATCTTTCCTGCAGCAGCGTTTGTTGTAGAGAAGATATGAATATTAGTGTGTAAAATGCAGATCCAGGTCATCACCCCCCTCCCACCCCCTGTTTGCCCCCCCCCCCCCTCCACTCCCCGCTGTGATTAAAATACTCACCTAGCTTCCAGATCCCTCGCAGCGTCCTGTCCTGGTCGCACCTTGTACTGTATGAGCGGTCACGTGGGGCCGCTCATTTACAGTAATGAATATGCAGCTCCACCCCTATGGGAGGTGGAGCCGCATATTCATGATTGTAATCGGCGGCCCCACGTGACCGCATACAGGAGAAGATGCGGCCAGGAGAGGAAGCAGCGCCGGCGAGGGAGCGAGCTGGGTGAGTATTTTCAGAACAGCGGGGGGGCGCACAGGGGGTGGGAGGGCAGGGGGCACATAGATCTTTATTTTAAACACACTTATTCATATCTTCTCTACAGCAAACGCTGCTGCAGGGAAGATATGAATCGCGGCTTCAGCACCAGTGGGGGGGACAGCGCTTAATGTAGCGCTGTCCCCTGCACGGCACACGGACTGCACACGGACAACATCCGTGTGCGGTACGTGCTTTACACGGACCCATTGACTTTAATGGGTCCGTGTAATACGTGCGCTCCCACGAACACTGACATGTCTCCGTGTTTGGCACACGGAAACACGGTCCGCAAAAAATCAATGACATCTGAACAGATGCATTGATTTTTATGTGTCTACGTGTGTCAGTGGCTCCGGTACGTGAGGAAACGGTCACCTCACGTACCTGAGCCACTGACGTGTGAAACCGGCCTTATACTTGCGTATCTCAATATGTGTGCGTCTTACATGGAAAACCAGAACCAGGGACTTGTTAGGACTTCTCGATGGGACGCCCATTAATTCTAAGAATAAACTGTTTATGAAGCTCTACCTTGGACCTTCAGAGATCTTGAGAAGGATGTAGCGGTGGGGCTCCACCTTGAGATTTTATCACATGTAGCTGTATGACTACCATAAACCTTGCACAGGTTTTACTGCTGTGTAAGGCTACTTTCACACTACTGTCGGATTCGGCCCGTCACATTGCGTCGGGCCGAGATTCCGACGCTAGCGTTTGATGCGCCGCACAACGGGTGCAGCAGATGCATTTCTCCGGCGCATCCGCTGCCCCATTGGGAGGTGGGGGCGGAGTTCCGGCCACGCATGCGCAGTCGGAAAAAGCGGTCCGTCGGCAGCAAAAAAACGTTACATTTAACGTTTTTTGCTCCCGGCGGTCCGCCACAACACGGCGCAACCGTCGCACGACAGTTGCGACGTGTGTCAATACGTCGCAATGCGTCGGTAATGTTACTCTATGGGGCAAAAACGCATCCTGCAAACAACTTTGCAGGATGCGTTTTTTCCCCTAAATGACGCATTGCGACGTATTCAAAAAAACGCCAGTGTGAAAGTAGCCTTAGGGGTAACCATTATGCTTGTGGAGACTGCCTCTTTTAGAGGAAGAGGGCATGAACTCTAGTGCCACCTACGGGACGCAGTGATCTTTAACCCCTTAGTGACTGGGACAAATTTTTAAAATCTGACCAGTGTCACTTTATGTGGTAATAACTCTGGAATGCTTAAACAAATCCCAGTGATTCGGAGACTTTTTTTTTTATGACACATTGTACTTTATGTTAATGGTAAATTTGTGTCGACATTTTCTGCGTTCATAAAAATATCAGAAATTTAGCAAAAATGTTAAAAAAAAAAAAAGTAGCGATTTTCAAACTTTTTATTATTCAATTGATCTAGATAGTCATATCACGCAAAAACGTTAATAAATAACATTTTCTCATGTCTTCTTTACATCAGCACTATTTGCCAAATCTTGTTTTATTTTGTTAGACGTTTAAAAGGTCTAAAAATGTAGCAGTCATTTTTTCAAGGAAATTTAGAAAACTTATTTTGTTAGGGACCTGTTCAGTTTTGAAGTGACTTTGAGTGTCATACATGTTGGAAACCCCCAAAAACCAAACCTGGATGGGAATGAGGAGCCATGCAGACAAGGATAGGGATGAGGAGCCATGCATGCATGGATGGGGATTAGGAGCAATACAGACAAGGGTAGGGATGAGGAATCATGCAGACCAGGATGGGGATGAGGGGCCATGCAGACAAGGATAGGGTTGAGGAGCCATGCAGACAAGGATGGGGATGAGGAGACATGCAGACAAGGATGGCTATGAGGGGCCATGCAGACAAGGATGGGGATGAGGGGCCATGCAGCCAAGGATGAGGATGAGGGACCATGCAGACAAGGATGAGGGGCCATGCAGACAAGGATGGGGATGAGGAGCCATGCAGTAAGGATGGGGATGAGGGGCTTTGCAGACAAAGATGGGAATGAGGAGCCAGGCAGACCAGGATGGGGATGAGGAGCCATGCAGACAAGGATGGGGATGAGGGGACAATGCATACCCTGCTTATACTCGAGTCGATAATTTTTTTTTAGGCAAAATTAGGTGCCTCGGCTTATACACGAGTATGTACGGTAAGTATTATATCGCTGGATTGAGCCTCTCTTTGCCTACATTATGCCGCTCTCAGATTAGGTAGCAAAATATGACAAGATTCCATATAAAGGGTCAGTATTGACTTGTCTAGAAATCAAGTCCTTTTCCTCTCTGAAGTGGCAATTTTCAGGTTTTACCGTTGTCATGGGCCTACGTAAAGTAAGGGCCCAGACTGACTTTGCGGATACCACCCACCAGCTCCTTATTAGTGCCCACGAGCTTTAGGATATGTCCTCACAGGGCTGTGTGGATTTTACCCTATTCAGTGAATTTGAGGTGAAGATCCACAACATTGATATTTTTTTTTTAAACAATGGGATTTGGTACAATCTCCTGCATTTGCTTATACTGCACTGCTAATTTTTCACCCTTTTGCAAAGGAAATGATTGGCCCTGTCACTCCCGATCACTGCATGTTTTTAAGGAGTCTGAAGGAGCCCGTTGGAGGGCTCGTGTCACCATTCCTTTTATACATGAATAATCTTTCATCCCAGGGTTTTAGTAGGTATCAGTCCATTTGTCAGCCACATTTTTTTAAACTTTTTTTTTTTTTTTACTTTTGCCATGCTTCAATAGCCTCCATGGGAGGCTAGAAGCAGGCACAGCACGATCGCCTCTGCTACATAGCAGCGATCTGCTGTTCGCTGCTATGTGGCAGAATTGCAGGTGTGCTGTGAGCGCCGACCACAGAGTGGCGCTCACAGCTACTGGCGATCAGTAACCATAGAGGTCTCAAGGACCTCTATGGTTACAATGGAGAAGCATCGCCGACCTCCGATCATGTGACGGGGGTCGGCGATGGACGTCATTTCCGGCCGCCCGGCCGGATGCGGTAGTTAAATGCCGCTGTCTGCGTTTGGCAGCAGCATTTAACTAGTTAATAGGCGCGGGCAGATCGCGATTCCTCTCGCGCCTATTACGGGCACATGTCAGCTGTTCAAAACAGCTGACATGTCCCGGCTTTGATGCGGGCTCACCGCCGGAGCCCGCATCAAAGCAGGGGATCTGACCTCGGACGTACTATCCCGTCCGAGGTCAGAAAGGGGTTTTAAGTGCAGTTCTACAGACCTCCATTGTCCCTACATAAAGATCTGTATCAGGCGACACAAGCTCATTCAGATATTTTCCGGAACACCATTGCCAGAGCATTTTTTGGAAACTTACAAGACGCACGTGTCTGGCAGTTTTTCAGAGCTTACTAACCAAAGGGACACTATGTTATGTACACTTCCCCAATTAAGCGACTGTTGTCAAGACATTTGCTGGCTCAGCTCCATGACTAAGGCCAGAGGTTGAGTAAAGCATCTGACTAAGGAGTTACAAGATCACTGGCCTTGCTGACATCAAGAACTTGGCAGAGGCACAGTGACGAAACATAAGAAATATGTAAAATGATCATGTTCTACAACCCATAATAACTTGTCATGAATGGCCAGCTACTATGGACCCCTAAGACCCTGTATTACCATCACAAATCCAGCTGCAATCTACTGACACAGTGGGACAATAAGTATACATAAATAGTAATAAGATACACTACGGATTTTGCAAGTTTTCCCATCTACAAAGAATGGAGAGGTGTGTAATATTTATTGTAGGTAACTTCAACTGTGAGAGACAGAATCTAAAACTAAAATCCAGAAAATCACTTTGTAAGATTTTTACATGATGAATTAGCATTTTATTGCATAGAATAAGTATTTGATACAATAGAAAAACAGAACTTAATATTTGGTACAGAGACCTTTGTTTGCAGTTATAGAGGTCAGATGTTTCCTGTAGTTCTTCACCAAGTTTGCACACACTGCAGCAGGGATTTTTGTCCAGTCCTCCATACAGATCTTCTCTAGATCTTTCAGGTTTTGGGACTGTCTCTGTGCAACATTTGAGTTTCAGCTCCGTCCAAAGATTTTCTATTGGGTTTAGGTCTGGAGACTGGCTAGGTCATGCCAGGACCTTGAAATGCTTCTTACGGAGCCACTCCTCAGTTGCCCTGGCTGTGTATTTCGGGTCATTGTTATGCTGGAAGGCCTAGCCACAACCCATTTTCCATGCTCTTACAGAGGGAAGGAGGTTGTTGGCCAAAAGTTTGCGATGCATGGCCACATCCATCCTCCTTTCAATGCGGTGTGGTCGTCCTGTTCCCTTTGCAGAAAAGCACCCCCAAAATATGACGTTTCCCTCACCATGCTTCACGGTTGGGATGGTGTTCTTGAGGATGTACTTATCCTTCTTCTTCCTCCACTTACAGCGAGTGGAGTTGCTACCAAAAAGTTCTATTTTGGTCTCCCCTGATCATATGAACTTCTCCCATGCCTCATCTGGATAATCCAGATGGTCATTGGCGAACTTCAAATGAGCCTGGACATGTGCTGGTATGGGGACCTTGCGTGCCCTGCAGGATTTTAATCCATGATGGCGTACTGTGTTATTAACGATAATGTTTGACACTGTGGTCTCAGCTCTCTTCAGGTCATTGATCAGGTCTTCCCAAGTAGTTCTTTACTGATTCCTGACCTTTCTCAGAATGATACTTACCCCACGAGGCAAAATCTTGCATGGAGACCCAGACCAAAGAAGCTTGACAGTGTTTCTTCCATTCTCTAATAATTGTGCCAGTAGTGGTTACCTTCTCACCAGGCTTCTTGCTTATTGTCCTGTAGCCCATCCCAGCTTTGTGCAGGTCTACAATTTAGTCCATAGTGTCCTTGGACAGCTCTTTGGTCTTGGCCATAGTGGAGAGGTTGGAGTGTGACCAGACCTCTCCATTCTTTGTAGGTACGAAAACTTGCAAAATTGTCAATGTATCAAATACTTATCTTCCCCACTGTATATGGGTCACTGCATAAACTGCAATTTCTCTGGCAGCCTGTAAAAATCCAGATTTCCTCTGTTTGCCCTGCCATCTCTCTTTTTTTTGGAAGTGGTATTTAAGCAGTCCCACACCTTATTACAAATTGAAGCCATCTGAAATATTAATTTCCTGTTCAAATTCTTTTTAATAATACAACTATTTTTTTTCCTGCAGGTGGGCCTGATATACATGTTTAACTTAATTGTTGGCACAGGCGCCCTCACAATGCCCAAGGCATTTGCCAACGCCGGCTGGTTAATAAGTCTTATTCTCATCATCTTCTTGGCGTTTATGAGGTGAGTACACCAGTGCCATACTGTGTTCCATGGTTATCTTGTGCCACCATAAACAGGAGTCAGTGTGGCAGTTTGTAGGGTACAGATTCCTAAATAGGTTTGCTGCCATGATGGATCCTTTTTTTAAAAGTCAATTCTTTTAAAGGGAATGTTCACAGTTGAGCAACACTTATCATGAGATCTATGAATATATGAACGCAGTATGCTGCCCTGATTGATGGCTGCGTGCATATTTCCCCACAAATATATTGTAAAATTGGTATGCTATGCTAGAACTTACTGTTCTGAGTTTCTTACCACTTGGACTATCTGTCATGAGTTTTTTGGACTAAATATATATTTTTGTTAAAGGGGCTGTCCGGTCTAAAATTACAAGTCTGCAGTCACTGTGACTGCAGACTTGTGAATCGTCCCAGCACATACTCTCGGCCACGTGACCTCCGTTCTGGCCACTGACAGGCAAATCTTTACGACGCGTAGTGTATGTGCTCTGGCAGGTTTCACAAATCTGCAGTGACAGTGTCATTTTAGGCCAGACAACCCCTTTAAATCTATTGTCCCTCACATGTGTGGTGTTTAGTATGAATTTGTTGCATTACGGGGTTGTTCTGAATTAGAAAAACATAGCTGTTTTTATTTAAAAAATGGCAGCACACCTGTACACGTGTAGGTTGTCGTAACTCGGCCCTATTCCTTTCATTCAAGCTGGGCTGCAGTACCAGACTGGACCCGTGGACAAGTGGGGTGCTGTTTGAGACCATTTAAAAAAAAAATAAAATCCTGCACAACAATAGCCATTTATGTGAGCGTGGCCCTATTTCACATTTACATTAGCCTTCCTTGCTAACTTGGTGATATTTCCCTCTTCTAGCTATATGACAACAACCTTTGTTGTTGAAGCTATGGCTGCTGCTAATGCCCAGCTACGCTGGAAGAGATGGGAGAAAGAGGTGGTGAGTTCAGTCTCTGTAAAGTAATCAAATGTTTTGTTGTTTAAAGGGAATCGGCAGAATGTTGTACTCTAAACTACTTCTATGCGTCTGTAGCTCTGTCAAAGACAAGTCCACCAATACATGGCCAGTCTGTTCCTCCATTACTGAGAAATCAGTGTTTGAATTGATATATAAACAAGGCTAAGGATCTGAAGCCTCGGTCACTCCAGCTCTCTTCCCTGATCAGCCACTCCTGCTCCTGCTTAACTGATTGCTCCTTTGTCTGAAGTCACACCGCATAGAGGCTGTCAGCCAATCAGGAGGAGGCGGTGCTGGAGTGACAATGGCTTCAGATCTACCATAGCTCGTCCGCCTCATTTGCATATCAATTCAAACATTGATTTTTCAGTAATGGAGGATTTGACTGGCCATATAAAGGTATTGCTGGACTTGTTTTTGAAAGATCTACATGTGCATATAAATAGTTTGGGGGTGAAAACCCGCTGACATTCCTTTTAAAAGAGATTGTCTAGTGAAAACAGGTTATCATCTATTCATAAGATAGGTGATAAGTTATTGATCCATTGTGATCCGCATTGACCGGCAGAACAGAGAAATTTCCTTAAAAAAAGCATTAAAACATTCTCTCTCAATATTCTGGCATTTGGCCAATATTAATAATTATGGCAATCCTATGGTAATCCTAATTGGCCTAAAATAGGAAACCTTTATTCTAATTTCATGTCAGATAGTGAGAAAAACTTGTTCATGTGTATTTTTATATAGTGTATTTAAACTTCTGGCTTCAACTGTGTGCGTATATATATATATATATATATATATATATATATATATATATATATATATATATATATATATATATATATATATATATATATATATATATATATATATATATATATATCTAATATATAAAGCTGAATGTGTGTATGTGTGTGTGTATGTCCGGGATTGGCATCTGCACCGTCGCAGCTACAGCCACAAAATTTTGCACAGTCACACGTCTGGACCCCGAGAGCGTCATAGGCTATGTTGTGAGGCAAAATTTTAACCCCGCGCGTTCCAATTCACCAAACAATTTTGCCCCTATCTACATAATGGGGAAAAAAGTGAAAGGAAAAGTGTTGGAGGCGTCGAAACTACAGCCACCAAATCTTGCACAGTCACACGTCTGGACCCTGAGAGCGTCATAGGCTATGTTGTGAGGTGAAATTTTAACCCCGCGCTTTCCAATTCACCAAACTATTTTGCCCCTATCTACATGATGGGGAAAAGTGAAAGGAAAAGTGTTGGAGGCGTCGCAGCTATAGCCACAAAATTTTGCACAGTCACACGTCTGGCCCCCGAGAGAATCATAGGCTATGTTGTGAGGCGAAATTTTAACCCCGCGCGTTCCAATTCACCAAACAATTTTGCCCCTATCTACATAATGGGAAAAAATGAAAGGAAAAGTGTTGGAGGCAAATTGACAGCTGCCAGATGTGAACAAGGGGGACGTAAAGAATGAGAGCGATGACGCCAAAGAGTATATACCGATCAGTTGCTAAGGTGGGGCCCCAACATGGGATACTCACCACACACGGGGATATGAACACACACACAAAATGCGCCACACACTACCACGTGCTTGAACACATATCACCCTCAGCACACATTTCACCACACATACGCCAACCTCGCCACATAAAAGTCGAAACACAAAAGTCGCCGCTCAAAACTCGCCACGCGCAGAACTCGCCACATGCAAAAACTAGGCTCTTGCAAAACTCGCCACAAGTGCAAAACTCACCTCATGGAAAACTCGCCACACGCAAAACTTGCACACGCGGAAAAATTGCCACATGCACAAAAGTTGCAACACATGCAAAATTTGCCTCACACAAAACTTGCACATACTCAAAAGGCACCACACAAAACTCGCCACGCGGAAAACTCGCCATGCGCAAAACTTGCTGCACACAAGTTGCTACACTAACCTGTCACATGCAACTCGACACACAAAAAGTTGCTACACGCATGTTGCCACACAAAACTCATCTCACAAAAGTCGCTACATGCATGTCGCCACACGCAACTCAACACACACAACTTGACAAACGAAACTCGCCCTAAAACACACACAAGTCTGGTCTTATCCTTCAAAAATAAAAATCTGATTAATAAGCAGACAAACTACAACAAATGTACCATATAGGAAATACGGCAGCTGTCAGTCACATGACCTGTCTATTATGTGTATGTGTGAGCTAATATATACTGCCAGGGGGAGGGCTTCCTGTTGGCTGGGGATTTATCAGGCTGCCAATTTAGCTTACAAATACTGAGGTAAAAATACTGAGCAAATAACGTGTGAACGAGGTCTAATACAGGAGATGACACACAGGTATATACTATATACAGAGGAGATGACACACAGATATATACTATATACAGGAGAGATGACACACAGGTATATACTATATAGAGGAGGAGATGACATACAGGTACATATATATACAGGAGGAGATGACATACAGGTATATACTATATACAGGAGGAGATGACACACAGGTATATACTATATACAGGAGCAGATGACCTACAGGTATATACTATATACAGGAGGAGATGACATACAGGTATATGCTATATATAGAAGATGACATGCAGGTATATACTATATACAGGAGGAGATGACACACAGATATATACTATATACAGGGGAGATGACACACAGGTATATACTATATACAGGAGGAGATGACATACAGGTATATACTATATATAGAAGGAGATGACATTCAGGTATATACTATATATAGGGGAGATGACACACAGCAGGTATATAATATATACAGGGGAGATGACATACAGGTATATACTATATACAGGAGATGACATACAGATGTATACTATATATAAGGGAGATGACAAACATGTATATACTGAGGTGATGAGGTGAAAATGAGGGGTGTGAGGTGAAAATGAAAAGGTGTGAGTGCAAAATGAGAGGAGTGAGGAAAAATAGTGGAGTGATCAGAAAATGACAGATGTGAGGTTGAAATGACAAGTGTTAGGGGGGAATGAGAGGAGTGAGGGAGAAAATGAGAGATGTGAGGGAGAAAATGAGAGATGTGAGGGGGAAAATGAAAGATGTGATTGGGAAAATGAGAGGCGTGATGGGAAAATAAGAGAATTGAGGTGCTATAACTAACCACAGATATTTACTATGCCCAGGCAACGCCGGGCTCTTCAGCTAGTATATATATATATATATATATATATATATATATATATATATATATATATATATATATATGTATATGTGTGTGTATGTATGTGTATATATATATATATATATATATATATATATATATTCAGTATTTTTTTTTTTTTTTACAAAAAGGCAAATAATCACAAGAATCTACATTTTCTAACTTTGTTGTAAAATGTCCATGTCTGTTTTATTGGCTATTATTAACAATCTTCTTTCTTGTTTCCTTTCTTCCAGAGTGTAAAGACAGTCAGTTTGGAATATCCATTTGGGAAACCTGAGTGATCATAAGATAGTCATAGGCCAAACAAGATGTGGAAACTTTTTATGAAAAGGGCTAAGCTGTCATTAAACTGTTATACATAAGAGTTTAAAAGTAAAAAAAACAAACAAAAACATTAATACAAGGTTATCTCCTAAAATTTCTGTAATGAAATGTATGAAATAGTTTATTTTTTTCTCTGATCTAGGGTCTTGTCTTCTTTTTCCTTTGTTACTCTGGTACTCCATTTACTTGCTTTTTTTTGTATTGCAATATGTATAATTAATTCAACATCTGTCTTTCCCAGTACCAGGGTACTTCACAACTATATAAACAACTAATCCCACATCATTGCATGTGAGAAGAAGAAGTGATCCCAATCGTAGTTAAAACCAATGTTTATGAATAACTTTTAAAATTAACATAATAAAAAAGCAAAAAATTACCGTAGGGGACACCCCTACCCTGAGGGGACGCCATTAGTACAAGGTAAAATATACTTTTCTGCCTGGTACGATATTTAGTATCCACACTGGTCCGCTGTAGATGGTTATCTTGGGTCACACTTGTCCTTATTAGGCCATGTTCACACCATCCTTTTTTTCATGCGGAATCGCCGCGATTTTCCCGCTGCGGGTCCGCAGCTGTTTTCCATGCAGGGTACATTACACTGTACCCTATGGAAAACAGGAACTGCTGTGCCCACATTGCGGAAAATCGCGAAAAAAGCCGCGCTGAATAGCTGCGGTAAAAAAGAAGTACCATGTCACTTCTTTTTGCGGAACTGCAGCGGTTCTGCACCCATAGACCTCCATTGTGAGGTCAAACCCGCAGTAAAACCCGCAGATTAAAAAAATATCTGCGGGTTTTCTGCGGTTTGTGGTGCAGAACCGCTGCAGTGTGGCTGCCCCCCCGTGCTCCAATCCCACCCCCCCATGCTCCGATGCCACCCCCGTGCTCCGACGCCCCCCCCCCCGTGCCCTCATCTCCCCCCCTTATACTTACCCGGCCTCCCGGTGTCCGTCCGGCCGTCTTCTCCCTGGGCGCCGCCATCTTGCAAAATGGCGGGCGCATGCGCAGTGCGCCCGCCGAATCTGCCGGCCGGCAGATTCGTTCCAAAGTGCATTTTGATCACTGAGATAGGTTATATCTCAGTGATCAAAATAAAAAAAATAGTAAATGACCCCCCCCCCCCTTTGTCACCCCCATAGGTAGGGACAATAAAAAAAATTAAGAATTTTTTTTTTTTTCCCACTAAGGTTAGAATAGGGGTAGGGTTAGGGGTAGGGTTAGGGTATTTTCAGCCATTTTAACCCTAAAAAACTTCCTAGAAAACACACAGACTCTGCATAGAAAACTGCATCAAAAAACGCATCAAAAAACGCACCAAAAAAAGGACCTGCGTTTTCTGCCAAGAGCTGCGGTTTTTAGTCCTGAAAAAAAAGGAGGGAAATCAGGAACGTGTGAACATAGCCTTAGTATTTCTGTCCTTTATTAGGCCACTGTGCCGTTTAGTATAATTTTTATGTAGGCAAATAACGCATTGTCTGGGCATTGTATGCTGGCCATTCCATTGGATCATGCTATGGCATTACCACTTGTTGGTGTGTATTATTATTTGTATTGATTTGTTGTATCAGCATGGGTATTTATTTATGCAGTCTAGCTACTATTCAGTACATATAAGGGTGGTTTCACATTTGCGTTTTTTTTTTTTGCGTTTTTGCGGTAAAAAACGCAAAAAAAGGCATGCGTTTTTTCCCCTATATTTAACATTAAAAACGCATGCGTTTTTTTGTATGCGTTTTGACACGTTTTTGCAACGCATGCGTTTTTTTTCTGCATGCGTTGTGTTGCAGAAATGCAACATGTAGTATTTTTAGCTGCGTTTTTTTGCCGCAAAAAAATGCATTGCTGTCTATGTAAACGCATGCGTTTGCATGCGTTAAAAACAAAACAAAAAAACACACTGATAAACCACCCCACACCATAAAATTGATAAAGGGATCCTACCCCTAACCCTACCCCTAACTCTACCCCTAACCCTACCCCTAACCCTAATCCCTTTAAGGGTAGGGTTAGGGGTAGGGTTAGGGTTAGGATCCCTTTAGGGGTAGGGTTAGGGTTAGGATCCCTTTAGGGTTAGGATCCCTACCCCTACCCCTATCCCTAGCTCTTTCTGTTTATAGTGGGTTTTTTGCTTTATTATGATGATTGGCAGCTGTCACACATTTATCTGCATGCATTTAAAAAACGCAAACGCATGTAAACGCGTCAAAACGCCAAGTTTTTTTCACCACATGTAAAAACGCATGCGTCAAAAAAGGCAGCGTTTGCATGCGTTTACATGCGTTTTTTCACCATGCGGTTTTTTTTTAAACGCATGCGTTTTGAAACGCAAGCGTGAAACCAGCCCAAGATACTATTGAGTGCATATATATTTATAGCCTTGTATTGTGGTGTAATTTTTTGCTTTTTTATTATGTTTATTTTAAAAGTTATTAATAAACATTGGTTTTAACTATGATTGGGATCGCTTCTTCTTCTCACATGCAATGATGTGGGATTAATTGTAATATATATGAAAGAAGGTACCGTACATATGATGTACATGGAATATGTAACGATAATACATACAGTTGGTGTGTAGTTTTCCTGGTAATATCAGATCATGATATAGGCGTTCAGAATCCACCCAGATCTGTCTTGTCGTTGACAAATTGTTAATTTCAGGAAGCTGACTCCTCTGAAAATTCTGATAATGAATCTTTGTCCCCTGATGGGTATGAAAATTCTGAAGTCCAGCCTATCCTTTCAGTGCGTGAGTATCCGTCCGAAAAATGTATGAACCTCTTTAGGAGGCTAAACAAATATTTTTCACATTTCTTTTTCTCTTTCAGATCGTCGTGGCTTGTCCGACCCATATGAAATCATGGAACGGGTGGAAATGGGACAGATGGCTTCCATGTTTTTTAATAAAGGTATGAATTTGGCATCGTACAGATATAACGATTTTCCAGCTTTTCCAGTATATTATAATGTAAATAATTTATTGGCAATTTATCTGCTGTAATTCTTCTTTATGCCAAAAGGTGGTGGTACTTTTCTGTGTTATATGTGTTATTTCACCATGGGCTGAATTACTGAGCAGTGAAATTGGATAGTAGATTTTTCTGTGTCTGGTTCATCCTTCTATGAATTATATGATGTATATTACACTTATTTATCAGAGCCTCCTTTCCTTTTCTTTATTATAAATTCAGTTTACGTTTTTAGCTTGATTGTTGCCTGCTAAACTTTTTTTTTTTTTAAATAAACCCTACTGGGTTATTTGCACGTAGTCTATAATAACCAAATCCTTTCCATGGTAGAAATCCACTCTCCATGCACTAGTCTTACTACACAGCTCATGCATATGATCAGCAGGCAAGCCTGCAGTGTAAAGCATGGGGAGACAGAGGCCAAAAAGCCTGATCTTCAAATAGATGTTGGATTTCAAACTACCTAAGACTCCCTGTAGGACCTGCTGTTGGAAGCACTTTATATTGTCCCTGAATTTGGACTAGTTCTTATCACCTCTATTATGTTCATGCCATGGAACACATGTTGCTAAATGAAGTATCTTTTTCCAGGACCTCCCTTCTGACAGCACCACCAGGAGATAGTCCTTCTTATCCTTGATAGGGACAGGAACACCGAAGAGGTTAAATAGCCCCTCCCAACCACCACCCTTCAGTGTTTTTCCTGTCCCTATCAGAGGAGCACATATATGGATTTTATTCTCACGGTGTAATAGGCTCTGCAGGATCCATAACCGAACTCAAGAGCCATGCTGACACTCTTTGGAAAGGGTCCCTCAGCATCCAGTCGAGCTGGGGACTCCCGCGGGAAGCCGTATCCCTCTATAGGGTGCTCTGGGCTCGTACTGCCGTGCCCGGGACGTGCACTGTGATGGCCGGGTGCCGGCAGGAACGCAAAGCAGGATAACATGCTCCCGGGCATACTTCCGGTGGAGCGCACAGACCATATCATTGCTGTGCACGCCGATGATGCAGCTTCCAGGGATGTCTGCACAGGCCGAGGGTCAAGTGGCCAGCAGGCAGCCGGGGAGATCGTTGCCGGATACCTGCGTCCTTTTCCAGTGCTTCATCGTGCGTTCCTGGTGGAGCGCATGCTATACAGATGGAAACACCTCCAGAAAGCTCAGTTCGGAATTGGCAACAGATGGGGCTCGGAAGGACCTGACAAATCAGATGTCCTAAAGCCGGGTAAGACGGACTACTTAAGGTTAGGGGGTAGCTGGCAGCAATCTTACCTTACCATGGAAGAGCAAAGTGCTAGCTGTTCGGACGTCCAGTCCATAGAGCCATCCCTGGATCATGTGAGTGATGCGTGTTAAGTCACGTTATCTGCCCCTACCCAAATAGCCTACAGGGTTCTTTATGTATTGTTTTTTAGGTCAAGGAGACCCCTAGGCTGTCCATCTCAGCGGCCAAAAGGAAGGCTAATAGATGTGCGAAAAAACTCTTGTGAGGATTGCATTGCTAAGTTACTTAAAGAAGGGGAGGCCTCATTTCTAACCAGCATGAAATCATGATTAGGGAAGAAGTACAGAGTACAGTTTCCGCTCTGACACCTTCTCATTCCCCTCGACTTAAAAGACCCAGGTGGGATGAGGACCCAAGTTCAGAGGAAGGAGAATTGTCTTTCTACTCTGATCCTGACAAAGGCAAAATTTACACAGTATTACTTGCTGAGGATAAGAAATATTTATTTTCCTCTGAAAATACGAATGTACTCTTACAAGCCGTCAGAGGTACCATGAAAATTGAGGACTCCGCTGAACCACTGACGGTTCAGGACGAAATGTATAGGGGTTTAAGAGCCCATAGAAACGGTCTTCCCAGTAAATAATCACATCACAGGAATGATACTGGAAGAGTGGGAAGACGTGGGAAAAAAGTTGGTCGTTCTGAGATACTTTAAATATTGTCTCATCTTTGATCCAGACGAGACCAAGGTATGGGAAACAGTCCCAAGGATTGATATACCAGTAGCGAGAATCTCCAAAAAAAACAACTATTTCCCTTGAGGACTCCTCTAGTCTTATAGATCTGATTGACAAAAGATCAGAAGATTTCCTTAAAAAGACCTGGGAATCATCTTCAGCTATTATAAAGGCGAACATAGCAGCCACTTCAGTAGCCAGGTCAATAAGCCTCTGGGTTGAGGAGTTAGAGGTTCATATAAAGAACAAGACTCCTAGAGATGAAATGCTGAGATCGCTACCGTTGCTGAAACTGGCAACCAACTTCATTTTAGACGCCTCAGCAGAGTCAGTTCCGTTTTCCGTAAGAAATAGTGCACTGTCGAATGCAGCGAAGCAAGTTTTATGGCTAAGATCATGGTCAGGGGATAACTTATTTTTCGACTGGGTGTGTTCAATTCCCTTCTCCGGCCTACAGGTGTTCGGGCCAATGCTGGATGAGTTACTAAAGAAGGCATCTGATAAAAATCAGATTTCCCTGAAGAGAAGCCGAAAGGGATGCCTGCCTTTCGGAGAACTCGCTCTCATCCCAGACAGGACTATAGAGGGAAAGGGAAGTCGGGCAGGTGGAGCTACCCCAAGGGTGGTAGAGGGAGAGGCTCCTTTCAGAACCAAGGACTGAGTCCCAGCAGACAATGATGCAAGGACTTTTGGGAGGGGAGGCTTCAATACTTATTTGGGAGCTGGTAGGAAATTTCCAAAAATAAGTTGATCCTGTAGACAGTCGCTCAGGGGTACAGAATAGAGTTCACTTAGTTGCCTCCCAGAAGATTCTGTCTAACTTCTGCCCAGTCCCCTTCAGTCCAAAAGAGACTCTTAAAAGACATATGGGAGCTTATAGACTCGCAGGTCGTAGTTCGGGTACCACGGTCCCAACAATATCAGGGACACTATTCAAGTCTGTTCTCCATATAGAAGCCAGGAGGAGAATTCCGAACAATCATTAATCTGAAACCATTAAGTCGGTGGGTATGCTACAAACAGTTCAAGATGGAGTCATTGAAATCAGTCATACCTCTGATAGGAAAGGACTCGGTGATGAGCACACCAGTTCTGAAGGGTGCCTACTGTCACGTACCGATGCATACCTCGCACCAGAAGTACCACAGGTTCGCAATAAATGATCAGGGAAATATATAGCATTTCCAGTTTCGGTGTCTTCCATTCGGTCACTCCTCCATGCCTCGGATCTTCACAAAGTTCATGGTGGAGATAATGGGTTTTCCTAAGAGAAAGAGACATCCTCATCGTCCCGTACTTAGATGATACTCTCCTAATAGCAAACTCACCAGGATGGATTTGCATCCAGCAACAACCATTGCAGTCCTGGAACATCTGGGATGGTTAATCTAATCTTTCTGGGCGTATTCCTACATTCTGAACAGGAGTACTCTTCCTGCCAAAGCACAAACGGCAAGCAATCAGGAAAGAAATGCGAGCTATCCAGTAACGGAAGTGGATTCTGATCAGTAAAGCAATGAGGATCCTGGATCTAATGACCTCATGCATCTCCAGCATTCAACGGAGTCAATTCTATTTGCAGCACGACGTCCTTTCAGCCTGGGATGACGGAGACGCGTCACTAGACAAGAAAATAATATTATCCGAGGCGGCAAAGGAGTCTCTGTCCTGGTGGACCAGGATAGCAAACCTCTGGGGAAAAAAAGAAAGTCCCTGGAAAGTTTCACCATGCGTAAGCATCACTACTGATGCAAGCCACAGGGGTTGGGGAGCCCATATAGAAGGGCGTTACTTTCAAGGAACATGGCCCGCATCAATGCACCTTGGCCCAAAGCTGGGATATGGAGCTGGCGTATGGTTTCCCACCAATCTCATTGATACCGAGAGTATTGAGGAAAATCCAGGAGAGCCGGGTGACAGTGATTCTAATAGTTCCCTACTGGCCCAAAAGAAGCTGGTTTTCCTTATTGAACTGGATGTCATTAGAAGATCCAATACTCTTGCCAACAATGCAGGACCTTCTAATTCAGGGCCCACTTTACCATCAGAACCTAGGAATGCTACACCAATCAGCCTGAATCCTGAGAGGGAGATCCTGAGGTCAAAAGGACTGTCAGATTCAGTCATCTCTACAATCCAAAAAAGCAGGAAGCCGGGTAACTTCGGCTATATATCTCAAGATCTGGAAGAAAGATTGCTCTCAAAGTAGAATTCCAGTCTCCATCACTTCAGGTCCGGATATTCCTCAGATATTAGACTTCCTGCAATCAGGGTTTGACAAACGTTTAAGACCCAGTACTTTAAAGGTACAGATATCAGCTCTGGGGTCATTCTTTGATTATCCGCTAACCATTTATCTCTGGATAGTGAGATTTGTTAAATGTATTCAGAGTCTTAAACCTACGATGCAGAGTTTGGCAGCTCCATGGGATCTTAGTCTAGTCTTTAACGCCTTGTGCAGGAGGCCATACTAACCTTTAGTCCAGGCCGACCTAAGATCTGTATCACTCAAAGCAGTCTTCCTGGTAGCAATAACGTCAGAAAGTCATATAGGCAAGATTCAGGCCTTTTCTACAAAAGACCCATACTTAAAGATTCAAGAGGACTGTATCATCCTAAGACTGGATCCGGCGTTCCTTCCTAAAGTAGTTACTGACTTCCGACCCACAGAGTTTGAGATCGTCTTGCCTGCTTTCTGCCAAAATTATAGTAATGAGAAGGAACTCTCACTCCACTCCTTGGATGTGAGGAGGACAGTTCTACAGTGCTTAAAACTCACGTAAGACTGGAGAATGGACTCAAACCTCTTCGTCCAATATGCAAGAAGAAACAGGAAGAAAACATCAAAATCTACGCTCGCTAGGTGGATAAAGGCAACAATTAGCACAGCGTATGTCTCGGTGGGAAAAACTCCACCAGAAAACATCTTGGCTCACTCGTTAAGAGATGCAGAGAAGCAACCTGGTCAAATTTTAAATACCGTATTTTCTGGTTTATAAGACGACTGGGCGTATAAGACGACCCCCAACTTTTCCATATAAAATATGGAGTTTGGGATATACTCGCTGTAAAAGACAGGGGTCATCTTATACGCCCAGTCATCTTATACGGCGTGTGCGGTGCGGATGGTTCCCAGGGTCTGGAGGAGTGGAGAATCTCCTTCAGGCCCTTGGATCCATACTCATGTAAAAAAAAACAATAAAAATAAAAAATATGGGATATACTTACTCTCCGACGGCCCGTGGCTATCAGCGGTGCAAGCGGTGGCCTCCATTCCTAAGGCTGTATTGAGCGAAGGATCTTTGATGACGTCGCGGTCGCGTGACCGTGACGTCATCGAAGGTCCTTCGCTCAATGCATCCTTAGGAACGGAGGCCGCCGCTTGCACTGCAGAGAGCCGCGGGCCGTTGGAGGGTAAGTATATCCCTTTTTTTTTATTTATTTATTTTTTTTTACATGAATATGGATCCCAGGGCCTGAAGGAGAGTCTCCTCTCCTCCAGATCCTGGGAACTCTACAGGACCGCTCCCTGCACACGACGTATAAGACGACCCCCGACTTTTGAGATGATTTTCAGGGGTTAAAAAGTCATCTTATACGCCGGAAAATACGGTACTTTTTCCAGACATTATAAGTTGGACGTTCTGTCAAACCAACAAGACGGCCTTTGGGAGGACAGTCCTCCAAGCAGTAATCCCACCTATTAGGAGTTATTTGGTATTTCTCCCGGTTGTGCTGTCAGGAGGGACATCCTGGAAAGTAGGAATTAGTCCTACCGATAGTGCTGTTTCCAGGAGTCCATCATGACAGCACGCCTTATATTCCCTCCCTTGAATTTTCTGTCTGCTATGTGATCTGAACATGTGTAGAGGGGAAAGTCGATAAAAATTTTTTTATTGCATCCATCCTGGTATGGTACTCGGAAATATCACTGAAGGGTGGTGATGGGGAGGGGCTATTTAACCGCTGTGTTCCTGACCCTATCGAGGATAAGAAGGACTGTCTCCTGGTGGTGCTGTCATGATAGACTCTTGGAAATACCATTACTGGAAGGACTAATTCCTACTTTCTTACAGTTGGAGTAAACCTGTTTTATTTGTGACCTACACACCTAGGTCTAATAACAGAACATATATTATCAGTGGCTCAAGAAAGCTTAACCTATAAAAAGACAAGTCCACTGCAATTTTAGTTTTTATTGAACAAAGTACCGTAATAAAATATTTTTATATACATAAGTATAAAACCAGGTAGGAAGCCGCATAATACATGTTATAAGGGTAATGACCGACAAGAGGCAAAACACCGATTATAGAACTATGTAAAAAATTGTAAATGTATAGCTTTACATGGTGAGATTGTTGAAATGTATAAACAGTACAATGTAATCAAAGTGCTATATGGAAATGGATATCAGTGCTACAAAAATAGGGATATCAGTGATTACTAGATAGCGGTATCAATCTAAACAAAATAGTCCATTATGGTAAATATGATCAGACATATCTAATAGGGAGAGCCCCCACTCCGACGTACGTTTCGCACAGCATCTTCAAGCCCTAATCAATCTATTGTTTCCGTGCCATGGAAATCATGTTGCTAAGTAAAGTTTCTTTTTCTTACAGTTGGTGTAAACCTGTTTTATTTGTGCATCATTGTATATCTGTATGGAGATTTGGCTATATATGCAACCGCTGTACCTCTGTCTCTTGTTCAGGTTACATGGTAAGTAACAATCAAGAGACTCTTCATCATAAACCTTAACACCCAGCAGGTTAGTTTTTAGGTCTGACGAAGGAAAATAATATTACACCTCCAGCAGAAATTTTCCATCATTGCACTTCCCGCCTCTATTCAAAACCTTGCACTGCTTTTATACTTTTATAGCACTAATGTATTTTATAAGTATAGAGCTGGATCGATTAAACTCTGTGGAACTGTCCATGCAATGTAATTGACCAATGAGGAAAATAGGTGGAACTGTCCTCATATTTTCATTATAGGAGACATTCTGACATAATGAATCATACAGGTTTATTCCCATTGACTCATGTAGACAGCGTGCGACCCAAACCTTGTTCTGACTGCTATATCTGACATCCAAGGATAGCACTAGTAAGGAAAAATCCTATTAAATAACGCAGAGTGGAATCTCCTAATGTAACACCTTTTACAGTGTTTGTCATTATATAAAGTGATGGCATATCTTTATTATACACCAATACTTTTTATAATTGGGGATCATGAAAATGAATGGGCTGCAGTAGCACCGTGTTTTTTTTTTTTGTTTTTTTTTTGTTTCTGCACAATGAAAACATAATAATAATAATAATTTTTTTTAACCAGACACAAAAGTTGTTCAAACACAACTGTTTTATCTGACTAAAATAATTGAGCTAGATCCATTTGTTAAATCATTGAAGTCCGTGTGGAAGGATCAGTTTTTCAGCCGTCTGAAACTGATCCAGTATTTTTGTGTACTGTATCCTTTTCAAACGGATGTTGAGGCTATGTGCACACGTTGCGGATTTTCCCGCGGAACCGCAGCATTTTTGACGCTGCGGATCTGCAGCAGTTTTCCATGCGTTTAACAGTAGCATGTTAACCTATGGAAAACCAAATCCGCTGTGCACATGCTGCGGAAAAAAACGCGCGGGAAAGCAGCGTTGTTTTTTCCGCAGCATGTTAATTCTCTGTGCGGATCTGCAGCGTTTCTGCACCCATAGACTTGCACTGAGTCAGGCACATCCACAGTAAAACCGCAGATGTAAAAAAGATCTGCATTTTAGCTACGAGGGAAGAGTGTGGGCGGTGACTGTGTGCGGGCGGGGTCTGGAAGCTGTCCGGGTGTGTGCGGGGCTGTCCGGGTGTGTGCGGCGCTGTCCGGGAGTGTGTGTGCAGGCATCGTCCGATGGCTACAAGTCTCATCGGGCTATGCCTGCTACAGTGATAGTGATTAACACATTAGCCAATGATGGGACAGTAGTAGTCCCATCATCCGGCTAATGTGTTGAATGTACAAAAAAAACAAAACACATACACACATATACAGAACTTACAACAGTACATACAACATACTGTACATACAGCATACAACAGAACATACAACAGTACATACAACATATGACATACAGTACATACAACACATACATATAGACATACAGTACATATACACAACACATACACTACATACAACATAGAGTACGTACTCACCATCACCTTGATCCCCGAAGCCATTGCTCACCTGTAAAAAATATTAAAATAATAAACAAACAATATACTCCCTGATCCGCAGATATCCAATTAATACGAGTGTCCCACGACGATCTCCCGTGGAGAGTAGCCACATCAGCTGATGCGACCGCTCTCCGGGATCCAATGACGGAAGGTAACCTTCCGCACTGTATCCCTCCGCCGTTGTGAGAAATGGTTCCTACTCTCACTTGTGGCACTGCTGTGTGGGAAAATTCCCACACAGCTTTGCCATAAAGTGAGACCAATGAACTCAGATAACCTCTTCAGTGATGCACTGCAGGACCCTTGTCTTCTGTCAGTGTGTCACTGGAGGCCCTATAGAGCAGTGACATTGCCTGATGTCACTGTTCTATAGGGGGAGATCGTCGTGGGACACTCATTATTAATTGGACTTCGGCAGAAAGGCAGTTGGTTTATTTTTAATTTTTTGCAGGCGATCGAGTATGGTGAAATTAAGAATATTAAAATATTTTTTCTGGCTGTCTTTTTTTTTTATTTTTACCCTTTATTACTATTGGATTAATAATGGATAGGTGTCTTATTGACGCCTCTCCATTATTAACCGGGCTTAATGTCACCTTACAATAACAAGGTGACATTAACCCCTTATTACCTCATATCCCACTCCCATTCTATCCCATTCCCAGAGGGGTGGGAAGAGAGGGGCTAAGTGCCGGAATTGGCGCATCAGCCCGCAGCTGTCTGCATAGCCTTTCTGGCTATAAAATATAGGGGGACCCCACGTCATTTTTTTGGGGGGGTTCCCCCTATTTTAATAGCCAGTAAAGGCTACGCAGACAGCTGCGGGCTGATATTCATAGCCTGGGTATTACCCCCTTCCCAGGCTACAAATATTGGCCCCCGGCTGTCGGCTTTTCCCCTCTGGTGCAGAAAATTGCATGTGAGCCCACGCCATTTTTTTTTTTCGTTCTTTTTTTCTTTGTTTTTTTAAATTAAACATGTTCATTAATCAACATCGGACTTGCTATTCTACATCTGTGGATATTTCTATAGCTATATATCTATAGATGGATATCTATGGATATAGCTATAGATATAACTATGGATATATCTATAGATATTACTATGGATATATCTATAGATAGATATATTTATAGATACATAGATACTGTATATCTATATACATAAACTAGCTATTGAACCTGTTCTACGCCCGGGTGGCGAGCATTTATATTGGTATATGGTCCCCATCCTGTCATGTGCTGCACCCATCCTGCGTCCCCATCCTGTCATGTGCTGCACCCATCCTGCGTCCCCATCCTGTCATGTGCTGCACCCATCCTGCGTCCCCATCCTGTCATGTGCTGCACCCATCCTGCGTCCCCATCCTGTCATGTGCTGCACCCATCCTGCGCCCCCATCCTGTCATGTGCTGCACCCATCCTGCGTCCCCATCCTGTCATGTGCTGCACCCATCCTGCGTCCCCATCCTGTCATGTGCTGCACCCATCCTGCGTCCCCATCCTGTCATGTGCTGCACCCATCCTGCGTCCCCATCCTGTCATGTGCTGCACCCATCCTGCGCCCCCATCCTGCCATGTGCTGCACCCATCCTGCGTCCCCATCCTGTCATGTGCTGCACCCATCCTGCGTCCCCATCCTGTCATGTGCTGCACCCATCCTGCGTCCCCATCCTGCGTCCCCATCCTGTCATGTGCTGCACCCATCCTGCGTCCCCATCCTGTCATGTGCTGCACCCATCCTGCGTCCCCATCCTGCATCCCCATCCTGTCATGTGCTGCACCCATCCTGCGTCCCCATCCTGTCACGTGCTGCACCCATCCTGCGCCCCCATCCTGTCACGTGCTGCACCCATCCTGCGTCCCCATCCTGTCACGTGCTGCACCCATCCTGCGTCCCCATCCTGTCACGTGCTGCACCCATCCTGCGTCCCCATCCTGTCATGTGCTGCACCCATCCTGCGCCCCCATCCTGTCATGTGCTGCACCCATCCTGCATCCCCATCCTGGTATGTGGTGCACCCATCCTGCGTCCCCATCCTGTCATGTGCTGCACCCATCCTGCGTCCCCATCCTGTCATGTGCTGCACCCATCCTGCGCCCCCATCCTGTCATGTGCTGCACCCATCCTGCGTCCCCATCCTGCGTCCCCATCCTGGTATGTGCTGCAACCATCCTGCGTCCCCATCCAGATATGTGCTGCAACCATCCTGCGTCCCCATCCTGTCATGTGCTGCACCCATCCTGCGTCCCCATCCTGCATCCCCATCCTGTCATGTGCTGCACCCATCCTGCGTCCCCATCCTGGTATGTGCTGCACCCATTCTGCGTCCCCATCCTGTCATGTGCTGCACCCATCCTGCGTCCCCATCCTGTCATGTGCTGCACCCATCCTGCGTCCCCATCCTGCGTCCCCATCCTGTCATGTGCTGCACCCATCCTGCATCCCCATCCTGGTATGTGCTGCACCCATCCTGCGTCCCCATCCTGTCATGTGCTGCACCCATCCTGCGTCCCCATCCTGTCATGTGCTGCACCCATCCTGCGTCCCCATCCTGGTATGTGCTGCACCCATCCTGCGTCCCCATCCTGCGTCCCCATCCTGGTATGTGCTGCAATCATCCTGCGTCCCCATCCTGCGTCCCCATCCTGGTATGTGCTGCAACCATCCTGCGTCCCCATCCTGGTATGTGCTGCAATCATCCTGCTTCCCCATCCTGCGTCCCCATCCTGGTATGTGCTGCAATCATCCTGCGTCCCCATCCTGCGTCCCCATCCTGGTATGTGCTGCAACCATCCTGCGTCCCCATCCAGATATGTGCTGCAACCATCCTGCGTCCCCATCCTGTCATGTGCTGCACCCATCCGGGGGCCTGAGCAGGCGGGGACACCGGCGCGCTGTGGGGGTCAGGTGCCTTTATCGCCGCCAGCTCAGGCCCCCCAGCACTTCCTATACTCACCTGTCTGTCCCGTTCCAGCACTGCGCGCCGCCATCTTCCCGGTCTCCTGGCTGTGACTGTTCAGTCAGAGGGCGGCGCCGGCGCGCATTAAGCGCGTCATCGCGCCCTCTGAACTGAAGGTCACAGGCCGAAGACCGGGAAGATGGCGGCGCTCAGCGGTGGAACGCAGGACAGGTGAATATGGCCGATACTCACCCTCCTGGCGGTCCCTGCTTCTCTGTTGGAGATCGCGGTGTGCGTTCAGTGTGATCTCTTTCTTTCTTTCTCTCTCTCTCTCTCCATATATCTATATACATCTATCGATCGATAGATCTATTCATATATCTATCTCATTCCTTCTATCTATCTGTCCCATTCCTTCCATCCATCTATCGATAGAAGGAATGAGCTAGATAGATGATAGATAGAATAGATAGAAGGAATGAGCTAGATAGATGACAGATAGATCTATACATAGATCGAAAGATATTATCTATCTATCTGTCATCTATCTAGCTTATTCTTTTCTATCTATTCTATCATCTATCTATATTTATCTATTATCTGTCTGTCTATATCTATCTGTGTGTGTAATGGAGTGTGGGTTGGACAAGAAATTACATCACAAATCTTTTTTTTTGGTCAATAATACATCTTTATTTAGCTTTCAAAAACGCATGAAAAACACACCTGCGTTTTCTGCCAAGAGATGCAGATTCAGTGCAGAAAAAGCCGCAGGCAAATCTGCAACGTGTGCACATACCCTAACTGCTCCGGTGAACTTATTCTTAGGCTAAGTTCACGTGTCCAGTAATCATCCGTTAAAGAGGATCCAGTAGCAATCAGTTTTTGTTATCCTGAAAAAAAATATTTCAACTGGATCTGGCACTCTCTTCATCTCACATTCCCTATTCTGATCTGTCCTGTTACCGTTAGTAACATAGTTAGTAAGGCCGAAAAAAGACATTTGTCCATCCAGTTCAGCCTATATTCCATCATAATAAATACCCAGATCTACGTCCTTCTACAGAACCTAATAATTGTATGATACAATATTGTTCTGCTCCAGGAAGACATCCAGGCCTCTCTTGAACCCCTCGACTATAGTAACATAGTTAGTAAAACCGTTGACTTGCCAACTCGGAACCGTCCCTCTAGGCTTCCTGCCCCAGATCCCATCTCTGGAGAATCACTCACAATTTTTATCACTTTTCTTGTTCTCTATTCTGGATTATGCTGTCTGTTCCCTCGATCTCCACCCACTTCATGCGGCTCATCTGATTAGTCAGACCATAGGTCTGCTTCTATTAGAGGTTAGGCCCGCTCTGCCCTCCTGTCAAGAAACACTCTGTCCCTTTGCTTAAGCCCCTCCCACTTTGGGCTAGTCCCAACAGTTAACCCTAACTGTCCATAGTAGCTACCTGTGGCTGGGCTGGATACAACTCTATTACTAATAACGCACATCACTAATCACAACTCATCTCACAAGAATCAGGTTCTCATACAGCTATGGTGTTATAATAAAAAAAAGTTATGGATCATGGCATATAAGGGGAAAATATACAAAAAAAATAAACATTTTGTTAAATAATAAGGGTTTGCCACCACCTTCATGGTCCATGGACGACTCCATACAGAATATCACTAGTTAAACTTCCGGCTCTGTACATCCAGCTTACAGCATTTTTATTTTCCATATATTTTCGCTTGGAGTAAATGTCTGAACAGGCCTTAAATCCTCTTAGGAGCTGGTAATCCCTTTTATGTGAGAAGTGTTTAGGGTTTTTTTTTTTTCGATCAGAAAATAGATGAAACTGCGTCCTATTGAACGGTTAATGTCCTGACTCCATTACCTCTGCCCCATATATTACATCTATGCTGTACAGTTCATAGTCGTGCAGTACGGGCCATTTGTCACAATGCTCTCACCAGCCTTCTGGTATGCCAGTGACTAGCGGAACTGATGCCCTCACTATACCATCATGGGGACGTCGGCATTTGTCTGTCATCCTATAGAGCGTTAATCACGTTACTTTCTATCCTTATTCAGTTTTACGGGGAATGAATCATGTGGAACTCAAGCGGGAGAAAGAAATGACACCGACCCCTGTTGGGGAAACATCAGACGGATTGATGCTTACAGGATCTATCTGGCAAGTTATTCTTCCTAATTATAGATTTTAGGATCCCTGGAGACATTCAGAGATATGTGATTCTAAATTGACCTTCATGTGTGAAGTTGTTTTGATTCATACAAATAACGTTCCATCTCAATGTGTATGAGATATAATAATATTAACAAATTATTCAATTAGAAATGTAGCATAGTTCTTCTGATTCGCTTTGTTGCTTACCCCATGTGCAGGGCATTGCAGCAGCTATTGTATCCATGGTTACGATCACTCATATAGTGGCATGCAGTTAGTGGTCATAACCATCGGTACCTAAGCTATGGGATATGTGACATAGCTAATCAGAAGAACTATACTGTGTTTCTAATTGGCTGTATTTGCTATTGTTATTATATCTTGGAGATGGGAATGCCCGTTTAATTGGGTTTTTCCCCATGATTCTGTCGTGACATGTAAGTGAGGCTTATGAAAAGTGCAAAAAGAGATCAATATCCATTTTTTTATACCAGAGGGAGTTCCTGTGTCTGGATAACCCCTGATTACCATTTTATGTTTGGTCCTGTTGACCTATCCCAAACATTTGTGTGGAAAAAACACTTCTAGTCTCTACAGTGACCTACCTGAATGGAGTGAGGGTCCGGCATGCTCCCCCTGCTTTGTTCTTGACCTATAGGACTGGTGGAGCTGGCCGAGTGCAAACCCTGTAAGGCTATCCCACCTCTCCAGCTTGGCGCTTTCTCGTTAGACTCTTTACATATGTGTTTGAGAATTGTACAATGGAGCAGTCACTTGGCAGTCGAGTCTCATACAGAATTGGCTTTGATGCAGGTATTTTGCATAAACAATTTATTAAGTACAATTCTGACTGCGTGTGCCAGACAAATGGAGTTCATCTGTTTAACTGTGTATTACACAATGGTTTAGAAAGACCGAGCTAATGAAAAGTAGACATATGGAATAACAAATCACTGGTTCGAGGCTGTGATCACTGAGCCAGGAATTGGGGTTGTCTCCCTGTGTTGTATATCATGCATTCAAACAAGTGACTATCCACAAAGGGTCGGAGCAAAAAGTGCTACCGAGTACCCATATATCCGAGTAGGACCACCCCTGTAAGGAGACCCACTAAATAAAAAAAGGACTAGATCTCCAGAGCTGTATGGGGGTTAAAGAACAAAATGAAATCGGGGGAGCAGCAGGAAAAAAAATCCAAAACTAGTCCTGACCTGGTGACCTTCCCTCTTTAAGGCATTGATGTAATTTCAGTTTTACTCTTTTCTTTCTAGGCGGTGTTCACTCTATTCCTCGGCCCTTTTACTTTCTTTAATGTGCAGAAGACCAAATATCTGCAGATCTTGACGTCACTTATGAGATGGATAGGTAAGTGGTGGAAACCAGCATTAATGTGTGACATTATCATATTCTCGTTTATGCAGGAGAAATAAATCTCGTCTACACAAACAACATACCGGTCGTCATTTATGGCATTTCTTTGCATCGCCGCTGTTATTAATAAGATTGTCGTTGTGAATGCTAAGCCTGGAGTTAAAGGGAACCTGTCACCCCGTTTTTTCAGATTGAGCTATAAATACTGTTAAATAGGGCCTGCTCTGTGCGTTACTATAGTGTATGTAGTGTACCCTGATTCCCCATGTATGCTGAGAAATACATTACCAAAGTCGCCGTTTTCGCCTGTCAATCAGGCTGGTCTGGTCAGGTGGGCGTGTTCACAACGCTCTTTTCTTCCCCAGCTTTCCGTTGGTGGCGTAGTGGTGTGCGCATGTCCAGAGTTCCGAATTCCCTGCGCCCACGTGAAGACACAGCGCGCGATCTGCGCTGTAATCCCTTGCATCGGTGGGGGCGGCCATCTTCCTGGGGCCGCGCGTGCGCAGATGGAGTGCTCTGCTGCACGGGGCTTCAGGAAAATGGCCGCGGGATGCCGCGCGTGCGCATTAGAGATCGCGGCGGCCATTTTCCCAAAGCCGAGTTTGCAGCGGCGACTTTGGTAATGTATTTCTCAGCATACATGGGGAATCAGGGTACACTACATACACTATAGTAACGCACAGCGCAGGCCCTATTTAACAGTATTTATAGCTCAATCTGAAAAAACGGGGTGACAGGTTCCCTTTAAAGGGCCCGTCATGTGGAGTAAAGCAGTGTGGTGTGTGAGCGCCCTTGGCAGGGCCGAGAGGCTAGTAGGGCAACTGGCAAGGCTTATGGGCTAAATAGATGCCAGATTACTGGGAATAGTTATACAGACTTGTTTAGTGTTATTGGGCCATCGTACTCTTCAGTTTCATTTGATATTCATATGTATAGTATAGTTGCATACAGGGCTGTGGAGTCGGAGCCCATTTTGATGGAGTCAGTGTCATGGAAATTGAGGAGTCGGAGGTTTGGCTTACTGTCTCCACAGCCCTGGTTGCATAGGTTGAAAAAAGACCTAGGTCCATCAAGGTCAATCTTTCTCCACCGATTGTGTATAGATAAAGACGGTAATCCAGTCTTAAATAATCTTGCTATTGAAATGGCCTTGTCAAATCTGATACTGTCAGGATCTGCTGCCTGATTTCACAATTCATTCTACAAACATTACTAAATAAATCTGTCAGAACTTATGAGGCTGGTGTCATTACTTGGAAAAGCCATGTCAGAATCGGTGTAGAATACTTCTTGAAAGTTAAGCTATTCACCGCCCAATTAGCCCGATTAACAGCCCCTCCGTGTCCTTCTTCCCTGCTGCTGAGATCTCACCCTGCTCAGTACAAGCTGCAGCTTTCAGTCAGGCTGGAGTATGATGCATTTAGTGAATTAGGGGCATCTCTTAACTGATGTGTGCTGCTGTCAAAAAATGTCTTGATTAAATGTACTTTTCATGAATTTGACTTATGAGTGTAGCCACGCTCTGTCCAAGCTATGCCCGTATTGGTGTAAGTTGCCAAGACTGATAAAAGCAAAAGGTCGCAATAGGTTTGCTCAACTTTGCGGAGTTGCTAAAACATTTTGCGACTTGAGGGTTTTTTTTTTTACGCCAGAATTCTGGTGTAAGCCCCTGAAATAAGGACTCCTGAGCTATTTGAGTACGCGTGGCATCTGTGAAAAAAACGAATGTCACACGTACTGCTAACAAGGACATAAGAAGGGGGCCTAAGATCTATTTAATAATGTTAACAGCTTTTCTTTTTGTAAAATCCAGGGGAAATCCGCTTCGTCACCTGGAGCATGATAAACTAGTGCTTGTCTGATTTGGTCTCTAGAAGAAGTTATTTAGCTTTGAATTTTAGGAAACCCAATAAGAGTAATAATAAATATGATTGAATTAGAATACCTGCCATTTCAGCCCTGCGATTAGCTGTGCCTTGTGGCCTCGCCTTAAGAATGAAGTTCCAGACATTACATTGTTGATTGCGTTCAGAATTAAGCTTAAATAAAATATACCGTGATGAGCAGTTGCCTGTCCCATTCTGAGAACGGAATGTTATGAAAACTCTGTCCACTCCTTCTTCAATGCTCTACAAATCCATTTACTCGCATCCCACCCGCTCTGAGCGCCTGCAGGCAAATGGAGATTAGCAAATCCATAAACCAGATCACGTTTAAAAGTCACAAGCCACCCCACCCACCCACCCACATGGTCCACGCATGCTCAAGAAACCCCCCACACACACACACAACTCCTGCTCATAACCCTTTACTGCTCACACTGGTAGAGAGGGGGCTCTGTCCTTGCAGCACTATGGGGAGGAGAGGTGGTAGTGTCAGGGGCCTCCTTCTCCCAGTGATTTATGAAGCGGGTAATGAGTTTTCACAGCTTTACTGCCACTTTGTTCTCATCTGAGTCAGTCTCATAAATCCTGAAGACAACAGTTTAACTCTTGACTGCCCGCCTGCACACAGTATAATTTCTGGGCGCATGCCAGAAAGGCCTCCGATCATAAAAGCGAGATCACTCGGGTCATTCACATAACTTAACCCCTTTTATTTTATATTTCTCTGCAGCTTTCATCATCATGATCGTGCTGGCACTCATCCGGATCGGCGAAGGCAAGGGGGAAGGTAAACCCCCTATGGCCGATGTCTCGGGGATCCGAAATCTTTTTGGGGTGTGCGTGTATTCATTCATGTGCCAGCATTCTCTGCCTTCACTGATCACACCTGTGTCCAGGAAGACACACCTGACCGGACTCGTGCTCTTGGACTACATACTGGTCCTGTCTTTCTACAGCCTTCTTTGCTTCACAGCTATATTCTGCTTCTCCTCCGGGAGCCTGATGGACATGTACACTCTTAACTTCAGCGGATGTAGTAGCCCCTTTGTGCCTACGGTGATTGGCTACTTCCTCGGATTATTCCCAGTTTTCACCATCAGCACCAATTTCCCCATCATTGCTGTCACGCTGCGAAACAACTGGAGGACTCTCTTTCATCGGGAAGGTGGCACATATCCCTGGCTTGTGGACCGTGTCGTGTTTCCGCTCATAACGCTGGTGCCTCCTATCATTGTGGCATTTTGTACAAACCACCTAGAAATTCTAGTGAGCGTCACGGGCGCCTATGCAGGAAATGGCATCCAGTATGTTATTCCAGCGTTTCTCGTCTTCTGCAGTCGCAAGGACTCTGCCCTGGTGTATGGACCTGATAGTAGTAACAAGCACCGGTCTCCTTTTAAACAAATAGGCTGGGTGTGGTTTGTTCTCCTCTGGGCGTTCTCCTGCTTTATATATGTCACCGCCAACATAATCCTGACTGATGTTAACCTGTAAGCATTACAAACCGTGGTCATCATGGCCTGAGCAAGGCGGTTATGTGCTGGACACACACGGCCTTTGTCTTATGTACTGCCACAAGTTCGCTGGGGCCGGCCTCATTCTCCCCGGACATATCCTATGCTGTAATGATTAGGTAGAAATCATAATTATTTACTGAAAACCGTTTAAAGAGGGCCCTCTCACCGGGTCAAAAATGACCAGTTTTTGCCCTTATTTTTATTCCAATTTCTCCTGATTAATCAGTTTTTGTTTTGTTTTTTTTTGGTTTTTTTAAATCTTCCATACACTTCCAGAGATGTAAGCCTTTAAAATGCTAATTTTTATGGTTTTTACCAAGCTGGCATAACTCGTAGTGTAATAATCCACAGCAGCCTAAAGGCAAGCTCCCAGATAATCTTGAGGGCACCACTTCCTTAGTAAACGCCTAAAATATTAGCATTAAATGGAACCTGTCACCAGGTTATCCCAGTGTAAAGGCCCATATCTAAGGAACCATGTGGTGGATTGTTAAAATGAACAAAACAAAACGGGAACACTCAGGAGCAATATGAGCAAAAAGTGGCCACTTTTGAGCTGGTGACAGCTCCTCTTTAACAGTGCCTTGTCTTCTTTCTGGAAAATAAAGGGTTCACTACCAGAAAGACATTGTCTGTACTGCATCGGCATGTTAAAAGGGGCAATTGTTGCCTTTCTATCAATAAAGGTAATGCAGGCACACCTTGTGCCTCTGACCGTCCCGTGTATAGGGTGGTCAGGTGCACGCGGAGTTATATACTCCAGCACAACCTCGCTGCTCTGTGACTATATACTGGCCCTGACCGTGCACAGTGGTTAGCCAGTTGTTTGTAAGTGAAATAAAATTAAGACTTGGAGACTCAATTTGTGTATTTATTGAAGGACTTTAGAAACTCTACGCTGGCACAGCACGTGCCCAGGGCATACTGATTACAGATGCTTCTGGCGCTGATTAGATTCCTCGCCACCCCATCCCCCATTCTCATCTCTCCAAGAGCAGAGGTGATTTATGAGTACATTACTCCCGGCCCTGATGAAATCTGTATGTGGAACAGCTTGGCTTGTTTTCTACAGAATCTATATTGTGTTTAGTTGCTTTCCATGTGCTTTTTGTGCTTGCACAATGTTAGGATGTGGACAATGATATTCATTGTGTGTGTTATTGGCTTAAAAGCCAGCCTTTTATATACGGTATATTCTCTATCTGTATGTCCTCTGTTGCAGTACGGTTCCGACGTTGTTGCAGTTGGTGGCTGTTACTTCTGTAACACATCCCATACACATTGGACTGTCAGCTGAGCGTGCCCATGTCGGTGGCAGTCTAATGTGTATGGGGCCCTCTAGGCCAGTGATTTGTTGCATTTACACCACTTCATCCGTGCAAGGAATTAAAGGTTGGTGGCGCTCACCTGAGCGGCAGAACAATATAACAGGTAAGTAATGGTTACGAGTTGAGTAAAGGACAGCCCCATTATTCATCTTTACACAGGTGTAGGGTAACAATGTGGACAATCATATGACATTTTTACAGCTCTTAGCCTCTGGGGAAGTTCTCTTTTTGCCCGGACAACCCTTTTAATACCGCAACAGCTATAATGTTTTAATTAATTTCCTGTTGAGACTAAATAAGGTTTTGTTGGGTTTTTTTTTTTTGCTGGAAAAAAGTTTTGTATTTTTATATACATTTTTTACTGTTTTACAGTATACATTGATGTGTAACTTGTTGGCTTTTCTCTAAAAAAAAAAACTTTTTTTTTTAATGTGTATGTATTAAAGTGTATTAGATATTAATAAAAAATCTATTTTTTTAGTCACCCATGATGGCACCACGAGAGAGGAGATCCGTCCTTCAAGGACAGGAAACCTTCAGGATAAAAATGGCGGCTCCTCTCTCCGCATCAGTTGGTTTCCTGTACTTGATGGGGAACCCTCAGTAAATCAGCGGTGAAAGAAGAAGAGAATCCAGAGATGTCCCTCAGGAAAGCGGTGTTCTTGCTGGGTTCTCTGACCTCCTGTATTCCAACAGTCAAATGGGCACAGTTCCATACACGGGATCTACAGTGGTGTGTCCTAGTGAATGAAGTGATCTTGCAGGGACAGTTGGAAGGCAGGCTGATCCTTCCTGGAGCAGTGATCCATTCTCTCCAATGGTGGCTAGGGATAAATTCAGCACCGAGGAGGGTTCCCTGGGTAAACGATGTATCCAGGGTGGTTACGACAGATGCCAGTCCCAAGCGGTGGGGAGCCCACCTAGACGACCATTGGGTAAAGGGGACATTGGTTGAAGGAGTAAAAGTTAGCCTCTTCAAACAACTGGAAGCTCCTCGCAGTGGAAACCGCATTAAACGAGCTGCTGCCTGGGGGGGCATGGCCTAGCGCAGGATGTGAAAGGAAGTGCGGTGGAGCTCTCCTGCCACAATCTCCCTAAATATTGGTACCTGAGGCGCCACCGAACGCTGAAATCACACTAAGGAGTGTGCAGGGACCCGGGGAGCAGCAGTGAGTGGCGTGCGGTTGGGTGTAGAGGAGTCCTGCAAGAGGTTCATACTATACAATTGTATTTGGATTGGGGAAGGAATATCGGATGGGAAATGAGGAAGGCATTAAGGGGGTCTCGAAGGGGGGGGGGGGAGGGAGGGGGGAGTTTTGTGCATAAAAATATGACTATCTGTGAATAATAGCTTGATGTCATTTGTTAGAATTGTTTTTCCTTAATAAAACTTTATCAGATTTAAAAAAAAAAAAAAAAAAAAAAAACGAGCTGCTGCCTTTTCTATGGGGCCAACATGTGATGGTGTTCTCCGACAATCGGGCTACAGTAGCCTATATAAACCACCAAGGCGGTGCTTGCTCTTGTCCACTAATGTTTGTGGCAAAACGGGTGTTTATAGTAGCGGAACAGCATCTTCTCTCAATATCGGCCCTGCATATCATAGGAAAAGAAAATTTAAAGGCAGACTTCCTAAGCCGCAAACCGCTAAGCTAGGGAGAATGGTTTCTAAAGAAGACTGTATTCAATCAGATTGTGGGGCCTTCCTCAAGTAGATCTCTTTGCTTCCAGGAAGAACAGAAGGGTCCGAAAATTCTGTTCTCTGGACCTGAGAGAGAACCCTTACATGGTAGACGCCTTCAGGATGAAATGGACCCTTGGACTACTCTATGCTTTTCCCCCTGTTTGCCTCATCCCGTCAGTCTTGAAGAAAGTCAGGGAAGATGAAGCAAGAGGCCATGGTTCTTTTGGCTGAAAGCAATGTCAATCTCGAAACCGTGGGTTCTCCCTGAGGACCAGGATCTTCTGTCCCAGGGACCTTTTCTCCATTCCCAGATGTTCGGGAGCATTTAACAGTCTGGAATTTGAGATGTCTATTTTAGAGGAAAAGGGGTTTTCGGCTAGGTTAGTTTCTATCCTTAGTAGCAGAATGCCGGTAACCACAAAGATCTATGGAAGGACCTGGAAAAAATTCTTATCCTCCTCGGGGGCTGATCCGGGGGTGGAGATCACTTTAACATCTATCCTAGAATTCTTTCAGAAAGGAGCACCCTTAAGGTGCAGGTCTCAGCCCTAGGGGCGCTATACAGTTGTGACCTAGCAGGTAATAGGTGGATCACCAGGTTTATCAAAGCCTGTGGTAGAGCTAGATCAATTTCTGCCAGTAGAGTCCCTCCATGGGACTTAAATTTAGTTTTGACAGCATTAACAGAAGGCCCCTTTGAGCCTTTACATTCTGCCTCAGATAGGATAATCTCACTAAAGACATCTCTGCTAGTGGCCTTTACATCAGTCCGCAGAATAAGCGACACCCATGCTTTGTCAGCAGATCCCCCTTATACTCAGGTTCTGGAGGATAGGGTAGTTTTGAGGTTAGACCCTGCATATCTCCCTAAAGTTGTTACAAAATTTCACAGTAGATTATATTACCATCTTTCTATTTTAACCCTAGCAATCCTAAAGAGGAAAAATTACATACCCTAGATGTTACGAGATGTTTGCTGCAGTATTTAGAGGTTACAGAGCCATGGAGCTAGCTTATGTCAGTGCAGGTAGGACCATCCCAGAAGGTCTGAAGGCCCATTCCAAAGGAGCCGTGGCGGCATGCTGTGTGGAGAAGGCGAATGTCACCATTGACCAGATTTGTAAGACGACCACATGGTCCTCTCCATCCACCTTCTATAAACACTATAGGCTGGATCTGTCTGGTTCCTCTGACCTCACATTTGGAAGAAGGGTTCTACAAGTTGTGGTCCCTCCCTAAGATATAAATAATTCTCTGTAATTCTTTCATGGTGCTGTCATGGGTGACTGAAAAACATGGATATTACTTACCGGTAATATGTTTTTAAACCAACTGATGCGGAGCGAGGTTTCGCCCTTTTAATCTTGAAGTTTTCTTGTCCTTGAAGGGACATTCAGTTAAGTTTTGGAGGATATGGTAATTAGATCTGGGTTATCTCCTTAAGGTAGTTTCAAAATTTCCTAGGTCACAGGAGATTGTATTGCTATCCTTTTGTTCAAAACCTAAGCAAGAGAAATTGCACACTTTAGATATCAGAAGATATTTACTGCAATATCTAATGGTCACGATCACAAGCACAATATAAAGAAAATCACCTGCAGGGGCGCACTGTAGCCTGATTGCATCTATAATGTGTATTTAATTCTTTTCTTTGATGGTATTCATAGATTCTTTAAAAAAAAAAATCAGTTTGAAAATGGCTGATGATACTTCAGTCACCGGCAGCGCCATATTGCTAGAGGAAAAAAAAAATCTCTCATCAACCAAGGTATCATTTTAATCAGTATAACGGTGCCAACCTGACACTGTCTGTTGATTACTGAGCACAATCTTGCTGACAATTTCCCTTTAAATAAGACTACATGTAAAGTTGTTTCAAGTTTTAGTCTTGTTACTATGTTACTATGATTATATACATGAGACAGGAGGCGAACTCAGTCGAGGGGTTCAAGAGAAGCCTGGATGTCTTCCTGGAGCAGAACAATATTGTATCATACAATTATTAGGTTCTGTAGAAGGACGTAGATCTGGGGATTTATTATGATGGAATATACCGTAGGCTGAACTGGATGGACAAATGTCTTTTTTTCGGCCTTACTAACTATGTTACTATGTAACAATGAATGGTTACAAAAGTATAAATAACCCTTAAGGCTTGGTTCACATTGCGTCAAGGCAGTCCGTTAGACGGACTACGTTACACCGTGGCATAAATGCGGTCTAACGTAGTCCGTTACGGCCGCCATTGACTGCAATGTCGGACGCATCGCTAGCGCACGCCCACAATGGGCGTGCGCTAGGGATGTGTCGTCATTGAGTGACAGACCCGGAGACGCAGGCTGCAGCTTTTCCGGGTCCGTCACTGCTAGCGCAGATAGAGCTAGCAGCTGCTCTATCTGCGCTAGCGCCATTGAACGCCGGCACTTGCGCTAGCTGCAGCCCGTTAGTATATGTGCTGAACGGGCTGCTGCTAGCGCAGTGTGAACCCAGCCTAAGGATAAATAATATATTTTTGCTCTGCCCACTGTCTTTATGTGAACACAGCCCCAAGTGCATGTACGCACAATGCTCATATAAAGCCCTATAGCCAATAGATGAACATTTTCTAGTAACCACTTACATCACGTTTATTCTTTCAGATTGTTAGACGCACATCAGTTCGAAGTAATAAGCGTACATCTGGGTGTTGCATCATTGACTAGGACCGTTATCCGTAATCTGCTTAAGACAGGGTTGGGCAATTAATTTTCCGAAGGGGCCACATGATCATCTGTGTAACCTACTTTCACCTGTATGCATCTACCCAGTTCAGTAACACATTTTACCATGGATCCCCTAGCACCGCCGCAGCATTTGATTTCACATGTCCAACAGACAGTCAAACCCCGCAAGTCACACTGACCAGGGCCGCTGCAGCGCTTACAGCTATCTGACGCTGGCCAGTACCAGTGTTAGAACATCTTTTTTGGGGGGGAGTTTGTACTCTGCTCACCAATCTGCTCTTCTGCATGCCTGACACTGGAGGGAAGTAATGGTGTGCACTCTGGTCAAGAGCAGGGAGGTGCTGGTAAAACAGACCAAGCGGTCCAAATAGTCATGTACTGGAAATTAACGCACACTTGGAATCAGTATGATGCAAAAACATTTCACAAGTTTATTGTGTTCACAGTCAATGTTGCCACAAAAGAAAATGTGCTGATAGAAACCCAACTTTTCGACCCTCCCGGGTCTTATTCATGGGGTTACTTGTTTAACGATTAGGCACATATAAGAGTGGCAGACGTAGGTTAGAAGAAAAGATCCCTTGGCGTACAGATTGTCACTTGTCAAGGACAGTGGGGGCAGTGTTCTGGATCACTGCGTTGAGAAACACGTGATGGTGTCTCCGCGGTGATGGATGTTTTGATCTCCCCGAGGTCATTCATCCTTATGTTTATAGTCCTTTTACTAGGCACTGCTCCTAATAGCCAGTTTCCTACTCCACACTGATAAGGGGCAAATACCCCGAAACAGCTCTCTGTGGATGGATACCATGTTTTAGCATAGGTGGTTTTCCCTTTTGGGATGCTGCCCTTCCCGGGGTTGTTCCTTCCCGGTGAAAGACCTGGCTATATATTGCTTGCGTTGAGAAACACGTGATGGTGTCTCCGCGGCTTTTCTACATGCTCCGTTCTGCTAATCACCTGAGGTTAACATCCTCAATAATCAGAACCTCCCACTCCCGTCTCCAAGACTTTTCACGTGCTTCGCCAATTCTTTGGAATGCACTACCCAGGTTAATAAGATTAATCCCCAATCCCCACAGTTTTAAGCGTGCCCTACAAATGCATTTGTTCAGGCTGGCCTACCGCCTCAACGCATTAACCTAACTATCCCTGTGTGGCCTATTTAAAAAAAAAAAAAAAAGAACCTTTAACCTTAATCAGATTCCTCACATCATGTTCTCATATATTTCATGCAGTTAATAGCCCTCTGTGTCTGTACTGTTACATACTTAGGCAGTTAACTGGTTCATGCAGCTTTACATGAACACCCGATCCTTACACTATGGCTGGTCTGAATAACGAAAGCAATTGTTACCATCCACCTCTCGTGCCTCCCTTTTTCCTATAGATTGTAAGCTTGTGAGCAGGGCCCTCACTCCTATTGGTATCTATTTTGAACTGTGATTTTTGTTTTTGTCTGTACAAGTCCCCTCTATAATTTGTAAAGCGCTGCGGAATATGTTGGCGCTATCTAAATAAAATTATTATTATTATTATTATTACTGTATATATACACTGCACAGTACCACTTCTCCTGTCCTCTATATATACACTGCACAGTACCACTTCTCCTGTCATATATATATATATATATATATATATATATACACTGCACAGTACCACTTCTCCTGTACTGCATATATACACTGCACAGTACCACTTCTCCTGTACTGTATATATACACGGCACAGTACCACTCCTCCTTTCCTCTATATATACACTGCACAGTACCACTTCTCCTGTACTGCATATCTACACTGCACAGTACCACTTCTCCTGTACTGTATATATACACGGCACAGTACCACTTCTCCTTTCCTCTATATATACACTGCACAGTACCTCTTCTCCTGTCCTGTATATATACACTGCACAGTACCACTCCTCCTGTCCTGTATATATACACTGCACAGTACCACTCCTCCTGTCCTGTATATATACACTGCACAGTACCACTCCTCCTGTCCTGTATATATACACTGCACAGTACCACTCCTCCTGTCCTGTATATATACACTGCACAGTACCACTCCTCCTGTCCTGTATATATACACTGCACAGTACCACTCCTCCTGTCCTGTATATATACACTGCACAGTACCACTCCTCCTATCCTGTATATATACACTGCACAGTACCACTCCTCCTGTCCTGTATATATACACTGCACAGTACCACTCCTCCTGTCCTGTATACATACCCTGCACAGTACCACTCCTCCTGTCCTGTATATATACACTGCACAGTACCACTTCTCCTGTCCTGTATACTGGGTGTAATTCTCAGTATCTGTATTATTCTGTATATACCCTCTGCACAGTACCACTTCTCCTGTCCTGTATACTGGGTGTAATTCTCAGTATCTGTATTATTCTGTATATACTCTGCACAGTACCACTTCTCCTGTACTGTATACTGGGTGTAATCCTCAGTATCTGTATTATTCTGTATATATACACTGCACAGTACCACTTCTCCTTTCCTCTATATATACACTGCACAGTACCTCTTCTCCTGTCCTGTATATATACACTGCACAGTACCACTCCTCCTGTCCTGTATATATACACTGCACAGTACCACTCCTCCTGTCCTGTATATATACACTGCACAGTACCACTCCTCCTGTCCTGTATATATACACTGCACAGTACCACTCCTCCTGTCCTGTATATATACACTGCACAGTACCACTCCTCCTGTCCTGTATATATACACTGCACAGTACCACTCCTCCTGTCCTGTATATATACACTGCACAGTACCACTCCTCCTGTCCTGTATATATACACTGCACAGTACCACTCCTCCTGTCCTGTATATATACACTGCACAGTACCACTCCTCCTGTCCTGTATATATACACTGCACAGTACCACTCCTCCTGTCCTGTATATATACACTGCACAGTACCACTCCTCCTGTCCTGTATATATACACTGCACAGTACCACTCCTCCTGTCCTGTATATATACACTGCACAGTACCACTCCTCCTGTCCTGTATACATACCCTGCACAGTACCACTCCTCCTGTCCTGTATATATACACTGCACAGTACCACTTCTCCTGTCCTGTATACTGGGTGTAATTCTCAGTATCTGTATTATTCTGTATATACCCTCTGCACAGTACCACTTCTCCTGTCCTGTATACTGGGTGTAATTCTCAGTATCTGTATTATTCTGTATATACTCTGCACAGTACCACTTCTCCTGTACTGTATACTGGGTGTAATCCTCAGTATCTGTATTATTCTGTATATATACACTGCACAGTACCACTTCTCCTTTCCTCTATATATACACTGCACAGTACCACTTCTCCTGTACTGTATATATACACTGCACAGTACCACTCCTCCTGTCCTGTATATATACACTGCACAGTACCACTCCTCCTGTCCTGTATATATACACTGCACAGTACCACTCCTCCTGTCCTGTATATACACTGCACAGTACCACTCCTCCTGTCCTGTATATATACACTGCACAGTACCACTCCTCCTGTCCTGTATATATACACTGCACAGTACCACTCCTCCTGTCCTGTATATATACACTGTACAGTACCACTCCTCCTGTCCTGTATATATACACTGCACAGTACCACTCCTCCTGTCCTGTATATATACACTGCACAGTACCACTCCTCCTGTCCTGTATATACACTGCACAGTACCACTCCTCCTGTCCTGTATATATACACTGCACAGTACCATTTCTCCTGTCTTGTTGTCAGAGAGGTGGTATTGCACTTTGTGACGGTCATTATAGGTTTAATATTTTAATCATTCCTAAGGGCAAATAAAAATAAATCTTGAAAAAACTTTTTAAATGAGTTATCCCAAGTTTGGAAGTTATCCCCTATCTTCTGGAGAAGGGATGACTTTCCGTTCACTGGAGATATGACCACAATTCTGAGAAACATAGCTTTGAAGAGCACAATATAAATGTAGCTGTTGTTGATCATACGCACTGCCACACCATTCACATGTGGCTCTTCAAATATCTCATTTGACAGTGGTGAGAGGCATGACAAAGCAAAAGCAAAATTAACTGACCGGCAGTTATGGTTGTTTTTAGTATGTGAGCTGGTGGGATTTGTGTGCCAGGGTTTTTTGGTCCCGGTCCTGCCTTTAGTCCACACATACATCATGAGAATGAATTTACATAGCAAATAATATCCTCCTTTGTATATACTTATACCTTTTACTTAGATCACCTCCAGGGCATATTTGTGGGGTTATTTACCCAAATGAGAAGTTTGGAAGTAAATATGATGATCTCTATTCTTCTAGCCATTATGTAGTTATTTTGCAGGGAGCGCTAACATCCTGTAGCACACCTGTGTTCAGCCAACCTTACTTATTGTCTATATTTTCCTGCTCTGTATATACAGTACTTATACCTTTTATTTAGATCACCTCCAGGGCACATTTGTGGGGTTATTTACCCAAATAAGAAGTTAGGAAGTAAATATGATGATCTCTATTCTTCTAGCCATTATGTAGTTATTTTGCAGGGAGCGCTAACATCCTGTAGCACACCTGTGTACAGTCAACGTTACTTATTGTCTATATTTTCCTTTCTTTTTATTCGCGGCACCCGGCAGTAAATGCACAGATGGCCTGAACTGCTGATGCAGTAGAGGAGATTAAGCTTGGCGCAGAGTGTCCTCACCTGGTATTGACCTGGCACACACTTTTAAAACAGAGCTGTCGCTGTGCCAGTGTAGAGTGACAGGGCAACTGCTGTTTTATCTGTGTGACATCACTCAGACCTGCTGTCACCCTCCCAGAGTTGGAAAACACATCTAAAATGTGTTAAATGAATCAACAATACACTTCCTAAAATATTGTTTTTGGGACTTTCAGTAATTCATTACGTGGATATAAGAAACATGATGATCTGTTTTTACAGAAATGTAAGGTTCAGCCTCCTCTACTAAATACATCCATTTTAATTTGACATTTTAACCCTTAAAGAGAAAGCAATTTTTCTTTTTTCTTTTTTTTGCATTGATACATTCCAACATTCCAGGAGCATTTTTTGTCAATGTAGCTGTATGAGGAGATGTTGTGGATTTTTTTTTTTTTTTTTTTTTTTTCAGCATTAGTTGTATTTGTTAGTGACAGCATTTTGGGGCACATGTAACTCAAACTTTTTATTTTTATAAGTTTGTAGGTAGAAATAGGGGGAAAACAGCATTTTTTTATGTTTTACATTTTCTACTGTTTATGCTGCACAAATAAGGTGTATATTTTATTTGTTTGTTTGTAAAGACCTTTATTATGAGTCAGCACGATTATGGCGATACCAAATTTATATACCGTAATTTTATTATTTTTGTACAATAAATACTCTGAAAAAGGTCATGTTATGTCGCTATCAATTGAGTTGTATGTAATTTTTAGTGTTACCATTTTCTGATGCATACAATTTTTATCACATTTTATTACACATTTTTGGAGATGGAATGTACAAAAGAAAAAACAATTTGGGACTTATAAACACTTTTCATTATTCAGTTTAATTGACATATTGATACAGTGGGTACGGAAAGTATTCAGACCCCTTTAAATTTTTCACTGTTTAATTGCAGCGATTTGGTAAATTCAAAAAAGTTCATTTTTTTTCTCATTATTGTACACTATGCACCCCATCTTGACTGAAAAAAAAACTGAAATGTAGAAAGTTTTGCAAATTTATTAAAAAAGAAAAACTGAAATATCACATGGTCATAAGTATTCAGACCCTTTGCTCAGTTTTTCACACCTGGATTTGGGGATCCTCTGCCATTCCTCCTTGCAGATCCTCTCCAGTTCCGTCAGGTTGAATGGTGAACGTTGGTGGACAGCAGTGTCGGACTGGGGTGACAAGTGCCCACCAGTAACATTGACCTTGGGGAGGGGGGGCCCACTTTTCACCTGCATGCAAATATTATACTACCTTCGCTCGCAACTGTACCTGTATATCTCTCTCTCTCTCATATATATATATATATATATATATATATATATATATATATATATATTGTCTAAGGGGTACGTCCGTCTTTCTGTCAGCAACTTCCGTAATGGAAATCCCGCGTCGCTGATTGGTCTCGCCAGCTGCCTGTCATGGCTGCCATGACCAATCAGAGACGGGCACAGTCCGATTAGTCCCTCCCCTACTCCCCTACAGTCAGTGCCCGGCGCCCGCTCCTTAATCCCCTCCAGTCACCGCTCACACAGGGTTAATGCCAGCGGTAACAGCTGCGGGTACCGCACTCAATTACCGCTGCTATTAACCCTGTGTGTTCCCAACTTTTTTACTATTGATGCAGCATCAATAGTAAAAAGATGTAATGTTAAAAATAATTAAAAAACAAACAATAAACCTGCTATTCTCACCTTCCGTCGTCCGACGATGCGCTTGCACCGGCCGCCATCTTCCGTTCCCAGAGATGCATTGTGAAATTACCCAGAAGACTTAGCGGTCTCGCGAGACCACCAAGTCATCTGGGTAATTTTGCAATGCATCCTGGGAACGGAAGATGGCGGCAGCCGCGCGCGCGTCGGGACAGCATCGCCAGAGCTTCGCTGGATCCCAGGGGGTGAGTATATAACTATTTCTTATTTTAATTATTTTTTTTAACAGGGATATGGTGCCCACACTGCTAAATACTGCGTGGGCTGTGTTAGATACTGCGTGGGCTGTGTTATATACTACATGGCTGCTATATACTGCGTGGGCTGTGTGATATACTACGTGGCTGCTATATACTACATGGACAGTGTTATATACTGCGTGGGCTGTGTGATATACTGCGTGGCTGCTATATACTACATGGGCAGTGTTATATACCGCGTGGCTGCTATATACTACATGGGCAGTGTTATATACTGCGTGGGCTGTGTGATATACTGCGTGGCTGCTATATACTACATGGGCAGTGTTATATACTGCGTGGGCTGTGTGATATACTGCGTGGGCTGTGTGATATACTGCGTGGCTGCTATATACTACATGGGCAGTGTTCTATACTGTGTGGGCTGTTTGATATATTGCGTGGCTGCTATATACTACATGGACAGTGTTATATACCGCGTGGCTGCTATATACTACATGGACAGTGTTATATACTGCGTGGGCTGTGTGATATACTGCATGGCTGCTATATACTACATGGGCTGTGTTATACCGCGTGGCTGCTATATACTACATGGGCAGTGTTATATACTGCGTGGCTGCTATATACTACATGGGCATTGTTATATACCGCGTGGCTGCAATATACTACATGGGCAGTGTTATATACTGCGTGGGCTGTGTGATATACTGCGTGGCTGCTATATACTACATGGGCAGTGTTATATACTGCGTGGGCTGTGTGATATACTCTGTGGCTGCTATATACTACATGGGCAGTGTTATATACTGCGTGGGCAGTGTTATATACCGTGTGGCTGCTATATACTACATGGGCAGTGTTATATATTGCGTGGGCTGTGTGATATACTGCGTGGGCTGTGTTATATACTGTGTGGGCTGTGCGATATACTATGTGCCCTGTGTTATATACTGCGTGGCCTGTGTTATATACTATGTTGCCTGTGTTATTTACTGCGTGGCTGCTATATACTGCGTGCGCTGTGTTATATAGTATGTGGGCTGTGTTATATACTGTTTGGACTGTGTTATATACTGCGTGGCCACTGTTATATACTGCGTGGCCTGTATTAACGCATCGGATATTCTACAATATGTATGTATGTATATAGCAGCCACATAGTATATAGCACAGGCCACGTAGTATTTGCTATATACTACATGGCTCCTATATACTACGTGGCCTGTGCTATATACTATGTGGCTGCTATATACATACATACATACATACAGTACAGACCAAAAGTTTGGACATGCCTTCTTATTTAAAGATTTTTCTGTATTTTCATGACTATGAAAATTGTAAATTCACACTGAAGGCATCAAAACTATGAATTAACACATGTGGAATTATATGCTTAACAAAAAGTGTGAAACAACTGAAAATATGTCTTATACTCTAGGTTCTTCAAAGTAGTCACCTTTTGCTTTGATGACTGCTTTGCACACTCTTGGCATTCTCTTGGTGAGCTTCAAGAGGTAGTCACCGGGAATGGTTTTCACATCACAGGTGTGCCCTGTCAGGTTTAATAAGTGGGATTTCTTGCCTAATAAGTGGGGATGGGACCATCAGTTGTGTTGTGCAGAAGTCTGGTGCATACACAGCTGATACTCCTACTGAATAGAATGTTAGAATTTGTATTATGGCAAGAAAAAAGCAGCTAAGTAAAGAAAAACGAGTGGCCATCACTACTTTAAGAAATGAAGGTCAGTCAGTCCGAAAAATTGGGAAAACTTTGAAAGTGTCCCCAAGTGCAGTTGCAAAAACCATCAAGCACTACATAGAGGGCAGCACAGTGCAGCACGGTGGCGCAGTGGTTAGCACAGCAGCCTTGCAGCGCTGGGGTCCTGGGTTCTAATCCCACCCAGGACAACATCTGCAAAGAGTTTGTATGTTCTCTCCGTGTTTGCGTGGGTTTCCTCCGGGCACTCCGGTTTCCTCCCACATTCCAAAGACATACTGATAGGAATTCTAGATTGTGAGCCCAATCGGGGACAGTGATGATAATGTGTGCAAACTGTAAAGCGCTGCGGAATATGTTAGCGCTATATAAAAATAAAGATTATTATTATTATTATTACATAGAAACTGGCTCACATGAGGACCGCCCCAGGAAAGGAAGACCAAGAGTCACCTCTGCTTCTGAGGATAAATTTATCTGAGTCACCAGCCTCAGAAATCGCAGGTTATCAGCAGCTCAGATTAGAGACGAGGTCAATGCCACAGAGTTCTAGCAGCAGACACATCTCTACAACAACTGTTAGGGTATGTGCACACGTCCGGATTTTTAGCGTTTTTTTTGCTGAATTTCGCCATAAAAACACTATAAATCCGCTAAAAAACGCTAACATTATGCATCCTATCATTTATAATGCATTCCGCATTTTTTGTGCATATGTTTCCGCAAAAAAAATGCATACCGCAAAAAATCTGGACATGCTCTATCTTTTTGCGGATTTTCTGCGGATTTCCTATCAAAATGGACCTTCCGGAAAAATCCACAAATATTCTGCAAAAAATCCGCGGAAAAAAAGCGTCAAAAACGTGCAAATTCCGCGAGAAATCCGCGCAAAAAAAGCACGCGGATTTCTGGCAGAATTCTCCGGATTTTGTCAGGAAAAAATCCTGACGTGTGCACATACCCTTAAGAGGAGACTTTGTGCAGCAGGCCTTCATGGTAAAATGGCTGCTAGGAAACCACTGCTAAGGACAGGCAACAAGCAGTAGAGACTTGTTTGGGCTAAAGAACACAAGGAATGGACATTAGACCAGTGGAAATCTGTGCTTTGGTCTGATGAGTCCAAATTTGAGATCTTTGGTTCTAACCACCGTGTCTTTGTGCGACGCAGAAAAGTTGAATGGATGGACCCTACGTGCCTGATTCCCACCGTGAAGCATGGAGGAGGTGGTGTGATGGTGTGGGGGTGCTTTGTTGGTGACACCGTTGGGGATTTATTCAAAATTGAAGACATACTGAACCAGCATGGCTACCACAGAATCTTGCAGCGGCATGCTATTTCATCCAGTTTGCGATTAGTTGGACCATAATTTATTTTTCAACAGGACAATAACCCCAAACACACCTCCAGGCTGTGTAAGGGCTATTTGACCAAGAAGGAGAGTGATGGGGTGCTACGCCAGATGACCTGGCCTCCACAGTCACCAGACCTGAACCCAATCGAGATGATTTGGGGGGAGCTGGACCGCAGAGTGAAGGCAAAAGGGCCAACAAGTGCTAAGCATCTCTGGGAACTCCTTCAAGATTATTGGAAGACCATTTCCGGTGACTACCTCTTGAAGCTCATCAAGAGAATGCCAAGAGTGTGCAAAGCAGTCATCAAAGCAAAAGGTGGCTACTTTGAAGAACCTACAATATAAGACATATTTTCAGTTGTTTCACACTTTTTGTTAAGTATATAATTCCACATGTGTTAATTCATAGTTTTGATGCCTTCAGTGTGAATTTACAATTTTCATAGTCATGAAAATACAGAAAAATCTTTAAATGAGAAGGTGTGTCCAAACTTTTGCTCTGTACTGTACATACATACATATTCTAGAATACACGATGCGTTAGAATCGGGCCACCATCTAGTATAATAATAAACTGGGTAGCGTAGTTAATGAATGATGAGATGCTGCTTTTTTCTGTACAGAGTGAATAAAGTCAATTATGACAAGTACTGCCCATACAATGGTGCTGGGGGCCCAGATCTACACAGGGGCCCACCGGGGGATTCCCCAGGTACCCTGTGGGCCAGTCCGAGCCTGGTGGACAGCCATTTTCAGGTCTCTCCAGAGATACTCAATTGGGTTTAGGTCAGGGCTCTGGCTGGGCCAGTCAAGAATGGTCACAGAGTTTTTCTGAAGCCACTCCTTTGTTATTTTAGTTGTGTGCTTAGGGTCAGTGTGTTGTTGGAAGGTGAACCTTCAGCCAAGTCTGAGGTCCAGAGCACTCTGGAAGAGGTTTTCATCCAGGAGTCCTTCATGTGTTTTTTTTAGCAAACTCTATGCTGGCTTTCATATGTCTTGCACTAAGGAGAGGCTTCCATTGGGCCACTCTGCCATAAAGGCCCGACTCGTGGAGTGCTGCAGTGATAGTTGATTTTGTGGAACTTTCTCCCATCTCCCTACTGCATCTCTGGAGCTCAGCCACAGTGATCTTGGGGTTCTTCTTTACCTATCTCACCAAGGCTTTTCTCCCACGATTGCTCAGTTTGGCTGAAAGGCCAGGTCTAGGAAGACTTCTGGTGGTCCAAAACTTATTTTATTTAAGGATTATAGAAGCCACTGTGCTCTTAGGAACCTTCAGTACTGCAGAAATTCTTTTGTAACCTTGGCCAGATCTGTGGCTTGTCATAATTCTGTCTCTGAGCTCCTTGGCCAGTTCCTTTGACCTCATGATTCTCATTTGGTCTGACATGCACTGTGAGCTGTAAGGTCTTATATAGACAGGTGTGTGCCTTTCCAAATCAAGTCCTATCAGTTTAATTAAACACAGATGGACTCCAATGAAGGAGTAGAACCATCTCAAGGAGGATTACAAGGAAATGGACAGCATGTAACTTAAATATGAGTGTCTGAGCAAAGGGTCTGAATACTTACGATCATGTGATATTTCAGTTTTTCTTTTTTTTTTTTCCAATAATGCTTTTATTAAACTTTTTTGACAATACAGATATAAAATTTAGATAAAACACACACAAAAAAAAAAAAAAAAAAGGGGAATACAATTTGCACATTCTTGTATCAATCAGTAAGTAAATAAAATAATTTGCCTAAACATAACAAAGAAGTAAAAAAAAAAAAAAAGGGGGGGGGGGAGGGGGAGAAGAACACATGAGGGAAATGAAGGAAGGGGGAAGAGCACACGGCTTCCACTCCTACATCCTCAGGTTTATATGTCTCAATCCGCGAATCATCCTCACAGAGGCGGACGACCTGCTATTGTTTGTTCCAAGAACCAAGTAGTCATCTTAAAACAATCTCTGATTCCTTGCTTAGTGTGAGCCGGAAGAATCGCTATAAATGGTTCCCATATGTCAAAGAATGTCTGAGTCCTTCTCTCTTTCTGGAGGGAAGCCTCTATCCAGTCCATTCTAAACAAAAAAGCAAGTTTCTCTAGGAAAAGTCGCAATGTGGGCACTTTAGGCGCCAACCAGTTTTGCAGAACTGTTTTACGAGCTGCAGCTGAGATAATAAAAAGGAATTTTTTACCATGATATGGTATATGGACATCACTATCTGTAATATGACCAAAGAGAGCCCAGGCTGAAGTAAGTGTGATGTTATATGAGGTGTGCGTCAACACGAAGGTATGTATACGCTGCCAGAACAATTGAATTTGTGGACAAGCCCAAAAGCAGTGATAGTGGTCCGCTTCAAATTCCCCACATCTAGAACAGGCCGGGCTCGCCAGATTCCCCATCAGATAACTACGTTTTGGTGAAACATAGGTTTTGTGCAGGATCTGTAACGCCATTTCCCAATAAGAGACAGAAGGTATATATTTGAGTGCTTTCTGTAATGCCCGCAAGATAAAAGATGGTGTAAAGGAGACATCATCCACCTGCCATTTTGTAATTCCCACCCCTACGGCATCATACTGCATCAGAGGACGAAGGAATGTATAGTACCCCGAGACCAGACCCTTGTTCTGAGTGCATGTATTTAACTTGCTCAGTAACTCGTCCTGCCAGTCATTGTCGTTGAAAGCATGTATGACACTATGTGCGTAGCTTTGCAGCTGCATGTAGTGAAAAGGGTGTGCGCGTATATAGTCGAACAAAGTGCATGCCTGAGCAAATGAAATGACGGTTCTTGTCTGTGTGTCAACTATGTCCCTAATGGACTGTAAACCCCCTCTCTGCCATCTAGAGAAGATGGGGTGTGCCTTTCCATCCTGAAAACTAGGATTATTGGAAAATGATTGTGCAAGCGAAACACCACTGGACAAGTGTAGCCTCCTACGCACCACCACCCACGTCCTCCACATTGACATGAATAAGGGGTTATTTTCGTGGTCTGATGATAATGAGGGATAAGGGGAATGTAATAAGCTTACCAGGGACCCATTACCTATCAGAGATGATTCTACGGTAGTGGATGAATACGTGGATGTACCGTTCAGCCAGTCCCTAAGGATCCGCATATTGGCTGCCAGATTATATAATTTAACATCTGGGAAATTGATTCCCCCATTAGTCTTAGGCTGCTGGAGGATGTACAGTCCAATTCTAGGTCTCCTTCCCTGCCATATGAAATTGCGGAATAGTCTATTGATGTTGCCTTCATCTACAGGTCTTAAATAGAACGGCAGGACATTAAACAGGTATAACAACCGCGGGAAAGAGATCATTTTTATTAGGTTTGCCCGACCTATAAAAGATAGGGTGAACCTGCTCCATGCATTCAAGTCATCTTGCAATGACCTGATAAATGCCTGCAGGTTGGTCCGCTGTAGTTCTACTGGAGATCTAGTAATTTGAACACCCAGATATGTAATAGATTGGGTTTTCCACTGAATAGGGTACTTTTGAGCCCACGTAGGTTTTGCGGGTCCCGAGAGCATCAAAGCTTCAGATTTTGTCACATTTATTGAGAAACCCACTAGTGCTCCCTTTTGCTCTACTATTGAAAGCAAAGGGCCCAGATTGACCCGAGGTCTTGACATAAAGATTAAAATATCATCTGCGAAAGCCATCATTTTAATTTCTGTGTTCCCAAATTGTAATCCCTGAAGGCCTGGCCACTCCTGCAGGTACCTTAATAGTGGGTCTAATGCCAAATTAAAAAGTATCGGTGAGATTGGGCATCCCTGTCTTGCTCCCCTTTCCAAAGTGATTGGAGGAGATAATAAATTATTTATGGATAATTTAGTGGTTGCGTTATGTTGTATGATGTATAAAAGTCTAAGAAAGATGTCGCCAAAGCCTCTGTACCTTAAAACCGTGTTCAGAAAGCTCCATGATATTGAGTCAAATGCCTTCTCAGCATCAAGGCTGAGTAGCAGTGTGGGAGGACAATTTTGTTGTTTAGCAAGAACTGTTGCGGCTACAGCCGTCCTAACCCCCAGAGCAGAGTGACGGCCTCTTGTAAAACCCAGTTGTGAAGGTATGAGTAAATCTGGCAGAAACTCTTGCAAGCGATCCGCCAGGATTTTAGTGAGTATTTTATAGTCTACATTTAGTAGGGATATCGGACGATATGAGCCTACCTCAAGAGGGTCTTTATTTGGTTTGGGTAGAAGAATTGTGTGGGCTTCATGAAAGCCTTCCACTTGTTCCCCCTGTGTGTATATGGTATTAAGTAAGTCCACCATCGTGGGGATGATATTTGGCTGCAGCATCTTGTAATACTCAGCAGTTAGACCATCAGGTCCTGGTGATTTGTTATTGTGTAGGGACTCAATCGTCGACCGCACCTCCTCAGTAGTTATTGGAGCTGACAACTGCTCCCTTTGGTCTCTCGTTATTTTTGGAAGTGCGGTCGAGGATATAAGATCCCACGTGTCCTGTGAGCTATATGGTCGTTCTCTGTATAGTTCAGTGTAATATTTTAGGAAGGCCTGTTGTTTGTCCCTTTCTGATGTGACCACTTGATGGTTCTCTGGGTGTCTCACCTGTACAATTGTGCGTCTAGAGTGGAACGGCTTAGTTAGACGTGCCAATAAGCTGCCAGTCCTTCCGCCCCACCTATAATAATGGTTCTTTGTGAAATCTATACTTCTTGTAGCCTGGGCAATAGTGAAAGTATCGATGAGTCGTTTGGCTTCTAGATAATTTTGTTTTTTAAGTGTGTCTGTGGGATCAATCAGATAGGCTTGGTGAGCAGTCAATAGGTCCATGTGTAAAAGTTGGTATTTTGCCCTTTTTTCCCTCTTTTGATGTATCAGGTAGGAAGTAATATGGCCTCTCATCACTGCCTTAGAGGTGCGCCACAATAGGGACGTGTCTGAGGAAGATGACATGTTATCATCTAGGAAGTTGTTCCAGTGTGTCTGAAGAAATCCCCTAAAATCCTCTGAATTAAACAAATATGATGGAAATCTCCAATGCCTCAAGGGATATCTTGGTGGGTTCAGAAAGAGCCGTAATGTAATTGGCGCATGATCCGACACCTCGATGGTTTCTATTGTTGTATTTTCCACCTTTTCAAACAGGGTATCAGTAAGTAGAAAATAATCTATTCTTGAATGCACATCATGCACCCGTGAATAGAATGTATAGTCTTTCTCCGTGGTGTGGAGCACGCGCCAAGGATCGCACAAACCAATGTGCTGCATTATTTTTACAATAATTTGGGCAGTCTGATTGTCATGAGGCGAGTTGGATGACCTGTCCAGATGTGGGGAAAGAGCGACATTGAAATCTCCACCCAGGATAAGGTTGTCTATACGTTTAGATAATAAAAATTGATATAGATTAGAGAAAAAAGTGCTGTTAGGGCTGTTTGGAGCGTAGATATTAAGCAGTGTGTAAACAGTGTCTCCAATCTGGAGTAAGAGATATAGAAATCTTCCCTCTGCGTCAGAGTATTCCTCCAGCAACGTGTAAGATAACGAAGTCCCCAGCAAAATTGCCACGCCCCTCGATTTGGTGGTATGTGTGGCCGTGTAGCACCCTTGAATCCAAGAAGCTCGTAGAGAATTACCTTCTCCCTGTTTCCAATGGGTTTCCTGAAGGAAAACAACATCGGGTTTAAATCTATTCAAATGGGTTAAAACGCGCTTGCGCTTCACCGGGGAGTTCAATCCCGCCACGTTCCAAGAAATGAATGTATGTGGTTGTGTATGTATTGGTGTAATTTGTGTGGATGCGGTACTCATCCCACTCCAGCTCTGGGCATCTTGATTATCGGAAATATTTGCTTCTGGATCTCTCGGGTCCTGTCCCAGCGAGCAGGTCCCTCAAGGTAGGCAGGACATGGTAAGAAGCCGTGTGCCCTCGGGGAGAAGGGGGAAGGTTGAAGCTGATGGGAAAAACGCAACAAGTTAACTTTCCCAGAATGGGAGACATAAACTTTTAAACATATAAACATTAACATGGATAATTGACAGATAAAGTAACGTTCTGCCATAACACAAATGAGGGGGTCAATATCATCTTAATTGACTCTCCTAGTCAGCATCATTTTGAGGGAGGAAGTGCGCTTTCGCTGCATCCGGGTCTGTATATACGGTTGTTCGGCCATTCTCTGTCACCTTGAGTTTGGCCGGAAATAGCAACTGGAACCTGATGTTCTTCTCTACCAGTTGACTGCAGATTGGGGTAAATAACTTTCTCCTGGCAGTCACTGTTGGTGAGAAGTCCTGAAATATTAAGACCCGAAAGTCTCTGATAATAAGTGAACGCCGCTGTCTATATGCTTTAAGAATGGCCTCTTTAGCCGTGTAGTATAGAAATTTAGCGATCGCTGGTCTTGGTCTCCTTTTCTCATCAGGGATCTGGTCTCCCAATCGGTGTGCTCTTTCGATCAAAGGAGGATTCTGTGGGAAAGATAAGTCTAGGGCCTTAGGTAAGTCCTTTGTTAACAAAGTGATGAGATCCTCTCCTTTTATCGATTCGGGTATGCCCACGAACCGCAGGTTACTCCTTCGGCTCCGGTTCTCCAAGTCATCGACCTTGTCTTTCAAGTAGTCAATGGTGGTTTGTTGGCGTGTAAGGATTGAGCGGATATCTGAGGTGGAGGTCTCGCAGTCCACCACACGATTCTCCAGTTCCCCTATTTTTTGTGTCAGCGTGGTAATTTGCGTGAGCACTGAATTAATAGAGGTCTGCAGTTGGTTGAATTTTGAGTCAAACATTGGCATGAGGATCTTAGAGACTTTTATTGCTAGTGTCTCCATCTGGGTATCATCAAAGTCCCCCTGGGTAGCTGAGTCATCAGACTTATTCGGAGAAGGTGAGCCTTTCTCGGCTTGCATTTTTGGTGCCGAAGGGGTCTTATTTATATTTTTATCTTTATTTGTTCCCGTTGTTCTTTTGGGAGGATTTTTGTTGGCCATATTTGTTTTAGGTGTGGTGAGATATTTTTCCATCAGAATGTCTGTAAAAATGGATGCAGCAGAAGTGTTAACTAGGGAGTCATGCAATAAGGAAGGTTACATTTTTCTTTTTTCCCCTTTTTCTTTCTCCTTCCTTTGTATAATTATCTTGCAGTTATTTTAAATGGTGGAGTGTTGGCTCCCTCTGGTGGTCAATTTTGGAAGTGCAGCCTGTATTAACAGTCTGTAAAATTCAATCTCCTGACGAGGGTTTTGTGGAAGGAAACCTGGGGAGATAATGATCTCTCCCCAAGTACTTTGCAAACGCTGGAGCAGTTGCAGTCTCCCAGGAGCAACTTCCTCCTTACTGGGCTGAGCGGTGTGTTGATGGAGCATGAAAGTATGTCGGCGGAGGGGAGGGGGGGCGGGGGATGCAGTCTCTCGGGTGCCGCTGGCTGCTGCTGTCTGTATATGGTCTCTTTTGCCGGCAGAAGCACACACTGTTTGGAGGCCTCTATGTTGCGGGGTTCCGCTCCTACCTGGCTCCTGTCTTCAGTAGGAGTCCCCTGGCAGCGGGGTGAAAAGCTCCCACACCCAGGCCTCCAAGATGGCGGGCGGGAGAGCACGTGCGGCGGCCGGGAGGTTAATTTCAGGCTCGTGCAGCCCTTGATTCCGGGAGAAGAAGGCAGGTGTTGATGCCTGGCCCCTGCAGTGAGCCTCCGGTTATTTGTCTGGTACAAATGCGGCGTCTGTGGGCACCGTAGGGTGCACTTTAGGTCCCGCCAGCAGAGAGCTGATTAAGATGCGGCCATCTATGTGTCCCGCCTCCCGGAAGTCCTCCAGTTTTTCTTTTTTAATAAATATGCAAACATTTCTTTATTTCTGTTTTTTTTTTCACTCAAGTTGGGGTGCAGAGTATAAATTAACCCCTTCATGACCCAGCCTATTTTAACCTAATGACCTGGCCGTTTTTTGCAATTCTGACCAGTGTCCCTTTATGAGGTAATAACTCAGGAACGCTTCTGTTACGCCCACAGGGTGTGACAAGGTAAAGTGAACTCACTGTATACCCGATACTCAAAAGACAGGAGAGTAGATCTCATAAACCAAAAGATATTTATTAACAAAAAGGAAACAGGTGTCAGAGGGAGAGAACCTCTGGATCACAGCACTGTACCACGTAGTGGAGCACCGGGCAAGGTGTACCCCTATATAGGGATTCCCCCGTCACAACACCAGGTGGCCTGAATGCTACGAATCCAGGACCAGAGGACGACCCATACTGACAAACTAGCAACACAGTAGAATACTTGAGCCAGCTGGTGGGGACAATCCCAGAAGCTCCATGAAATCCAGCAAGGTAGTTTCCACTGGTAGCAGGGTCTGGAGGATTCCGTGAGGAGAGGCAAGACAACCTGGAGTGAGAACCGGACAGACCAGAGAAGTCCAGAATGGGATTCACCAGAAGAGGACTCTGTGAAAATAGAGATATAAGTAAAGTGCAGAGCACAGCAGAGCGTGGCCTGAAGCTGCGGCAACAATTCAAAGAATGAACACATAGCCCAGGCACCTCCCTAAAGGGGAGGGTGCTTTTTATGCACAGAGCATCATAACACAGACCGCCCTAATAGCGAACAGGTGTCCTGCTGTTTCAAGTATGTGCAGGAAGCGGGGCGCGGCTCCTAAGAGCATTTCCAGGAGACCTGCCAAGAGGATGCAGGTTCTTAGCAGAGAAAGAAGCCGCAGATCGTCTGGAGCCACGGACAGGGTGAGTAAGGCTGTGTGATAGGTGCCGGTCTCACTGCACAGCGGAGACCGAACCTGCGGCTGAGGGCATGACAGCTTCAATGGATCCTAGCGGTTCTGAGATTGTTTTTTCGTGACATATTGGGCTTCATGTTAGTGGTAAATTTAGGTCAATAAATTCTGTGTTTATTTGTGATAAAAACGGAAATTTGGCAAAAATTTTGAAAATTTTGCAATTTTCACATTTTGAATTTTTATTCTGTTAAACCAGAGAGTTATGTGACACAAAATAGTTAATAAATAACATTTCCCACACGGCTACTTTACATCAGCACAATTTTGGAAACAAAATTTTTGTTTCCTAGAAAGTTATAAGGGTTAAAATTTGACCAGCGATTTCTCATTTTTACAACGAAATTTACAAAACCATTTTTTTTAGGGACCACCTCACATTTGAAGTCAGTTTGAGGGGTCTATATGGCTGAAAATACCCAAAAGTGACACCATTCTAAAAACTGCACCCCTCAAGGTGCACAAAACCACATTCAAGAAGTTTATTAACCCTTCAGGTGCTTCACAGCAGCAGAAGCAACATGGAAGGAAAAAATGAACATTTAACTTTTAAGTCACAAAAATGATCTTTTAGCAACAATTTTTTTATTTTCCCAATGCTAAAAGGAGAAACTGAACCACGAAAGTTGTTGTCCAATTTGTCCTGAGTTCGCGGATACCTCATATGTGGGGGTAAACCCTGTTTGGGCGCACGGCAGGGCTTGGAAGGGAAGGAGCGCCATTTGACTTTTTGAATGAAAAATTGGCTGCACTCTTTAGCGGACACCATGTCACGTTTGGAAAGCCCCCGTGTGCCTAAAAATTGGAGCTCCCCCACAAGTGACCCCATTTTGGAAACTAGACGCCCCAAGGAACTTATCTAGATGCATAGTGAGCACTTTGAACCCCCAGGTGCTTCACAAATTGATCCGTAAAAATGAAAAAGTACTTTTTTTTTCACAAAAAAATTCTTTTAGCCTCAATGTTTTCATTTTCACATGGGTAACAGGATAAAATGGATCCTTAAATTTGTTGGGCAATTTCTCCTGAGTACACCGATACCTCACATGTGGGGGTAAACCACTGTTTGGGCACATGGTAAGGCTCGGAAGGGAAAGAGCGCCATTTGACTTTTTGAATGAAAAATTATCTCCATCGTTAGCGGACACCATGTCGCGTTTGGAGAGACCCTGTGTGCCTAAACATTGGAGCTCCCCCACAAGTGACCCCATTTTGGAAACTGGACCCCCCAAGGAACTTATCTAGATGCCTAGTGAGCACTTTAAACCCTCAGGTGCTTCACAAATTGATCCGTAAAAATGAAAAAGTACTTTTTTTCACCTCAATTTTTTCATTTTCACATGGGCAATAGGATAAAATGGATCCTAAAATTTGTTGGGCAATTTCTCCCGAGTACGCCGATACCTCATATGTGGGGGTAAACCACTGTTTGGGCACACGGCAGGGCTCGGAAGGGAAGGCGCGCCTTTTGACTTTTTGAATGGAAAATTAGCTTCAATTGTTAGCGGACACCATGTCGCGTTTGGAGAGCCCCTGTGCGCCTAAGCATTGGAGCTCCCCCACAAGTGACCCCATTTTGGAAACTAGACCCCCCAAGGAACTTATCAAGATGTATACTGAGCACTTTAAACCCCCAGGTGCTTCACAGAAGTTTATAATGCAGAGCCATGAAAATAAAAAATAATTTTTCTTTCCTCAAAAATGATTTTTTAGCCTGGAATTTCCTATTTTGCCAAGGGTAATAGGAGAAATTGGACCACAAATGTTGTCGAGTTTGTCCTGAGTACGCAGATACCCCATATGTGGGGGTAAACCACTGTTTGGGCGCACGGCAGGGCTCGGAAGGGAAGGCACGCCATTTGGCTTTTTAAATGGAAAATTAGCTCCAATCATTAGCGGACACCATGTCGCGTTTGGAGAGCCCCTGTGTGTATAAACATTGGAGATCCCCCACAAATGACCCCATTTTGGAAACTAGACCCCCAAAGGAACTAATCTAGATGTGTGGTGAGCACTTTGAACCCTCAAGTGCTTCATAGAAGTTTATAACGCAGAGCCATGAAAATAAAAAAAACAATTTTCTTTTCTCAAAAATGATTTTTTAGCCCGCAATTTTTTATTTTCCCAAGGGTAACAGGAGAAATTTGACCCCAAAAGTTGTTGTCCAGTTTCTCCTGAGTACGCGGATACCCCATATGTGGGGGTAAACCACTGTTTGGGCACATGCCGGGGCTCGGAAGTGAAGTAGTGATGTTTTGAAATGCAGACTTTGATGGAATGCTCTGCGGGCGTCACGTTGCGTTTGCAGAGCCCCTGATGTGGCTAAACAGTAGAAACCCCCCACAAGTGACCCCATTTTGGAAACTAGACCCCGATAGGAACTTATCTAGATGTGAGGTGAGCACTTTGAACCCCCAAGTGCTTCACAGAAGTTTATAACGCAGAGCCGTGAAAATAATAAATACGTTTTCTTTCCTCAAAAATAATTTTTTTAGCCCAGAATTTTAAAATTTTCCCAAGGGTAACAGGAGAAATTTGACCCCAATATTTGTTGTCCAGTTTCTCCTGAGTATGGTGATACCCCATATGTGGGGGGTAAACCACTGTTTGGGCACATGCCCAAGGAACTTATCTAGATATGTGGTGAGCACTTTGAACCCCCAAGTGCTTCACAGACGTTTATAACGCAGAGCCGTGAAAATAAAAAATCATTTTTCTTTCCTCAAAAATGATGTTTTAGCAAGCATTTTTTTATTTTCTCAAGGGTAACAGGAGAAATTGGACCCCAATAATTGTTGCGCAGTTTGTCCTGAGTATGCTGGTACCCCATATGTGGGGGTAAACCACTGTTTGGGCACACGTCGGGGCTCGGAAGTGAGGGAGCACCATTTGACTTTTTGAATACAAGATTGGCTGGAATCGATGGTGGCGCCATGTTGCGTTTGGAGACCCCCTGATGTGCCTAAACAGTGGAAACCCCTCAATTCTAACTCCAACACACCCCTAACCCTTATCCCAACTGTAGCCATAACCCTAATCACAACCCTAACCCCAACACACCCCTAACCACAACCCTAACCCCAACACACCCCTAACCCTAACCACAACCCTAATTCCAACCCAACCCTAACCCTAAGGCTATGTGCCCACGTTGCGGATTCGTGTGAGATTTTTCAGCACCATTTTTGAAAAATCCGCGGGTAAAAGGCACTGCGTTTTACCTGCGAATTTACCGCGGATTGCCAGTGTTTTTTGTGCAGATTTCACCTGCGGATTCCTATTGAGGAACAGGTGTAAAACGCTGCGGAATCCGCACAAAGAATTGACATGCTGCGGAAAATACAACGCAGTGTTTCCGCGTGGTATTTTCCGCACCATGGGCACAGCGGATTTGGTTTTCCATAAGTTTACTTGGTACTGTAAACCTGATGGAACACTGCTGCGAATCCGCAGCGGCCAATCCACTGCGGATCCACAGCCAAATCCGCACCGTGTGCACATAGCCTAATTCTAAAGGTATGTGCACACGCTGCGGAAAACGCTGCGGATCCGCAGCAGTTTCTCATGAGTTTACAGTTCAATGTAAACCTATGGGAAACAAAAATCGCTGTACACATGCTGCAGAAAAACTGCACGGAAACGCAGCGGTTTACATTCCGCAGCATGTCACGTCTTTCTGCGGATTCCGCAGCGGTTTTACAACTGCTCCAATAGAAAATCGCAGTTGCAAAACCGCAGTGAAATGCGCAGAAAAACCGTGGTAAATCCACGATAAATCCACAGCGGTTTAGCACTGTGGATTTATCAAATCCGTTGCGGAAAAATCCGCAGAGGACCAGAATACGTGTGCACATACCGTACCTTAACCCTAACCCTAACCCTAGTTCTAACTGCAACCTTAGTGGAAAAAAAAAATTCTTTATTTTATTATTGTCCCTACCTATGGGGGTGACAAAGGGGGGGTCATTTACTGTTTTTTTTTATTTTAATCACTGTGAGGTTTTATCACAGTGATCAAAATTCACATTGGAACGAATCTGCCGGCCGGCAGATTCGGTGGGCGCACTGCGCATGCGCCCGCCATTTTGGAAGATGGCGGCGCCCAGGAAAGAAGACGGACGGACCCCGGAAGGCTCGGTAAGTATGATGGCATGGGGGTGGGGCACGGGGGGTGGATCGGAGCATGGGGGGGGAGCACGGGGGGTGGATCGGAGCATGGGGGGGTGGATTGGAGCGCGGGGGTGGATCGGAGTGCGGGGGGTGGATCGGAGTGCGGGGGAGTGGATCGAAGTGCAGGGGGGTTGGATTGGAGCACGGGGGGTGGGATTGGAGCACGGGGGAGCGGACAGGAGGATGGGGGAGCGGAGCACAGAACGGAGAGGAGCGGACCACAGATCGGAGGGCTGGGGGGGCGATCGGTGGGGTGGGGTGGGTGCACATCAGTGATATTGCAGCATCGGCCATGGCTGGATTGTAATATTACCAGTTTTTTAGGTGAAATATTACAAATCGCTCTGATTGCCAGTTTCACTTTCAACAGCCAATCAGAGCGATCGTAGCCACGGGGGGGTGAAGCCACCCCCCCTGGGCTAAAGTACAACTCCTCCTGTCCCTGCAGGCCAGGTGAAATTACAGTTAACCCTTTCACCCGGCCTGCAAGAGCCCAATCCGGCCATGATGCATATGCTGCGTCACAGGTCGGAATGGCACAGGTTTTCATGACGCATACGGTGCGTCAAAGGTCGGGAAGGGGTTAATGAGGAAAAAATGAACTTCTACTTCTCTTTTTAATTTTACCTTATACAAGTCATCATATTGAAAAGAATGTTTCCTAACTAGCCAAATTATGTGCTAAGTACCTCAATTTTTTTTTATTATGTAGAGCAGTAATATTATTCATATTTCATATTTACATGCTTTAGCACTAGAGAGTGCAACTTTGTTTGTTATGTATGGAGATGGCTACTGCTAGTTTGCACATGTACACACCAGTTCTCTGATTTGGAAGTGCTAGTCAGTTTTTTTATCTGTATAAAAGTCAAGGCAGGGAATGCAGCAGCCATTTTAGGCTGATTATCATAAAGTACATCAGAGCTTACGCATCAGCAATAGAAATAGGAAAGTAAGCCCGCAAAACACTGAACAAATACTCCAAACAGTAACTGCCACAGTGTATAATGGGGCTGACATCCGTCCTTGGGGTGACCACCTCTCTATCTCAAAGACCTGGGTAAGCTTGTCCTCTTGCACTTTTTAGGTATTATCCTGTGTGATTTGTGTTCATTTAATTAATATGGGGGCATCCTTTTTCCGTGGTCTTGTTTTTGCATCATGACTATAATATAATCCTGATACCTTGCACTGCTGAGGCAGTTACCTCTCTTCCTGTCTGTACCTCCGTGGAGTATGGGTTACTTTATTTAATGTGGTTTATTTATTCTTTTATATATTTAATTAAGATTTATACTGTTTTTTAGTAAAATTATCACCTGGTACTCCTTTTTCTCATATTTGCCAGTGTATAAAATGAGTAGTTGTCTGCTGATAATAACAAAAATTCAATTTATAAAAGGTGAGAGTGATGGGAGAGGTGCCAGCAGCAGTGACGGATTCAATGTGATTGATCAGTGTTATAGTTGGCATCTGTCCTGCTGCATCTTTTTTCTCATTCGGCAGCAAGGCAGCACAATAGTTTTTACAAAAAAAATCTGAAATCCATGTCAGTCAGAGACTGTGCTTTCTTGTCACAAGAGACTGTATTGAGTTTTAGCACTTCTTGTGCAGTCTTTGTGAAAGGGGGAATTTTGTTTAAATAAAAATGCATAAAAGATATAAAAAAAATTACCCCAAATTCAAACATTTAACTGTAACTCTTTTCCACACAAAGAGTTTGTCACAAACACTTTTTTTGCACATCTATTTTACTAGTCACATTTTAAGACCATACATGCCGCACCAACACAGCACCTTGGCTTTTTGGACATGTACCTACCCAGCATGGTATTTTTGGGAAGGGGGTTGAATTTTGTTAAAACAAAAAGTAGAAGGAAAAAACTAGACGCTTAACTGTGCGTGTCTGCTTTGCACACCCGTTGTATTAGTTTAATTTGAGAATTGTACATGCCACACCTATACTATGATCTGCTGCCACATTTTGATTTCTGAACATGTTACTACCTACCTAGCATTCTTGTTATGTCCTTTTTGGCATTTGGTGGAATAATTGATGTTGAAAAGATTGTCAAAAGTTAATTACAGTGTTATTCAAAATTTATAGTAAAACAAAAAATGGCAATGTACAGGTTAGTGTAAAATAAATAACGTACCATGTATAAGAATGTGGGCACTAGCAGCAGCAGAAGCACCAGCATTGCCTCTGCCAACTGTAAAGAAAACCAACAAAAAAATGAATATAGAACCCTATTGTAGACTCACAGACCAGAAAAAAACAGGATTCATAAAATATAACTTTTAATGGTAATATTAAACTAGAATTCTGCCAACTGTAATAGTGGGGAGGTAGTGAAGGATATTATAAAATAAACTGCTCAAAAAAAATAATGGGAACACTAAAATCCCACATCCTAGATATCACTGACTGAACTAATCCAGTTGTAAATCTTTATTCATTACATAGTGGAATGTGTTGAGAACAATAAAACCTAAAAATGATCAATGTAAATCACAACTAATAGCCCACAGAGGTCTGGAGTTGGAATGATGCTCAAAATCAAAGTGGAAAATGAAGTTACAGGTTGATCCAACTTCAGTGGAAATGCCTCAAGACAAGGAAATGATGCTCAGAAGTGTGTGTGACCTCCACGTGCCTGTATGACCTCCCTACAATGCCTGGGCATGCTCCTGATGAGGCGGCGGATGGTCTCTTGAGGGATCTCCTCCCAGTCCTGGACTAATGCATCCTCCTACTCCTGGACAGTCGGGGGTGCAATGTGACATTGGTGGATGGTGCGAGACATGATGTCCCAGATGTGTTCAATCAGATTCAGGTCTGGGGAATGGGCGGGCCAGTCCATAGTTTCAAAGCCTTCATCTTGCAGGAACTGCTGACGCACTCCACCAATATGAGGTCTGGCATTGTACTGCATTAGGAGAAACCCAGGGCCAACTGCACCAGCATATGGTCTCAAAAGGGGTCTGAGGATCTCATCTTGGTACCTAATGGCAGTCAGGCTACCTCTGTCGAGCACATGGAGGGCTGTGCGGCCGCCCAAAGGAATGCCACCCCACACCATTGCTGACCCACTGCCAATCCGGTCATGCTGAAGGATGTTGCAGGCAGCAGATCGCTCTCCACTGTGTCTCCAGACTCTGTCACATCACATGTGATCAGTGCGAACCTGCTTTCATCTGTGAAGAGCACAGGGCGCCATTGGTGAATTTGCCAATCTGTTTTCTGTGGCAAATTCCAAGCGTCCTGCACGGTGTTGGGCTGTGAGCACAACCCTCATTTGTGTACGTCGGGCACTCAGACCATCCTAATGGAGTCATTTTCTAACAGTTTGTGCAGACACATGCACATTTGTGGCCTGCTCGAGGTAATTTTGCAGGGCTCTGGCAGTGCTCCTCTTGTTCCTCCTTGCACAAAGGCTGAGATAGCGGTCCTGCTGCTGGGTTGTTGCTCTCCTACAGCCTCCTCCACGTCTCCTGGGGTACTGGCCTGTCTCCTGGTAGCGCCTCCAGCCTCTGGACACTACGCTGACAGACACAGCAAACCTTCTTGCCACAGCTCGCATTGATGTGTCATCCTGGATGAGCTGCACTACCTGAGCCACTTGTGTGGGTTGTAGAGTCCATTTCATGCTACCATGAGTGTGAAAGCACAACCAACTTTCAAAAGTGACCAAAACATCAGCCAGAAAGCATTGGTACTGAGATGTGGTCTGTGGTCACCACCTGCAGAACCACTCCTATATTGAGTGTGTCTTGATAATCTGTTGTCTATTCCATTTGCACAATAGCATGTGAAATTGATTATCAAACAGTGTTGCTTCCTTTTGATTTGATTTCACGGAATTTCACGGACAGTTTGATTTCACGGAAGTTTGATTTACTTGGAGTTATATTCTGTTGTTTGTGTTCCCTTTATTTTTTGAGCAGTGTATACAGTATGGCACATAACTCATCTCAGTCACAGCATATAATGTTACCTCTGTCAGGGACACTGCCAGTGTGAGTCAGTGTTCTGCACAGAATAGTCTGCCTGATCACAAATGACTAATTGGAATAATTTTTTGACCACTTTTTAATTTAACAAAAAACATGAAAAGACTGTCAGTGCTCCTTGCTATTAAATGGATTGATGGTTACTAGCAGGTTACCATCTGTTTCTATGGTGACGTTACTTTGACATGAATAAGACTATTTGTGTTAAAGAGCTTGAAAGGTGTTGGATGAAGGCCCAAGAGACCTCAGAGTGTTATAAACGTCTTTTAAGGACCATTGGAAACTTTTCATATGAATTAAATTTAAAAATACATTGTCGAACTTGGCAAATTTCAATTTCAAAAGAGTTGATCATCTGTAACATGTGGTTCATACACCATGCCATAAAATATTTAGATGTATTAAGAGAAAATGTAAAACTGTTGATATAATCCAAATTGATATATGCTCTTCAAATTAAATTCATCATGATGCAAAAAACATCTAATGCCGGAAGTTTAAATGTAATATCTAAAACATCCATATAATATGATAATTTAATTTATGCAAATTTTGCCCTCTTCCTCCAGCCCTTACTCGTACAAGCCATCCTCTCTTTTTGAGCTTTTAGTTCCTCTTCATCAGCATTCAGCTAGCACCTTAGGAACCATATTACTCTCACTTCCCAGTATGCATTACTTCCGTCATTGTCTAATGGCTTGCCTGTAGTGATGAGCGAGTGTGCTCGTTACTCGAGTTTTCCAAGCATGCTCCGGTGTTCTCTGAGTATCTTGGGCGTGCTCGTATACTATGTTTGAGTCCCCTCAGCTGCATGATTTTGCAGCTGTTAGACAACCTGAACACATGCTGGCATTGCCTGTTTGTTAGGGAATCCTCACATGTATTCAGGCTGTCCAGCAGCCGCAAATCATGCAGCTGCGGGGACTCAAACATAATATATGAGCACACCCAAGATACTCTAAGAACATCCGAGTATGCTCACAAAACTCGAGTAGCGAGCACACTCACTCATCACTATTTGCCTGCCATAAACTGGAGGTCTACGTCTCTGTTATGTTTGTGTGCAGTTTGACAGGAGAACAGGAGCGGAGAGACATTGACCAGCAGTCTCTTGCTGTAATCTGCTTCAGTTACTCGATTGACAAAAGGTAAGTTTGACAGAAGTGAGATCAAGAGATATCAAAAAGTACAGTCACCAGTCAAATTGTGACTCCAAAGTTTAACATTTTGGTCCCAATTCATGAAAGTATTTAACCCCTTAGCGACTGCCGATACGCCTTTTAACGGCGGCCGCTAAGGGTACTTAAACCACAGCGCCATTAATTAACGGCGCTGTGGAAAAAGTGAATAGCGCCCCCCAGAGTCGGATTTTCTCTGGGGTCTCGGCTGCCGGGGGTAGCCGAGACCCCAGAGAACATGATTCGGGGTTTTTTTTACCGACCCCGCATTTGCGATCGCCAGTAATTAACCGTTTACCTGCGATCGCAAAAAAAAAAACACGATCTCTTTTTAATTTCTCTGTCCTCCGATGTGATCGCACATCAGAGGACAGAGAAAGGGGGTCCCAGATAGCACCCCGATACTCACCTATCTCCCCCGGTGCTCCTCGTGGCTCCCGGTTTGAGGTTAGGGTTGAGATTAGGATTAGGGGTGTGTTGGATTTAGGGTTTTGATTAGGGTTATGGTTAGGGTTGACATTAGGGTTGTTTTGGGGTAAGGGTTGTGATTATCATTAGGGTTAGTGATTAGGATTATGGATCAGGTTGGGATTAGGGTTAGGGGTGTGTTGGGGTTAGGGTTGGAGCTAGAATTGGGGGGTTTCCACTGTTTAGGTACATCAGGGGGTCTCCAAACACGACAGCCAATTTTGCGCTCAAAAAGTCAAATGGTGCTCCCTCCCTTCTGAGCTCTGCCGTGCGCCCAAACAGTGGGTTACCCCCACATATGGCACATCAACGTACTCGGGATAAATTGGACAACAACTATTGCAGTCCAATTTCTCCTGTTACCCTTGTGAAAATAAAAACTTGGGGACTACAATATCTTTTTTGTGGAAAAAAAAATATTTTTTATTTTCACGACTCTGCATTCTAAACTTCTGTGAAGCACTTGGGCATTCAAAGTTCTCACCACACATCTAGATATGTTCCTTGGGGGGTCTAGTTTCCAAAATGGGGTCACTTGTGGAGGGTTTCTACTGGTTAGGTACATCAGGGGCTCTGCAAACACAACATAATGCCCGCAGACCATTCTATCAAAGTCTGCATTCCAAAACGGCGCTCCTTCCTTCTGAGCTCTGCCGTGCGCCCAAACAGTGGTTTACCCCCACATATGGGGTACCAGCATACTCAGGACAAATTGGACAACAACTTTTGGGGTTCAATTTCTCTTGTTACCCTTGTGAAAATAAAAACTTGGGGGCTAAAAAATCTTTTTTGTGGAAAAAAAAATATTTTTTATTTTCACAACTCTGCATTCTAAACTTCTGTGAAGCATTTGGGCATTCAAAGTTCTCACCACACATCTAGATAAGTTCCATGGGGGGTCTAGTTTCCAAAATGGGGTCACTTGTGGGGGATTTCTACTGTTTAGGCACATCAGGGGCTCTCCAAACGCGACATGGCGTCCGATCTCAATTCCAGACAATTCTACATTGAAAAAGTAAAACGGCACTCCTTCTCTTCCAAGCTCTGCGGTGCGCCCAAACAGTGGTTTACCCCCACATATTGGGTATCGACGTACTCAGGAGAAATTGCACAACAACTTTTGTGGTCTAATTTCTCCTGTTACCCTTGTGAAAATAAAAATTTTGGGGTAAAAAGATCATTTTTGTAGAAAAAATGCGATTTTTTATTTTCACGGCTCTACGTTATAAACTTCCGTGAAGCACTTTGGGGTTCAAAGTGCTCACCACACATCTAGATAAGTTCCTTAAGGGGTCTAGTTTCCAAAATGGTGTCACTTGTGGGGGGTTTCCACTGTTTAGGTACATCAGGGGCTCTCCATACGCGACATGGCGTCCAATCTCAATTCCAGCCAATTCTGCATTGAAAAAGTCAAACGGCGCTCCTTCACTTCCAAGTTCTGCGGTGCGCCCAAAAAGTGGTTTACCCCCACATATGGGGTATTGGCGTATTCAGGAGAAATTGCATAACAAAATTTATGGTTACATTTCTGTTTTTACACATGTGAAAATAAAAAAATGGTTCTGAATTAAGATGTTTGCAAAAAAAAGTTAAATGTTCATTTTTTCCTTCCACATTGTTTCAGTTCCTGTGAAGCACGTAAAGGGTTAATAAACTTCTTGAATGTGGTTTTGAGAACCTTGAGGGGTGTAGTTTTTAGAATGGTGTCACACTTCGTTATTTTCTATCATATAGACCCCTCAAAATGACTTCAAATGTGATGTGGTCCCTAAAAAAAATGGTGTAAAAATGAGAAATTGCTGGTCAACTTTTAACCCTTATAACTCCCTAACAAAAAAAAAATTTGTTTCAAAAATTGTGCTGATGTAAAGTAGACATGTGGGAAATGTTATTTATTAACTATTTTTTGTGACATATCTCTCTGATTTAAGGGCATAAAAATACAAAGTTTGAACATTGCAAAATTTTAAAAATTTTCGCCATATTTCCGTTTTTTTCATAAATAATCACAAGTAATATCGAAGAAATGTTACCAATAACATGAAGTACAATATGTCATGAAAAAACAATCTCAGAATCAGCGGGATCCGTTGAAGCGTTCCAGAGTTATAACCTCATAAAGTGACAGTGGTCAGAATTGTAAAAATTGGCTCGGTCATTAAGTACCAAATTGGCTCTGTCACTAAGGGGTTAAGCCAATTATTTGGCATAAAACACCTTCATGTGTTGAATTTGGTATGCCAGTTCTGCCAGCTTTGTAAAAATGGGTGGAACATGGGTGGGATGGAGCATAGCTAAGCGCGCCCTTCTAATTAGTTGTAATTAAGACCACTTTAGTGGTGTAAATTTTGCCAATTATTGTACTTCATTCCCTGAGTGGAGTACATTTTTGGCAGCGGCGTATGCAGTTAAGAGATGTACCAAATTCATTAAGTGGCGTGCCCCTCTTAATGAGTTAGGTGTGTCATAATCCATTGAGCCTGTTAACACGTGCAATGCCGGTGTTAATGAATCACCCTCCTTTTCCTGAGGATACTTGAGGGAAAGCAGAGTGGGTCAGTTTTTAAGGCAGCCATCAGACACTAAAAACTCACCTGTGTAGTTCCTATTGCTTCCTTAGTGCATATTCACACATCAATTTTTCTCATCCATTTGCTCTTCCTTTTAAAAACAGACATCACACTGACTCACAGTATTTAATAGATGCAATTGCACATTTGCCTTTTAATGGACCGGATCTGTTAAACTCAGTGCATGTTTTATTCTCATTGCTTTTCGTGAATCAGAATCAACCATTCAAGTCTATGATCATTCTTGACAATTATTTAAAAAAATGGGAAAAATTAATTTTTCATCCATTTTGCATGGAGGAAGTGGGAATGAAAAAACCTGATGTGGCAGAATGCAATAGGCTAAAAAAAAATTATTTTTCTTTCAGTAGTACAAAGAAACTGTTCATCTCATGTGTTTCTACTGACAAGACAGTTTTCTGTGCGCTAATAATTTTAGTGTCTTTAGATTATTTGCCGTCTAAATGTTGCTAATTGTTATTGGGGTGTTGCCTTCCTGAACTCTAATTGTGTTATGGCGCTTTGTACTTAAGATGCCCGTCTGTCTCTTATTTGTGCCCACACACATGTGGAAGCAGCGGGCAAAACTCAGAAAGGGGCTGATAATATCCTGAGGAAGCTGAAATACACCAGGCCCATTTCTCTTCATATGTGTCTCAGTGACAGGGAATCACAGACAAGTTCCTGCTGCTTTCGAAGTCCCACATTCAATCTCTGTCACACATCCTCTCAAAACTATTTTCATCCCTCACTCTGTCTCTGTCACCATCTGTCCTGCTTCACCTTCCTCCCTAGTTTATTCCTGTGTGCCTGTCTGGTGGACCGTGGAATACAGATAGTTGGAGCTCAGACACTTCTACGCCAACGGCTGCTCCATTCAGTCTATGGGATTCCTAAAAATAAGTATTCTCCTGAGAAGGCCCGCAGTCTGCCCCTGATGCAGTATCACTGTGGTACTGGGTTTTAATTACTTTGTAGTTATTATTTACTGATTAACACATACAGGGGGGCAATCAGGGCCAAGAACTGTATTCATTAATGAAATGCAAGATGTCTCAATTACATATCAGAAATGGCAGAATATCTGACAAGATATGAGTCATATATTCCAGTGGTTTCAACATTTTGTAATCAGTTGATAGGCTGCAGAAGAACTTCTATTCATATTGCCTCTAGGACATATGGACATGATAGAAGGTGGCCCCTTGATTATGACCCTCAGATATTTCAGCACACCTGCTATGCCCTAATATGATATCTTCGAGTGTTAAAATAACAAGCAATGAAGCACTGCAACTAAAAATTATGTGTTTTCATGAGACTATTTTATCTCGCATGCTATCAAGAGTTCACCTCATCAGGATATTCTTGCAGCAGGCAGAAAGGTGTGGCACCCCAGGAGTTCGGGTACCACAGTAGTGCTGCCTTCCTCTCAGGGAGGGTAATGCTATCCTTGGAGACAAGTGAGATACCCTTTGGCAGGTTATCACACACACAACACCTGCCAGGAGGGGGAGCTCAAAACCCTGTTATAGGGCAGCTTCCCTGGATAAAGATCCTGGTTTGGAGAAGGAGTCAGTTTAGTCTGTACAGACAGTCTGTGAGCGAGGACAGACAGGAAGGGAGCAGAGAGGAGATACAGGACTCCAAGAGGCCACGAGTAGGCCTTCAGGGAGACAGTGCGCAGAATCTGGGTACTGGGAGCCCGAGGCTTTTGTGGAACTATAGGACACAGAGCAGAACCGGAGGGCAGAGGATTACATGGACTTTGCCCATATTCACCTGTGGTATAGCAGCACCTTGGAGCCTGGAGTCTCAGTGAAAAGATCCCAGTAAGCACGGCTCAAGCTGCCTACCATACAGGTACCTGTCCCAGGACAGGGGAATGAATTAGGAATTTGCTGGGAACACTTAGTGTCAGCAGGAACCTCAGTTACAGCAAGCGCAGAGTGGAAGCCTTCTACCTGACCTGCCAAGGGGATTCCGCTTGTCTCTGGACTGCCAGGACTCCTAATTCACCTGTTGCCAGTGCCCTGGACTGTGGCCTGTCACCCATAGTAAACTAGGTAAAGACTTACAACTTGTCTCCTCTATTTATTCACCAGAACATACCATTCACGCCTTACACCACAGGACCCTTGGGGACCCCGCTTCACCTGTGGGAAGTGTAACATTCCCCAGGGGACCCCTTTAATGCAGCATCGGTTCTACTACTGACCAAACTCCACAGATGGCGTCACAACAAAGTTTGAACATTTAACCCCCTTTAACGTTGATGCCCAGGGCCATGGACCGGGTTGCAGCCACCGTGACATCCCTCTTTGCAACCGGACCCTATACCGAGTAACCCACTGCCCTGTAGGCGCGTCAACTTTGGTGTCACGAACAAGATTTCGTGCCCTGGCACCACCAGGTACTGTGTACCAGTGAGTGTGACAGTTTGCCGCGCCGCGTGGAGCGCGAGGGGAAGGAGACATACCTTCGTGGGCGGAGCCAGCTGAAAAGAGCGTGAAAAGGAGAAACGGGTGCTGCTTTGCTGAGAGGAATGCCGGAAGTGAAGACGCCATACAGCGATGCCAGAAGTGAAGACACTGCAAAGTGCCGAGCGGCGCACCGGAGGAACCACTTGTACCAGGTTAGCGAGGGGGAAGAACCATATCTGACTCAGGGGGAGGATTGGTGGCGGACGCAGCCGCAGGCCCCATAGCACCCTCAGGCCTCGCAGCGGACGCACCCGCAGAGCCCACATCTCCAGTATGCCGGCCGGACACCGCCACAGCTACGGTGCCCATCATGCCCCTCTCCATGCCGTATATACCTGGAGCAACATGGCTCCCACAGTATTCTGGAGAGTCACATACGTTAAATTACTTTAAAGAAAGGCTCTGTAGCCTGTTTGAAGTTTTTCCTTTGACAGAGCATCAGAAAATTAACATTTTGACTGGTCAGCTGATTGGTGCGGCCCTGAGAGTGGTAAAATACTGGCCAAATGTGGATAAAAGGACTATGCAGCAGATCTTTGGTAAGCTAAAAATTACCTTTGATACCCGCACTGCTGCAGAGATAAAAATGAAGTTCTTCGGGTGTAAGCAAAAAGCACAGGACAGTATACGGGACTATGCCGTTAATTTGCAGGAGGCGCTCTGGGCTGTTAATCAAGTTGATTCTAACAGTGTACAGGATGAAGATAAACTCTTAAAAAAGCAGTTCATTGAGGGGCTTCTGTCAGCGCCCACAGGACTCAGTTACGCATCCTGGCCTTGCAAAACCCTGACCTGGACTTTGTGCAATTTAAGGACAGAGCCATCCAGGTGCTACACGAACCTCCACCCAGCTGTACAGTGCCTCTTAAGCGTCCAGCCCTCACGTACCACCAGGAGGTGGCATCAGATCCTCACGTCCCCGTTGAAGCTGATGCACAGGTCCTAGATGAGAATTCTTCCATAGGACTACGCCCCCAGGTGCAGGAGCTGACCAAGAGTGTTGCTGCATTAGCCCGGACCGTACAGTCTCTGCAGGAATCCCCTAAGGAGAGGATCAAGCTGGATTCCAGACCGGAGGACATCCCGCCGACCAGAAGGAGAGACGACGATCGCTATCACCAGGATGGACGACCCATCTGCTGCCGCTGCAACCAAGCAGGACACATTGCAAGGTACTGTCATTTAAACAAGTGACCTCTGGGGCAGTGGGGCAACCCCCAGGAATAGGATGACCAGGCCAACACAGGTAAAAGGGGTACAATATCATATCCAAACGGGAAGTCATCCACCCATCAAGGAGAGGTAGCGGCCTGTACCTCCAGCTCATTACCAGTGTGCCAAAGGTATGTTGCGAGAGATGAAGGAGGGTGGGGTAATCAGAGATAGTTGTAGCCCCTGGGCAGCTCCATTAGACCTTGTCAGAAAGAAAGATGGCACCATGAGAATGTGTGTTGATTATAGGCAGATAAACCGCATAACACACAAGGATGCATACCCGTACTGGTAGGTTCCCGTAGCAGAGGCGGACAAGGAGAAGATGGCCTTCACAACATCAGTGGGTCTCACTGAATTTAATTACATGTCGTTTGGACTGTGCAATGCCCCAGGGACATTTCAAAGAATGATGGAGTGCCGTCTTGGGCACAAAAACTTCGAAACTGTCTTGTTGTACCTGGACGACGTCATTGTCTTCTCCAAGACGTATGAGGACCACCTGAAGCACCTGGCCGAAGTGTTTGAAGCCCTGTCCAACTTTGGCTTGAAGGTAAAACCATATAAATGTCACCTGTTGAAATCCAAAGTACAGTACCTGGGCCATGTGGTGAGCTCTGAAGGAGAGGCCCCAGACCCTGACAAGGTCACCGTGATCAAGAACTGGCCAAAACCCAGTAACCTCCATGAAGTCTGACAGTTCCTCGGGTTGGTAGGCTATTACAGAAGATTTATTAAAGACTTCACCAAGGTAGCCGCACCACTGCAAGACCTGTTAATGGGCCAATCTAAGAAAACCAAGGGTTAGAATACCCCGTTTGACTGGAACGATGGGCTGGAAGGATCCTTCACCCGGTTGAAGTTGGCTCTCACTGGAGATGAGGTACTGGCCTACCCAGAATATGACCAACCATTTGTGCTGTACATGAATGCCAGCAACGTGGGATTGGGAGGAGTACTGTCCCAGGTACAGAAAGGCAAAGAGAGGGTAATTGCGTAGGCCAGCAGGAAGCTGCGCCCCACAGAAAGGAACCCTAAAAATCATAGTTCCTTTAAGTTGGAGTTCCTCGCCATCGTCTGGGAGTGACAGAAAGGTTCAAGCAATACCTGGCCTCAGCAAAATTTACAGTCTATACTGATAACAATCCGCTGACTCACCTGGAGACGGCAAAGCTAGGTGCCTTGGAGCAGCGATGGATGGCCCGGTTGTCTAATTATGACTTCACTATCAAGTACCGTGCAGGGCACAAAAATGCCAATGCCGATGCGTTATCCAGAATGCCCAACCTACCAGATGTAGGAGAGGATTCAGAGGAACTTGAGGAAGTAGAGCTGCCAGCTTTCCATCGCCCTGGAGCAGCTCAGTACTCTCATTACGTAAGAAACAGGCACAAAAGCAAACAAGAAGCCACGCTGAACCCGTTGCCCCACCATGGATGGGCAGAGACACAGGACAGTGACCCAGCGGTCCATCTGGTGAAAGAGCTGCTGACGCAGGCAGATTCGCACCCTGGTCCAAATGATCCGCTGGAGATGCAACAACTGTGGAATGAGAAAGGCAAACTATTAATCTACGATGGTATGCTATGCCGAAGAAACATCGATCCACGCACTCATTATTATTATTATTTATTATTATGGTGGCATTTATTCCATGGCGCTTTACATGTGAGGAGGGGTATACATAATAAAGACAAGTGCAATAATCTTGAACAATACAAGTCACAACTGGTACAGGAGGAGAGAGGACCCTGCCTGCGAGGGCTCACAGTCTACAAGGGATGGGTGAGAATACAGTAGGTGTGGATAGAGCTGGTCGTGCAGTGGTTTGTCGATTGGTGGTTACTGCAGGTTGTAGGTCTGGCAAATAGTGGTCCCAAGACAAGATGCGACCAATGGTTCTGAAAGCATACCATGATGGAGCAGGACACTTCGGATGGAAGAAGTTGGAGATCCTGTTACGTGGAAAATTTTACTGGATTGGCATGAGAAAAGCCATTGAAAAATAGTGCCTAGAGTGTGGCCCATGTAACCTGCACAAAAAGGACCGTGGCAGCCAGAGGGCTCCCCTACAGCCCATAGTCACCAAACAGCCACTTGAACTGGTGGCCTTAGACCATGTGAAGCTAACTCCAAGCCGGTCAGGCTATGTCTACGCTTTGACTATTGTGGATCACTACTCCAGATTCCTGGTAGTTGTACCTGTCAAGGATCAGACAGCAAAGACAGCAGCCAGAGCCTTCCAACAGCACTTCTGTAGACCACATGGATATCCTGAAAAAGTACTCACTGATCAAGGTCCAGCCTTTGAAGCGGAAGTATTTCAAGAATTCTGCAACCTGTATGGATGCAAAAAGATCAGAACAACTCCGTATCACCCGCAAACCAATGGAATGTGCGAAAAGATGAACCAAGTGGTGATTGACTTACCGAAGACCTTGCCTTTACATGAAAGAAACTTATGGCCAGAGATGTTACCAGACTTGGTAGACTTGTATAACCACGTCCCAGTAAACTCCACCAACTGCACTCCAGCATACCTGATGAGAGGAAGATCTAGTAAACTACCAGTTGATCTAGACATGGGAGTCCTAACCCCAGAAAATACCTCACCAGATGCAGTTTGGGATACTGAGAGAGAACAAAAGTACTGCCAAGTACAAGAGTGCGCCAAAAGAATTCTATCACAGGCGAGACAAAAGCAAGAGAGAGACTATAACCAACGTGCCCCTGCAATTCCTTTGTCACCAGGTGAACAAGTTCTAAAATGTAAAAGAAGACTGCACAAACTTGATGACCAGTGGGAAGCAGAACCGTATACTATCCTACCTTCAAACTTCGACAACACGAAAGTCTGCCTTATCAGTAAAGATGGAGGAGAAACTTCGACTGCAGTATCCAAAGATCACCTCAAAGTATGCCCTGACAAACTGAGGAACAAGGAAGAAGACCCAGGAACATCTGGTTTTGCCCACTTGCCGGCGTGGGTAGAACCTTCTTTGTTTCAGCAGACAGAAGATAAAACCGTCTGGCGTGGAGAATGCCGGGTCTGGATATGCCTTGAAGCCCGCCCAAGCCTACATTGGGGGTTTATGACGGGTCCCTCTCTTCGGTACTGTTAAATTTACACTGTGTGCAGAATTATTAGGCAAGTTGTATTTTAGAGGATTATTTTTATTATTGATCAACAACTATGTTCTCAATCAACCGATAAGACTCATAAATATCAAAGCTTAATATTTTTTGAAGTTGGAGTGTTTTGTTTTTTTAGATTTCGCTATCTTAGGAGGATATCTGTTTGTGCAGGTAACTATTACTGTGCATAATTATTAGGCAACTTAATAGAAACCAAATATATTCCCATCTCACTTGTTTATTTTCACCAGGTAAAGCAATATAACTGCACAAAATTTAGAAATAAACATTTCTGACATGCAAAAACAAAACCCCCCAAAATTAGTGACCAATATAGCCACCTTTCTTTATGATGACACTCACTAGCCTTCCATCCATAGATTCTGTCAGTTGCTTGATCTGTTTCGGATCAACATTGTGTGCTGCAGCCACCACTGCCTCCCAGACACTGTTCCGAGAGGTGGACTGTTTTCCCTCCCTGTAAATCTCACATTTTATGAGGGACCACAGTTTCTCTATGGGGTTCAGATCAGGTGAACAAGGGGCCAGCCATGCTGGCCAGCCACGCTGTGGAGTAGTTGGAGGAATGTGATGGAGCATTGTCCTGCTTGAAAATCATGTTTTTCTTGAACGATACCGACTTCTTCCTGTACCACTGCTTGAAGAAGTTGTCTTCCAGAAACTGGCAGTAAGTCTGGGAGTTGAGCTTCACTCCATCCTCAACCCGAAAAGGTCCCACAAGTTCATCTTTGATGATACCAGCCCATACCAGTACCCCACCTCAACCTTGCTGGCATCTGAGTCGGAGTGGAGCTCTCTGCCCTTTACTGATCCAGCCTCTGGCCCATCAAGAGTCACTCATTTCATCAGTCCATAAAACCTTTGAAAAGTCAGTCTTAAGATATTTCTTGGCCCAGTCTTGACATTTTAACTTATGTTTCTTGTTCAGAGGTGGTAGTTTTTCAGCCTTCCTTACCTTGGCCATGTCCCTGAGTATTGCACAGCTTGTGCTTTTTGTTACTCCAGTAACGTTGCAGCTCTGAAATATGGCAAAACTGGTGGCAAATGGAACCTTGGCAGCTTCACGCTTGATTTTCCTCAATTCATGGGTAGTTATTTTGCAGCTTTTTTGCCCAACACGCTTCTTGCGACCCAGTTGGCTATTTGCCACGAAAAGCTTAATTGTTTGGTGATCACGCTTCAAAAGTTTGGCAATTTCAAGACTGCTGCATCCCTCTGCAAGACATCTCACAATTTTGGACTTTTCAGAGCCCGTCAAATCTCTCTTCTGACCAATTTTGCCAAAGGAACGGAAGTTGCCCTTTATAATTAAGCACACCTTATATAGGGTTTTGATGTCATTAGACAACACCCCTCCTCATTATAGAGATGCACATCAACTGATTTACTTAATTGGTAGTTGGCTCTCAAGCCTGAACAGCTTGGAGTAGGACAACATGTATAAAAAGTATCATATGATCAAAATACAACTTGCCTAATAATTCTGCACACAGTGTATGAACATGGACACCCTGGTATAAGGCCAGATGTACTTTTATAAATTTGTTCGCAACGTTCAAGAACCATGCCTCCCGTAAGGGATAAAAAGTTACTAACGTGTTTTGATGTATTTCTAATGTATTTACAAAAATGTCTTTTTAACCTGTTGTTTATGTTTCCTTTCCCAGTCCAGGAATACTGGATTTAAGGGGGAGGGGAATGTGGCACCCCAGGAGTTTGGGTACCACAGTAGTGCTGCCTTCCTCTCAGGGAGGGTAGTGCTATGCCTGGAGACAAGTGAGATACCCTTTGGCAGGTTATCACACACACAACACCTTCCAAATCCAGGCCAGGAGGGGGAGCTCAAAACCCTGTTATAGGGCAGCTTCCCTGGATAAAGATCCTGGTTTGGAGGAGGAGTCGGTTTTGTCTGTACAGACAGTCTGTGAGCAAGGACAGAGAGGAAGGGAGCAGAGAGGAGATACAGGACTCCAAGAGGCCATGAGTAGGCCTTCAGGGAGACAGTGCGCAGAATCCGGGTACTGGGAGCCCAAGGCTTTTGTGGAACTATAAGACACAGAGCAGAACCGGAGGGGAGAGGATTACTTGGACTTTGCCCATATTCATCTGTGGTACAGCACCACCTTGGAGCCTGGAGTCTCTGTGAAAAGATCCCTGTAAGCACGGCTCAAGCTGCCTACTATACAGGTACCTGTCCCAGGACAGGGGAACGAATTAGGACTTTGCTGGGAACAATTAGTGACAGCAGGGACCTCAGTTACAGCAAGCACAGAGTGGAAGGCTTCTACCTGACATGCCAAGGATTCCGCTTGTCTCTAGATTGCCTGGACTCCTAATTCACCTGTTGCCAGTGCCCTGGACTGTGGCCTGTCACCCATAGTAAACCAGGTAAAGACTTACAACTTGTCTCTTCTATTTATTCACCAGCACATACCATCCACGCCTTACACCATAGGACCCCGCTTCACCTGTGGGAAGTGTAACATCCGTGCTGCCGCAACATCCCCCAGGGGACCGCTTTAATGCAACGTCGGTCCTACTACTGACCGAACTCCAGAGGTGGCGTCACGACAAACTTTGAACATTTAACCCCCTTTAATGTTGATGCCCAGGGCCACGGACCAGGTCGCAGCCACCGTGACATCCCTCTTTGTGACCGGACTCGGTACCGAGTACCCCACTGCCCTGTGGGCGCGTCAAAGGCACATGGGGAGCAAGCATTTGGCACACTATAGACTAATGGAGGACAGATATAAACAGGAGACAGCCAGTCTGTGGCAGCACTCAGAGGAAGGCCGGCGGCAGACGAGCGTATGGCATCCGATGCGAGAGCATCGGAAGCGATATGCTAATGACCCTTGGCTCCTGCTCTACTACGAGTGGGAACCGAGTGTCATGCGTCTGTGCTCCGAGCCTCTTGCACAGGGAGGATCGGAGCACAGCTGCGGAGGAGGCGGAGAAATGAATTTCTTCATCTCCTCCATTGCCGGGGCCAGCATATATCGCACATCACTCGGATGATATCCGAGTGATGTGCGTTGTCTCACTCGCACCTATAGGCTTATATGGGTGCGAGTGAGCCAAGAATCGGCCGAGTGTCGGTGACAATCGCAGCATTCTGTGATTTCACTTGCACGTAGCAAATGGCTGTGAAAAAAACGCTAATGTGAGCTGCTCCATAGATGAATACTGGTCCTAGTGCAGAGGAACCACAGATGTATAGCACAGCTGGGTGAATAGTATGAACAATATCTAATATAGTCTATGAGCTAATGCAACTGGGGGATAAACCAGGAGATGGCACTCGAGAGGTAGCCAGAAAGGCCAAAGGTGGGCAGCAACTCAGAGGTCTTAAAGGATAACAGCAGAGAATGCATAGAGGATGAAGTACACCAAACACAGAACTAGGAGCCTTAATTCGAAGATTCAGGTATGTGTCTTAAAGGGACTTAACCCCTTTACCCCCAAGGGTGGTTTGCACGTTAATGACCGGGACAATTTTTACAATTCTGACCACTGTCCCTTTATGAGGTTATAACTCTGGAACGCTTCAATGGATCCTGGTGATTCTGACATTGTTTTCTCGTGACATATTGTACTTCATGACAATGGTAAAAATTCTTTGATAGTACCTGCGTTTATTTGTGAAAAAAACGGAAATTTGGCGAAAATTATGAAAATTTCGCAATTTTCCAACTTTGAATTTTTATGCAATTAAATCACAGAGATATGTCACACAAAATACTTAATAAGTAACATTTCCCACATGTCTACTTTACATCAGCACAATTTTGGAACCAAAATTTTTTTTTGTTAGGGAGTTATAAGGGTTAAAAGTTGACCAGCAATTTCTCATTTCTACAGCACCATTTTATTTTAGGGACCACATCTCATTTGAAGTCATTTTGAAGGGTCTATATGATAGAAAATACCCAAGTGTGACACCATTCTAAAAACTACACCCCTCAAGGTGCTCAAAACCATATTCAAGAAGTTTATTAACCCTTCTGGTGCTTCACAGGAATTTTTTGAATGTTTAAATAAAAATGAACATTTAACTTTTTTTCACAAAAAATTTAATTCAGCTCCAATTTGTTTTATTTTACCAAGGGTAACAGGAGAAAATGGACCCCAAACATTGTTGTACAATTTGTCCTGAGTATGCCAATACCCCACATGTGGGGGTAAACCACTGTTTGGGCGCATGGCAGAGCTCGGAAGCGAAGGAGTGCCATTTGACTTTTCAATGCAAAATTGACTGGAATTGAGATGGGACGCCATGTTTCGTTTGGAGAGCCCCTGATGTGGCTAAACATTGAAACCCCCCACAAGTGATACCATTTTGGAAAGTAGACTCCCTAAGGAACTTATCTAGAGGTGTGGTGAGCACTTTGACCCACCAAGTGCTTCACAGAAGTTTATAATGTAGAACCGTAAAAATAAAAAATCATATTTTTTCACAAAAATTATCTTTTCGCCCCCAATTTTTTATTTTCCCAAGGGTAAGAGAAGAAATTGGACCCCAAAAGTTGTTGTACAATTTGTCCTGAGTACGCTGATACCCCATATGTGGGGGTAAACCACTGTTTGGGCGGATGGGAGAGCTTGGAAGGGAAGGAGCGCCGTTTGACTTTTCAAAGCAAAATTGACAGGAATTGAGATGGGACGCCATGTTGCGTTTGAAGAGCCACTGATGTGCCTAAACATTGAAACCCCCCACAAATGACACCATTTTGGAAAGTAGACCCCCTAAGGAACTTATCTAGAGGTGTGGTGAGCACTTTGACCCACCAAGTGCTTCACAGAAGTTTATAATGCAGAGCCGTAAAAATAAAACAACATTTTTTTCCCACAAAAATTATTTTTTTAGCCCCCAGTTTTGTATTTTCCTGAGGGTAACAGGAGAAATTGGACCCCAAAATTTGTTGCCCAATTTGTCCTGAGTGCGATGATACACCATATGTGGGGGGAACCACTGTTTGGGCACATGGGAGGGCTCAGAAGGGAAGGAGTGCCATTTGAATGCAGACTTAGATGGAATGGTCTGCAGGTGTCACATTGCGTTTGCAGAGCCCCTAATGTACCTAAACAGTAGAAACCCCCCACAAGTGACACCATTTTGGAACGTAGACCCCCTTAGGAACTTATCTAGATGTGTGCTGAGCGCTTTGACCCACCAAGGGCTTCACAGAAGTTTATAATGGAGAGCCGTAAAAATAAAACAAAAATTTTTTCCCACAAAAATTATTTTTTAGCCCCCAGTTTTGTATTTTCCCGAGGGTAACAGGAGAAATTCGACCCCACAATTTGTTGTCCAATTTGTCCTGAGTGCGCTGATACCCCATATGTGGGGGGGAACCACTGTTTGGGCTCATGGGAGGGCGCGGAAGGGAAGGAGCTCCATTTGGAATGAGGACTTAGATGGAATGGTCTGCAGGTGTCACATTGCATTTGCAGAGCCCCTAATGTACCTAAACAGTAGAAACTTCCCACAAGTGACACCATTTTGGAAACTAGACCCCCTAAGGAACTCATCTAGATGTGTTGTGATAGCTTTGAACCCCCAAGTGTTTCACTACAGTTTGTAACGCAGAGCCGTGAAAATTAAAAAAAAAAATCTTTCCCCCAAAATTATTTTTTAGCCCCCAGTTTTGTATTTTCCCGAGGGTAAGAGGAGAAATTCGACCCTAAAAGTTGTTGTCCAATTTGTCCTGAGTACGCTGATACCCCGTATGTTGGGGGAAACCACCGTATGAGCGCATGGCAGAGCTCGGAAGGGAAGGAGTGCCATTTGGAATGCAGACTTAGATGGAATGGTCTGCAGACGTCACATTGCGTTTGCAGAACCCCTAATGTACCTAAACAGTAGAAACCCCCCACAAGTGACCCCATATTGGAAACTAGACCCCCCAGGGAACTAATCTAGATGTGTTGTGAGAACTTTGAATCCCCAAGTGTTTCACTACAGTTTATAACGCAGAGCCGTGAAAATAAAAAATCCTTTTTTTTCCCACAAAAAATATGTTTTAGCCCCGAGTTTTGTATTTTCCCAAGGGTAACAGGAGAAATTGGACCCCAAAAGTTGTTGTCCTATTTGTCCTGAGTACGCTGATACCCCATATGTTGGGGTAAACCCCTGTTTGGGCACACGGGAGAGCTCGGAAGGGAAGAAGCACTGTTTTACTTTTTCAACGCAGAATTGGCTGGAATTGAGATCGGACACCATGTCGCGTTTGGAGAGCCCCTGATGTGCCTAAACAGTGGAAACCCCACAATTATAACTGAAACCCTAATCCAAACACATCCCTAACCCTAATCCCAACAGTAACCCTAACCACACCTCTAACCCAGACACCCCCCTAACCCTAATCCCAACCCTATTCCCAACCGTAAATGTAATCTAAACCCTAACTGCAACTATAGCCCCAACCCAAACTGTAGCCCTAGCCCTAACCCTAGCCCTAACCCTAACCCTAGCCCTAACCCTAACCCTAGCCCTAGCTCTAACCCTAGCCCTAACCCTAACCCTAGCCCTAACCCTAGCCCTAACCCTAACCCTAGCCCTAGCCCTAACCCTAGCCCTAACCCTAGCCCTAACCCTAGCCCTAACCCTAACCCTAGCCCTAGCCCTAGCCCTAACCCTAACCCTAGCCCTAGCCCTAACCCTAGCCCTAATGGGAAAATGGAAATAAATACATTTTTTTAATTTTTCCCTAACTAAGGGGGTGATGAAGGGGGGTTTGATTTACTTTTATAGCGGGTTTTTTAGCGGATTTTTATGATTGGCAGCCGTCACACACTGAAAGACGCTTTTTATTGCAAAAAATATTTTTTGCGTTACCACATTTTGAGAGCTATAATTTTTCTATATTTTGGTCCACAGAGTCATGTGAGGTCTTGTTTTTTGCGGGACGAGTTGACGTTTTTATTGGTAACATTTTCAGGCACGTGACATTTTTTGATCGCTTTTTATTCCGATTTTTGTGAGGCAGAATGACCAAAAACCAGCTATTCATGAATTTCTTTTGGGGGAGGCGTTTATACCGTTCCGCGTTTGGTAAAATTGATAAAGCAGTTTTATTCTTCGGGTCAGTACGATTACAGCGACACCTCATTTATATCATTTTTTTATGTTTTGGCGCTTTTATACGATAAAAACTATTTTATAGAAAAAATAATTATTTTGGCATCGCTTTATTCTCAGGACTATAACTTTTTTATTTTTTTGCTGATGATGCTGTATGGTGGCTCGTTTTTTGCGGGACAAGATGACGTTTTCAGCGGTACCATGGTTATTTATATCTGTCTTTTTGATCGCGTGTTATTCCACTTTTTGTTCGGCAGTATGATAATAAAGTGTTGTTTTTTGCCTCGTTTTTTTTTTTTTTCTTACGGTGTTTACTGAAGGGGTTAACTAGTGGGCCAGTTTTATAGGTCGGGCCGTTACGGACGCTTCGATACTAAATATGTGTACTTTTATTGTTTTTTTTATTTTTATTTAGATAAAGAAATGTATTTATGGGAATAATATTTTTTTTTTTTCATTATTTTGTAATATTTTTTTTTATTTTTTTTTTTACACATTTGAAATTTTTTTTTTTTACTTTTTTACTTTGTCCCAGGGGGGGACATCACAGATCAGTGATCTGACAGTTTGCACAGCACTCTGTCAGATCACTGATCTGACTTAGAGCACTGCAGCCTTCACAGTGCCTGCTCTGAGCAGGCTCTGTGAAGCCACCTCCCTCCCTGCAGGACCCGGATCCGCGGCCATCTTGGATCCGGGGCTCGAGCAGGGAGGGAGGGAGGTAAGACCCTCGCAGCAACGCGATCACATCGCGTTGCTGCAGGGGGCTCAGGGAAGCCCGCAGGGAGCCCCATCCCTGCGTGATGCTTCCCTGCACCGCCGGCACATCGCGATCATCTTTGATCGCGGTGTGCCAGGGGTTAATGTGCCAGGGGCGGTCCGTGACCGCTCCTGGCACATAGTGCCGGATGTCAGCTGCGATAGGCAGCTGACACCCGGCCGCGATCGGCGGCGCTCCCCCTGCGAGCGCCGCCGATCGCGCTGGACGTACTATCCCGTCCATAGTCATAGGGGCCCACCCCACATGGACGGGATAGTACGTCCGATGTCAGAAAGGGGTTAAATAGGCCTAGGGAGATAACATCACAAAGCTACAACATGCATCATAAAGCTACACCATGCAGGTTGAAAAAGCTGACGTGGAGCTCAACAGAGAGCGACAGCCATAGGAGAAGGAATTGGAGCACCTAGACAGGTGCATAACAGTATTTCTCTCCTAGAGACAATCCCAGAAGTGTTAGTAACAGAAGGAAGATGCTTAGCATGAAATCGCTTGACCAAGATGGATGCATTAAAAGGAATCTGTCACCAGGTTTTTGCTACCTCATTTGAGAGCAGCATAATGTAAGAAAAGAGACCCTGATTACAACGATGTATCACTTAGTTTACTGGGTGCAGCAGTTGTGGCACAATCAGAGTTTTTAGATGTAGAGCTCGGAAACTAACGACGCCCACACCACAGCTCTCTAAGTACATTGTCTATTGATGATGAGCTTCTTATCAGAGGAACGGGCATGGTCGGTCTAACAGGCATGTGAGACCTAGTCCAACAATGATAATATCCTGGTGATAAATCCTTCATTGTAAGTAAACAGCTCATAGCCTGATAAGTGACATATTTTAAACCTTAAGATACAAGTTAGGTAGTATACGGTAGTTGACTGTAGTTATGTAGCAACATTAGGGTAATGTTTGGGACTGGTACACAGTGGGAGATGTTTCGTGTTAGGGTAAGTGACTGCTATCTGTAGTTAGGCAGATCTGGACTAGTTCAAGTAGAAGTAGGAAGATGTTCTGTGAGCAGTGCTGCCATATTGCGTGAACTACAGGAAAAAGATACTAAGGGACAAGGGAATAGTGAGATCCTAAAGTAACGGATGAGACAGAGTGGCCTTCCAGAAAAGGGGTCCTTGGATAGGACGACGTATCACGAGAAACCCTGAGCTTGAAAAAACGCCAGACAAAGGACAAGATGAGTACCTTGCTGTGCTACAGTGGTGGGACAGATACCCCACACCATGCTACAGTGGTGGGACAGATGCATAAAGGTTTAACAGAAGTGATTAAGAGATCTTTTGTTCAAGTTCCCGTTTAATACAAAAAATTATAATAAAGGGAAAAAATGTTATAAAAAAGTTCACAAATAAAAATGTTTTATTGTGAAAAAGTCTAAAGCAAAAAATTTCACAATCAATATTGCTGCGCATGTATTCACCTAGATAAATGATCATGTTAGGCCAGAAGGTATGTGCTCAACAGAGATCACAGTCAGGATAGAGGCATCCGTTGACCTACAGATCCACTGTAAAAAAAAACATACTGCATAGGAAACGTTTCTTCGTAGTGTCCATCTGTATCGGCAAACCAAAAATTAAGAAAAGAAGAATGACGATCCAATGGCGGCGTTACTCTAATATTGATTATATCTAATATATAAAGCTAGGGACTTAAAGAATGAGAGCGATGGCGCAAAGAGTATATACCGTACAGTTGCTAAGGTGGGGCCCTGACATGGGATACTCACCACACACGGGGATATGAACACACACACAAAATGCGCCACACGCTACCACGTGCTTGAACACATATACCAGCCTCGGCACACATACACCAACCTCGCCACATAAAAGTCGAAAGACAAAAGTCGCCACTCAAAACTCACCACGTGGAAAATTTGCCACATGCAAAACTCGCTATATGCAAAACTAGGCTCACGCAAAACTCGCCACATGTGCAAAACTCACCTCATGGAAAACTTGCCACACGCAAAACTTGCACACGTGGAAAAATTGCCACATGCACAAAAGTTGCAACACATGCAAAAGTTGCCTAACACAAAACTTGCACACACATAAAACTCGCCAAGCGCAAAACTCGCCATGCGCAAAACTTGCTGCACACAACTAGCTACACTAACCTGTCACATGCAACTCAACACACAAAAAGTTGCTACACGCATGTCGCCACACAAAACTCATCTCACAAACGTCGCTACATGCATGTCGCCACACGCAAATCAACACACACAATTGACACATGAAACTCACCCTAAAACACACACAAGTCTGGTATTATCCTTCAAAAATAAAAATCTGATTAATAAGCAGACAAACTACAAGAGCAACAAATGTACCATATAGGAAATACGGCAGCTGTCAGTCACATGACCTGTCTATTATGTGTATGTGTGAGCTAATATATACTGCCAGGGGGAAGGGCTTCCTGTTGGCTGGGGATTTATCAGGCTGTTTTTATCACAATAATTGTTTCAAAAATGCAATGCCATCATTTGGGATGAATGCTCCATGTCACACAAAAGGGCTCTGAAAGCAGTGGACAGACTGCTGCAAGACCTGCGTAGCAACAAATATATCATGGGAGGAGTAGTTGTTGTTTTGGCAGGTAACTTCCATCAAACACTACCTGTTATTCCAAGATCAACCCCTGCAGACGAACTCAATGCATGTCTCAAAGCATCGTACCTTTGGAGAAAAGTAAAGAAAATGTCACTGAACACAAACATGAGGATCTACATGACAGACGATGTTTCTGCTGGACTGTTTTCGAGCCAGCTGTTGACTATTGGAGATGGCAAGGCACCAGTAAACTCAACCACTGGACAGATCACCTTCCCAGGCAACTTTTGTTGCATTGTGACTTCCATTGAGGAGTTGAAAGCAAAGGTTTTTCCAAACATTCATCTCCACTTCAAAAATTCTGGCTGGCTGGGTGAAAGGCCTATTCTAGCTCCCAAAAATGACAGCGTCAACAAGATCAATCTTCAAATTCTAAATCTCCTTCTAGGTATGTGCACAACCTACAAGTTAGTGGATACAGTAATAGACCCAGCTCAAGCATTATTTTATCCAACTCTGTTTCTCAATTCCTTGGAGCCACAAGGACTTCCGCTTCACAACCTCTTTCTAAAACCTGCAGCACCTATTCTGCTATTGAGAAATGTGGATCCACCAAAGCTGTGTAATGGAACAAGACTCTTGATTAAGAACCTGATTCCACATGTAATTGAGGCAACCATTTTGACAGGATGTGCCACAGGAGAAGATGTTTTCATTCTAACAATTCCTCTCATTCCATCTGATTTGCCTTTTGATTTTAAATGCCTCCAGTTTCCTGTTCGACTGGCATTTGGTATGTCCATCAACAAGGCTCAGGGACAGTCCTTGAAAGTGGAATCGATTTACAGCCTCCATGCTTTTCTCATGGTCAACTTTATGTGGCCTGTTCAAGAGTTGGAACAGCCAAAAATCTGTTCGTCTTTGCACCTGAATGAAAAACTAAGAATGTTGTTTATCAAAAGGCTCTCGAATGAGTATTATTATTATTATTATTTATTGTTATAGCGCCATTTATTCCATGGCGCTTTACATGTGAGGAGGGGTATACATAATAAAAACAAGTACAATAATCTTAAACAATACAAGTCATAACTGGTACAGGAGGAGTGAGGACCCTGCCCGCGAAGGCTCACAATCTACAAGGGATGGGTGAGGATACAGTAGGCGAGGATAGAGCTGGTCATGCAGCGGTTTGGTCGATCGGTGGTTACTGCAGGTTGTAGGCTTGTCGGAAGAGGTGGGTCTTCAGGTTCTTTTTGAAGGTTTCGATGGTAGGCGAGAGTCTGATGTGTTGTGGTAGAGGGTTCCAGAGTAGGGGTGATACGCGAGAGAAATCTTGTATACGATTGTGGGAAGAGGAGATAAGAGGGGAGTAGAGTAGGAGATCTTGTGAGGATCGGAGGTTGCGTGTAGGTAAGTACCGGGAGACGAGGTCACAGATGTCTGGAGGAGACAGGTTGTGGATGGCTTTGTACGTCATGGTTAGGGTTTTGTAGTGGAGTCTCTGGGCAATGGGGAGCCAGTGAAGGGATTGACAGAGGGGAGAGGTCGGAGAATAGCAGGGGGACAGGTGGATTAGTCGGGCAGCAGCGTTTAGAATAGATTGGAGGGGTGCGAGAGTGTTAGAGGGGAGGCCACAGAGCAGGAGGTTGCAGTAGTCAAAGCGAGAGATGATGGGGGCATGGACTAGGGTTTTTGCAGATTCATGGTTGAGGAATGAACGGATTCGTGAAATATTTTTGAGTTGAAGTCGGCAGGAAGTGGAAAGGGCTTGGATATGTGGTTTGAAGGAGAGATCAGCGTCAAGGATTACCCCGAGGCAGCGAGCTTGTGGGACTTGGGAGAGTGGGCAGCCATTTACTGTAATGGATAGGTTCGTTGGGGGGGTCGCATGAGATGGGGGAAAGATGATGAATTCTGTTTTGTCCATGTTAAGTTTCAGAAATCTAGCAGAGAAGAAGGATGAAATAGTGGACAGACATTGAGGGATTCTGGTTAGAAGGGAGGTGATATCTGGTCCAGAGATGTAGATCTGTGTGTCATCAGCATAGAGGTGATACTGAAGACTACTTCACATTACTTGGCCAATTTAGTTAAATCTGTGTGAAATATCTCTGTTGTTGAAATATATGTTGTGAAATGCTTCTATTTGCTTAGTTTTTGCCTTTTAATAATTACATTTCTATTTGTTTTGTGGTTTTTGTGTGCAGAATAAATTTTTGTTAATTCATTCTATTTTGCTAACAGCAGTTATTAACCTGGGAGAAGCCAGGTAGTACAGCTAGTTATTGATAATTGTATTACATTTTTTTATTTTTATTAAAATTATTAATTGGAATGTCGGCGCCATTGGATCATCCCCGGGACATGTGGGGAGCAGTGAATATTCATTTTCCTTAATAGTGGACACACTTGATTGCCCAGTTGCTGCAGGAAACCGGTGGCTATGGCTAAAACGTGTGCCCACTATTGAAGGAAATTAATATGCACTGACCCCCACTCCTATAATTCCACTCACCTCTCTGTGCTTGCTTCAGTTTAGAGAGGTTGGGTGGGATTATGGGTGTGGTTAGCAGTGCATATTCATTCTATTTAATAGTGGGCACAAAAAACAAGCCTGCTCTGTTCATGAAAAACCTTACAAAGTTATAACACTGAGAATTTAGGGGAACAACAAAAATGTGTTTTTTTTCTTGTATTGTTTTCATTACCTAACTATATAAATATGTACATTTTTATTGCAAAAATGGTACTGACTTTTTACAAAAAATTGCGTCCTTCTTAATTAGTCTAAAATTTCCATCCAAACACCCAAATTACTTACTATTATTTTGATACTTTTGCATGCCCATAAAAAGCAGCCGCATTACATTACACAGGACCTGGTATATAATTATAGTGTATATGAAGAGTAATGTAATAAACTGAGCAGGATCACCAGTAAAGACTCCAACTGTAATAAGACGCAAGTCAGAGGATCAATACTATACAATACAGTATTGATCTATTAAAGTGCACCTGGATAATAAAGTTGGATTCTATAATGGGGATCCTGGCTTGCTTTATTATATTGCCCTTCGTATACACTAGATTGATGTTATAGACGTCTTTGTTGCTCGCCTGTTCTACTTGTTTCAGGCTTAAACGTTAATACATTAACCCCTTTCCTCCAAAGCCTGTTTTCAATTTCCTGACCAGGCCAAATTTTTCACTTCTGGCCAGTGTCACTTTACGTGGTAATAACTTTTGTAATGCTTCAACATATCCCAGAGATTGTCTTTTTCTTGACACATTGCACTACATATCAGTGGTAAATTTAGGTCGATATGGTTATATGATTTGTGTTTATGAAAAAAATGGAAATTTGATGAATATTTTTGTGCAAAATCACAAAAAAAGAACAAAAAAAATATTATACTATTAAATATACACCGTTATGTAAAAAAAGAAGAAAAAAAAGTACACATTTGGTAGCGCCATGTCCAAAATGACCTATAAAACTGTCACACTAGTTAACCACTCCAGTGGTGTGGAAAAAGACTATGATTTTTTACTATACTGCTGAACCAAAAGTTAAAAAAATGCAATCAAAAAGTTGTATTGAAATAAAAATGGCATAGCTGAAAATGTCATCTTCTCCTGTAAAAAAAAGCTGCAATACAGCTCTGTCTGTGGAAAAATAAAAAAGTTATAGATCTCAGAATGTAGTGATGCAAAAACAATTCTTTTTTCTATAAAACAGTTTTTGTGTAAAAGCAGCAAAACGAAAAAAAAAAATTATATAAATGTGATATCATTTTAATCTTACTGAACTGAAGAATAAAGCTGCCTTATCACTTTTACCACACGGTGAACTGCATAAAGAAGCCCAGAAAACAATTCCTGCGTTGCTGAATTTTGTTCATTCTGCTTCACAAAAATCAGAATAGAAAGCGTTCAAAATATGTAATGCACCCAAAAATGGTATCAATAAAAACATCAACTCATCCTGCAAAAAACAATCCCTCACATGACTGTTGCGGAAATAAAGCAAAAGTACAGAGTACAGTCATGGCCAAAAGTATTGACACCCCTGCAATTCTGTCAGATAATACTCTAATTACAGAAATTAGAGAAGCATCACATGATTTTTCAAACAGTGCCAATACTTTGTCCACCCCCATTTTTATGGTTGGTGTGGAATTATATCCAATTTGACTTTAGGACAATTCTTTTTGTGTTTTTTCATTTAAGACAAATTAAATGAAGATAATAATACCAAATAATTTGTGTTTGCAATCATTTTCAGGAAGAAAATGAGTATTATCTGACAGAATTGCAGGGGTGTCAATACTTTTGGCCATGACTGTATATACTCGAGTATAAGCTGAGAATTTCAGCCCATTTTTTTGGGCTGAAATTGCCCCTCTTGGCTTATACTCGAGTCATTCTCAGGGGTCGGCAGGGGAGGGGGAGTGGCAGCTGTCTAATCATAGTCACCTGCTCTTGGTGCGGTTCCTGCACATCCCTGGTTCTCCGGGCGCCTGCGGCTTCTTCCAGCGTTGAGCGGTCACATGGTACCGCTCATTACAGTAATGAATATGGACGTGACTCCACTCCCACCCCATAGGGGTGGAGCCGCATATTCATTCTGTGAGTTGCTAAGTGCGTCCTCCCAGGCTCCCCTGTGAAGACTTCGGTGAACTCGCTGAGCACCTTCATCAGCTCAGACCTCTGACTGTGGGATCGCTCAGGGTTAAACTCTGCAGACTCCAGAGACTCTATGTACTGAGTCCCAGCCCACACATCTCGTAACAGATCAGCCTCCCCCTCTTCAGGCAGGCTACAGACAGGTAAGACACAGGTCTCCCTCTCATGATGAGCCTTCAACATATTGACATGAAATACTTTCTGATGCTTTGCATGCTCATCTAGGGTCACCACATAAATAACATCATTTAGCCGCTTGTGTGCAGTTAATGGTCCCTCCCATGCAGCCTGTAATTTATTCTGTAACATAGGGACCAACACCCAAACCTGCTGCCCCTCCTCGTAGGCCCTCAGTCTGGCATTAAGGTCGTACCAGACCTTCTGGTTGATTTGGGCCTGGGTCTCGTTCTCATGGGCCAGGTTGCTCAGCTTTTGCATTCTTTCTCTGAGTCACATTACATATTCAACCACTGAGACTCCCGTAGTTTTGGGGTCATCCTCCCAACAGTCCTTAATCAAATCAAGTGGCCCCCTGACCCTCCTCTCATAAACCGGTTCAAAGGGGGAGAATCCGGTAGATGCCTGGGGTACCTCTCTGTACGCAAACAACAGATGGGGGAGGTACCACTCCCAGTCTCTCCCATCAGTCTCAACCAGCATTTTCAGCATTTGTTTTAATGTTCCGTTAAAACGCTCGCAGAGTCCGTTGGTGTGGCGATGATAGGCGCTGGCTACAAAATGCTGCACTTGTATTTTCTCGCAGAGGCTTTCCATCAGATCGGACATGAACTGGGTTCCCTGATCACTTACCATTTACCTGGGGAACCCCACACTAGAGAAAACAGTCAGTAAAGCATTACCATCTTTTCAGTTAGCCATTAAAAGGTATCAACCACTGAGGACTCTCAATTCTAAATATTTTAGTAAAGCATCCGTCACTTTGTCTGCTCGGATGGAGGACAGTGCCACAGCTTCTGGGTATCATGTAGCATAGTCCACCACAGCAGGCCCGGATTTAGGGGGGGCCCAAGTGGTCCGGGCCCTGGTCCACCCACCAAGTGGGGGCCTCCCACCAATATAGGGATAAATATCTCAAAACATGTTAAATACACGTCTCTTTGCTGTGAACCGTTTCTAATGATAAGTAACATTTAACAAAAGAGAAACTATTGAAAGTGTAGGGACCTGGCTACGGTCCTGCATCTCAGTGGCTGGCGTAGAGCAGCAGAGTAATGGCTCCTGACCTGCGTCAGCATCCACTGACCTGGCTAGCCTAGCCAGACTTCCTTAGTACCCTCCCTGTACCTAATGCTTAGCTTATGGCATGTGGCTGCTTTCTCCGATCCCAACAGAAGCTTCTAGGCGCTACCCATTCAGCTATATGATCGCTCCCTCAGATTAGATCAGATGAGAGTTTGTTCAGCTACCTACGAGGAAGGAGGCGGATCAACGATGTTGGTGCTAGAAGAGCATTCTCCACTGCGGGCGCAGCAGGACTTCACTCTGGATCTTCAGTCACTGAAGATCCAGAGGTGAAGTGGTTCAGTCTTCACAGTGTGGCGGTGGGTATGATCTCTGTCTGTGTGTGTGTGTGTCTGACTGTCTGAGTATCTTTCTTGCAGCTCCTGTCCTACACAGTATCATACTGTATATACAGGTCCACACTATATCCTGCATTACAGTGTGTCTGTGTATACTCTATGTACAGTATATAGTGTGGACCTGTTTACAGTATAGTGCTGTGTATACACTTTATACAGCCCCTCAGCCTCTATTCTATATACAGCCAGCACAGTAACAGCCTCTGATACATACAGCCCAGCTGCATCCCTATATATATATATATATATATATATATATATACAGCCCAGCGGTGTGACACAGATTGACTGTCGTTAAGACAAATGAATCAGCTTGAAATTGGTATTAACACCATCTTCTGGAATGATATCCTGCAAAGAACAGATGCTGCTAGTAAAAATCTACAACACGCAAAGCTCGATCTAAACACTGCTGTGGCGTCACTGCCCAGCTTAAAAAACTATGTCACATCAAAGCATGACTCCTTCAAAATTTCTGAGAAGCAAGGCGAATAGCTGCCTAGTTCATCTGAGTATGTTCAGACGATAACTCGACACAGGTGCCGAAACGTGTGTCTCAATCCATTGGATTATGGCCATACGGAAGAAGTACAACTCAGACCTTCTGAAAAATTCAGAACAGAAACTTTCTTGCCTATCAGTGATCAGTTTATTGCTTATCTTGACCAGTGTCTTCAAGCATATAAAGATATATCAAGCAAATTTAGCTTTTTTAGTGATCTGAAAGAACTGTCTTCAGACAAGCTTAAGTCCACAGCAGAGAAACTCGTCAGGTCTTATTCAGATGACTTGGACATTACATTTATCGATGAACTGTGTCAGTTTGTAACATTTGCCAATTTATTCACAGACGAGGAGCCAAAAGATATCAGCACTGAACTTTTCATGTACAAGCTTATCATGGAAAAGGGTGTGCAGGAGACTTTCCCAAATATTGAGATAGCTCTAAGGATATATCTAATTTTGATGGTAACAAACTGCAGTGGTGAGCGTTCCTTCTCAAAACTCAAATTAGTTGAAAACTGATTAAGGGCATCCATGAAGCAGGAACGACTTGTAAATTTGGCTATCATGAGCATCGAGTCAGATATACTGCGTGAATTGGACTTTAGTGACAGCATTAGTGATTTTGCAGCACGAAAATCAAGGAAAGTGCCTGGATTGTAAAAAATGAATGATTTTACCTGAATTACTCTGCATAAATGATTTTTGTAAATAAACTTGCGTTCGTTTCATTTTGTGTTTTTGCATTACATATTGCAACACCTTGAAAAATGGGCCTCCCTCCAAAATGGGCCCCGGGCCACCCACCTCTTAAATCCGGCCCTGCGCCACTGTGAGGATGTACTTTTTGCCCAAGCTGCTAGGGATGGCAAATGGCCCTATGATATCCACAGCCACTTGCTGGAAAGGCTCATTGATCACAGGCAGTGATATCAATGGAGCTTTCTGTATATTTCCAGACTTTCCAACTTTCTGACAAACTACACATGATCGACAGTAATTGGCAATAGCTGTCCCCATCTTGGGCCAATAGAAGCTATGTGTCAGGCGAGCTTTAGTATTTTGTATTCCAAGGTGTCCAGCCAGAGGAATTTCATGAGCAATTCTCAATAATTGTTCCCCAAATAGATAAGGGAAGACCAGCCGCTTTTCACATGACACTGGTATTGTCGAGGAAAGTGTGGTAAGGGTGTATAACCATACCCAACCCCTCATACTCATGATCCCAGTGATACTTACAATTACCCCAAATAAAACAAGGACAACAGTTTCTTTGGAATATTCTAGGCCAGAGCAGCCTAATTAGCATAAAACATAACACATTGAAAATACACCACAATAATTTTTCTTATTAGGAGGAGTCCTTGAAGCTCCCAAGAATCTGGTGATTAACAAAGCAAAACATGAACATAACATAAAACCAATTTACTCCCAGACGTTACCACACTGTCTCGGGAGCACCAAAAACCCTGAGGGTTCACTGTTCATGATAAAATTCTAGGGGATCCGACCACCCCTGGCGGAACTCCCCTCCACAATTAACCAGATCCGAAACAAGTTGAACTTCAAAAACAGAGGAGCCATATGCCAATGGATCCCCCAGCCCAATTTCTACCAACTCCAAGGACTCTCCCCAGCCACCACAACGAGGGCCTTTGAACCCCTCAAAGGCTGGAGACCCCATCAGAACGAAAACCTATGGCTCTTTCAACACCTTCTTGCAAACCAAGCGCCCAAAAATCACTACCCACCGGATTTAAATTAACCCCGTCAGCCAACCAAAAGGCACCGTCCCCTTTCTCCAACTCAAAATGCCGCACGGCTACCCCCCCATTTCTGGTAACAAAAGCCGACACCGCCCTATTAGCTTTTGTCCTGGCCTCGTTAATTTTGTCAAGGGACCGCATGTTTCTCTAACGTTTACGAGGTACAATTTCAGACCAGACAACGGACAACCCAGGATACAAAATCCACAAACGTAACAAATCCTGTTTCACATCTTTAATCAATTCTCTAAAAGGCAGAACCCTCAAATCATTACCACCCACGTGCAGAACTAAGATGTCCGGGGCCCTGTCCAACATAACGCCATTATGAATTAAAACCCTATTCCAGGCCATCCCCCGAAAGCCAAGCCACCGGACCACAGCCATCTTCCGATCAAAGCCAAGCTGTCTACCCTCCTTTCGCACATCTGCACGCAAGGCTCCCCAAAGGACGAATGAATGCCCGAAAATCCAATAGCGGCAAAGGACCTGAAAAAAATACAAACACAAAACACTCAAAATACATGCTAGCAAGGCTGAATATGAAAAACACAATTGACATAACAAAACTACAACTCCGCGACCCGTCCTTATGGCCTAACATAACTGCGATACCTATTGGAACGCCATCTCCCAATACGTCGGATAACATTAGGCTCCAAGCCCCCAAATGCCGCATCTGTTGCAGCCCCAATCCGAAAAGAATGAGGAGCAAAACGAGATACGTCCATTCCCAAAAAGGTAACCGCCTTCCTAAAAACCACAGTAAACTGATACCGAGATAAAAATGAACCGTCAGCGTGACACAATATAGATCCTTCCCAATTAGGCCGGAGCTCCCAAAAACTCGCCAAACAATTAACTGGACACATAGCCGAACCAGCCACCGAGCCTACTACGATCCGTTTACCTCTCCCCTCCTGATCAGTCTTGGAACGACGCAACCAAAACTCAACTCACCCTGCTGACAACAGTGCATCCCGAGCTAAAATTCCCCCAACAGTGTTTTACTTGGCGACACCAACTCCCTGATTCTTAGCGCCCCAGAGGAAGCAAAAGAAAAAGCCAACCTAAACAAGCAAATTTCAAAATTCGATGCACAAACACATGGTAATGCCTCCCCCAATCTTTCCAACAAGTTAAATGATACCGGCTGCCTTGAATCTACTTGACAACTCTTCCTACAAAAACCTTTTACTGCCTGTCGCACCAAAAAGACCTTGGACAAATCCTGCTGACCCCTCAACTTAAAACCAAGGGCCAGGGCTGCCAAGACACGTGAAACTTTGGTGGACAACCAAGCTTCTGAGGCTCCCCGACTCAAACAAGACAGCAATACTCCCACCTGCTCATCTGCAGAGGACCCACAGGAACCCGCTGCCAACACACCCTCCCAAGCCAACCAAATCGCCTCATAAGCCTCCCAAGTTTTTGGAGCCAACGACGACCTTATTAATTCCTCGGTATCCCGGATACCACAAGCCAAAGTTCCGCAGGGCATTCCAAACCGACGACCTCTGCTTCCAGAGCCAATAATCGAAAGCAATCCAACTGAAAACAAGAAAGAGTCAGCGATGGAATTACGTACACCTGGCCCATGAGACGCCGTCACATGAGAGTTTAGTGCCAAACATGACAAAACCAATTGTCTCAGCACACGCACAACAGGAGGTAAAGACGCCATCAACCTGTTGATTGCACATACAACCCCCATATTGTCGCAGTTAAAACGAACCCGCCTATCACGAAATTCATGTTTCCACAACTGTACCGCCACTAGAATAGGAAATATCTCCAACAGCGCAACATTTCGAACCAGACCTGAAGAAACCCACGCCATTGGCCATTTTGCTGCACACCACTGGCCCCTTAATATGCTCCAAAACCGATCCCTCCCACTGTGTCAATAAACAATTCCAACGCATCACTGTCAATCACATCTTCCATAAGCAAAGAACGACCATTATAATATTTCAAAAACATACTCCAAACAGCCAAGTCATCCTTCAACTCTGCCGATAACCGGATAAAATGATGAGGAGCATGAACTCCAGCCGTGGCACTGGCCAACTTCCATCGGCATGACATGACACGCGAAATTAAGACTGAAGATCGTGCAATGACAATTTCTTCAAACGAGCCAGGGCCACCTCTTCCCGTAATCCGAACACCTTCTCTTCAGGCAATCAAAACTCCCAATGAACTGTATCAATGAAAATGCCCAAGAAACTTAAACACGGGCTCGGGCCTTCCGTTTTACCGGGAGCCAAAGGAACACCAAATCTTGCTATCAATAACCTATGGCAACAATCAGACCCCGCCGGGCCAACGCACAAAAAGTCATCCAGATAGTGAATTACGGAATCACAGCCCGATACCTCCCGAACCACCCACTCTAGAAAGGAACTAAAAGCCTCAAACAGGGCGCATGATAAAGAACAACCCATAGGCAGATACCTATCCACAAAAAGCCCCCCTTTCCAAAAGCAACCCAAAAGACACTGCTTGGATGAACTGGCAACAACCGAAACACTGCCTCAATATCTGTCTTAGCCAAGAGGGCCCCTTTGCCAAACTTCCGAATCCAAAAAACGGCTTTATCGAAGGACGCGTAAACCACAGAGCATAGCTCAGGGGTAATACCGTCATTAACAGACAACCCCCGACTATAAGGCTGCCGTCACACTAGCAGTATTTGGTCAGTATTTTGCATCAGTATTTGTAAGCCAAAACCAGGAGTGGAACAAATAGAGGAAAAGTATAATAGAAACATATGCACCACTTCTGCATTTATCACCCACTCCTGGTTTTGGCTTACAACTACTGATGTAAAATACTGACCAAATACTGCTAGTGTAACGGCAGCCTAAGACAGATGGTGAATCAAACAAAATTTTCCGGCTTCCTTCTTAGGAACTACCCCCAGTGGGGAAACAACTAAATCTTCAAAGGGCGGCACTGCAAAGGGGCCAGCCATGCGACCCAATGACACCTCCTTGGCCAATTTTTCGGAGACCACCCTTCCATACAACACTGCCGACTGCAGATTTTTGAACACACGGGGAACAACAAAAGGAGGGCCCGGAATAACGAAACCTTCCTTAAAACCCCAAAACAACAAATCCGCCTTTTCTCTATCGTGATATCTACTTAGATAGCTTAGCTTCACCGGAGTCTCCCCCATGGGAATTACTGGCCCCCAATTTTGACTTTTTTGAAGCATTTTGCGGCCCCATGAGAGCAGCTACTGCAATGGGAGCACAAATGCTTCATTTGCAGTTGGCCCCGAACTTGCACTGTCCATCATTGAACTGCCAGCATAAGCCCAATTTGTTCCCCCCCGATTGACCTGCTGACTCAGACGCACTGGACTGATTAGCTTGGCCAGAACCTCCGGCCCCCCTTGAAAGGAATGGCCAAACTTATACTGCGTACCCGTAACCATAGCCCGATATCCTTTTGATCCCATCTAAGAGCCGGCCGAATGTCTTTTCTCTCTTCTCTCATTGTACCTGAGCCACACCTGCCATCCATATACTCCGTATACCCCAATAACACTAGCCAAGATAGCAAAAGCCTGAAGCCAATTAATAAAAGTCTGAGGAATCAAACACCACCTCAGTTTCTCCTCATCTTTTTTACTATCCTCTTTTTTCCCCTAATCTAAATTAATTTTTTCCAAAGGAAGCAGGGAAAAAAATCTCGACGTATTTGCAGCGCCCCAGAGTCCTGGTCGTTGCAGTAATGTTGCTCTGCCACTGAGGGGAGTGATGTTATGTCTGATTGCACTAAAGGAGTTCACCTGACCAGGTATCACAGTCACACATTACACTTCACACTCCGGCCACCAGGGGGAGCAAAAGGCTCTATGTATTAGGCCACTCTCACACTCTGGTAAAACTGAGGATTGGACAGGAAGTTAGGCAGAAAGCAGCCTGGGAGAGCTCCATAGAGGACCTGTCAGAAGTGGGTTCCTGGCAGGTACCTAGCAGAAAGGACAGATGGTTACGGAGCCGCGCCTGCACTACCTTGCGGCGGCATCTTAAGAAAGGACACGAAGCAAAGTATATTGTGGAGAAGTGAGAAACGGGATCAGAGTACTAAGGAGATAGAACCAGAAGGAGTCGTGCCCCTATGTTGTGAATTCTGTGGCAGAGCTCCCTCCTGTGGTCACAAGTGGTACTTCGGCTGATTCTCTCTGTGAGCTTCCGTTGGTGGAGGAAAGTGGTACTGCGGCTTCTGAGTTTCCTTCCTCAGGTGATGTGGTGAAGTCGTTAGGTGCTGCTCTATTTAACTCCACCTAGTGCTTTGATCCTGGCCTCCAGTCAATGTTCTAGTATTGGACCTGTTTCCTCCTGGATCGTTCCTGTGGCCTGCTACTCTGCATAGCTAAGTTCCGCTTTGCTATTTTGTTTGCTGTTTTTTTCTGTCCAGCTTGTCTATTTGTTTTTTCCTGCTTGCTGGAAGCTCTGGGACGCAGAGGGTCTTTTTGCCCCCTTTGCGTGGTTTTTGTAGGGTTTTGTGTTGACCGCAAAGTTACCTTTCCTATCCTCGCTCTGTTCAGAAAGTCGGGTCTCACTTTGCTAAATCTATTTCATCTCTACGTTTGTCTTTTCATCTTAACTCACAGTCATTATATGTGGGGGCTGCCTTTTCCTTTGGGGTATTTCTCTGAGGCAAGGTAGGCTTATTTTCTATCTTCAGGCTAGCTAGTTTCTCAGGCTGTGCCGAGTTGCATAGGGAGCGTTAGGCGCAATGCACGGCTGCCTCTAGTGTGGTTGGAGAGGATTAGGGATTGCGGTCAGCAGAGTTCCCACGTCTCAGAGCTCGTTCAATGTTTTTGGGTTATTGTCAGGTCACTGTATGTGCTCTGACCTCTATGTCCATTGTGGTACTGAATTACCTTATCATAACAGTACTGGAGGCCCAAAGTACTAATGATTCTCAATAGAGGAAAAAAAGAAGTTCTGAGACCATTTTTTTTTCTCTGCACTGTGTTTTGCCTTTTTTTTCCCCTAGACATTTGGGTGGTTCAGGACACAGGTGTAGCGATGGACATTAAAGGTCTGTCTTCATGTGTGGATCAGCTCACGGCAAGAGTACAAAATATTCAAGACTTTGTGGTTCAGAATTCTATGTTAGAACCGAGAATTCCTATTCCTGATTTGTTTTTTGGAGATAGAACTAAATTTCTGAGTTTCAAAAATAATTGTAAACTATTTCTGGCTTTGAAACCTCGCTCCTCTGGTGACCCAGTTCAAAAAGTTAGGATCATTATTTCTTTTTTACGTGGCGACCCTCAGGACTGGGCATTTTCTCTTGCGTCAGGAGATCCTGCATTAAGTAATATCGATGCGTTTTTCCTGGCACTCGGATTACTGTACGATGAACCTAATTCAGTGGATCAGGCAGAGAAAAATTTGCTGGCTCTGTGTCAGGGTCAGGATGAGATAGAGGTATATTGTCAGAAATTTAGAAAGTGGTCCGTACTCACTCAATAGAATGAAGGTGCGCTCGCAGCTATTTTCAGAAAGGGTCTCTCTGAAGCCCTTAAGGATGTCATGGTGGGATTTCCTATGCCTGCTGGTCTGAATGAGTCTATGTCTTTGGCCATTCAGATCGGTCGACGCTTGCGTGAGCGTAAATCTGTGCACCATTTGGCGGTATTACCTGAGCTTAAACCTGAGCCTATGCAGTGCGATAGGACTTTGACCAGAGTTGAACGGCAGGAACACAGACGTCTGAATGGGCTGTGTTTCTACTGTGGTGATTCCACTCATGCTATCTCTGATTGTCCTAAGCGCACTAAGCGGTTCGCTAGGTCTGCCACCATTGGTACGGTACAGTCAAAATTTCTTCTGTCCGTTACCTTGATCTGCTCTTTGTCATCGTATTCTGTCATGGCATTTGTGGATTCAGGCGCTGCCCTGAATTTGATGGACTTGGAGTATGCTAGGCGTTGTGGGTTTTTCTTGGAGCCCTTGCAGTGTCCTATTCCATTGAGAGGAATTGATGCTATGCCTTTGGCCAAAAATAAGCCTCAGTATTGGACCCAGCTGACCATGTGCATGGCTCCTGCACATCAGGAGGTTATTCGCTTTCTGGTGTTGCATAATCTGCATGATGTGGTCGTGTTGGGGTTGCCATGGCTACAAGTCCATAATCCAGTATTAGATTGGAAATCCATGTCTGTGTCCAGCTGGGGTTGTCAGGGGGTACATGGTGATGTTCCATTTCTGACTATTTCGTCATCCACCCCTTCTGAGGTTCCAGAGTTCTTGTCTGATTACCGGGATGTATTTGATGAGCCCAAGTCCGATACCCTACCTCCGCATAGGGATTGTGATTGTGCTATCGATTTGATTCCTGGTAGTAAATTCCCAAAAGCTCGACTGTTTAATTTATCTGTGCCTGAGCACGCCGCTATGCGGAGTTATGTGAAGGAGTCCTTGGAGAAGGGGCATATTCGCCTGTCATCGTCGCCATTAGGAGCAGGGTTCTTTTTCGTAGCCAAGAAGGATGGTTCGCTGAGACCTTGTATAGATTACCGCCTTCTAAATAAGATCACGGTTAAATTTCAGTACCCCTTGCCGTTGTTATCTGATTTGTTTGCTCGGATTAAGGGGGCTAGTTGGTTCACCAAGATAGATCTTCGTGGTGCGTATAATCTTGTGCGTATTAAGCGAGGCGATGAATGGAAAACTGCATTTAATACACCCGAGGGCCATTTTGAGTATCTAGTAATGCCATTCGGACTTGCCAATGCTCCATCAGTGTTTCAGTCCTTTATGCATGACATCTTCCGAGAGTACCTGGATAAATTCCTGATTGTGTACTTGGATGACATTTTGATCTTCTCGGATGATTGGGAGTCTCATGTGAAGCAGGTCAGAACGGTGTTTCAGGTCCTGCGTGCTAATTCTTTGTTTGTGAAGGGATCAAAGTGTCTCTTTGGTGTTCAGAAGGTTTCATTTTTGGGGTTCATCTTTTCCCCTTCTACTATCGAGATGGACCCTGTTAAGGTCCAAGCCATCCATGATTGGAATCGGCCGACATCTCTGAAAAGTCTGCAAAAGTTCCTGGGCTTTGCTAATTTTTATCGTCGCTTCATCTGCAATTTTTCTAGTATTGCTAAACCATTGACCGATTTGACCAAGAAGGGTGCTAATGTGGTCAATTGGTCTTCTGCTGCTGTGGAAGCTTTTCAAGAGTTGAAGCGTCGTTTTTCCTCTGCCCCTGTGTTGTGTCAACCAGATGTTTCGCTTCCATTCCAGGTCGAGGTTGATGCTTCTGAGATTGGAGCAGGGGCTGTTTTGTCGCAGAGAAGTTCTGATTGCTCGGTGATGAAAACATGCGCCTTCTTTTCCAGGAAGTTTTCGCCTGCTGAGCGAAATTATGATGTGGGCAATCGAGAGTTGCTGGCCATGAAGTGGGCATTCGAGGAGTGGCGTCATTGGTTTGAAGGAGCTAAGCATCGCGTGGTGGTCTTGACTGATCATAAGAACTTGACTTATCTCGAGTCTGCCAAGCGGTTGAATCCTAGACAGGCTCGTTGGTCGCTGTTTTTTGCCCGTTTTGACTTTGTGATTTCGTACCTTCCGGGCTCTAAAAATGTGAAGGCGGATGCTCTGTCTAGGAGTTTTGTGCCCGACTCTCCGGGTTTATCTGAGCCGGCGGGTATCCTCAAAGAGGGAGTAATTGTGTCTGCCATCTCCCCTGATTTGCGGCGGGTGCTGCAAAAATTTCAGGCTAATAAACCTGATCGTTGCCCAGCGGAGAAACTGTTTGTCCCTGATAGGTGGACGAATAAAGTTATCTCTGAGGTTCATTGTTCGGTGTTGGCTGGTCATCCTGGAATCTTTGGTACCAGAGAGTTAGTGGCTAGATCCTTTTGGTGGCCATCTCTGTCGCGGGATGTGCGTTCTTTTGTGCAGTCCTGTGGGATTTGTGCTCGGGCTAAATCCTGCTGTTCTCGTGCCAGTGGGTTGCTTTTGCCCTTGCCGGTCCCGAAGAGGCCTTGGACACATATCTCTATGGATTTTATTTCAGATCTTCCCGTCTCTCAAAAGATGTCAGTCATTTGGGTGGCCTGTGATCGCTTCTCTAAGATGGTCCATTTGGTACCCTTGTCTAAATTACCTTCCTCCTCTGATTTGGTGCCATTGTTCTTCCAGCATGTGGTTCATTTACATGGCATTCCAGAGAATATCGTTTCTGACAGAGGTTCCCAGTTTGTTTCGAGGTTTTGGCGAGCCTTTTGTGGTAGGATGGGCATTGACTTGTCTTTTTCCTCGGCTTTCCATCCTCAGACTAATGGCCAGACCGAACGAACCAATCAGACCTTGGAAACATATCTGAGATGCTTTGTTTCTGCTGATCAGGATGACTGGGTGTCCTTTTTGCCTTTGGCTGAGTTCGCCCTTAATAATCGGGCCAGCTCGGCTACCTTGGTTTCGCCGTTTTTCTGCAACTCTGGGTTCCATCCTCGTTTCTCTTCAGGGCAGGTTGAGTCTTCGGACTGTCCTGGTGTGGATACTGTGGTGGACAGGTTGCAGCAGATTTGGACTCATGTAGTGGACAATTTGACCTTGTCCCAGGAGAAGGCTCAACGTTTCGCTAATCGCAGACGCTGTGTGGGTCACCGACTTCGTGTTGGGGATTTGGTTTGGTTATCTTCTCGTCATATTCCTATGAAAGTTTCCTCTCCTAAGTTTAAACCTCGTTTCATTGGTCCGTATAGGATTTCTGAGGTTCTTAATCCTGTGTCTTTTCGTCTGACCCTTCCAGATTCTTTTTCCATACATAACGTATTCCATAGGTCATTGTTGCGGAGATACGTGGCACCTATGGTTCCATCTGTTGATCCTCCTGCCCCGGTTTTGGTGGGGGGGAGTTGGAGTATATTGTGGAGAAGATTTTGGATTCTCGTGTTTCAAGACGGAAACTCCAGTATCTGGTTAAGTGGAAGGGTTATGCTCAGGAAGATAATTCCTGGGTCTTTGCCTCTGATGTCCATGCTCCCGATCTTGTTCGTGCCTTTCATATGGCTCATCCTGGTCGTCCTGGGGGCTCTGGTGAGGGTTCGGTGACCCCTCCTCAAGGGGTGGGTACTGTTGTGAATTCTGTGGCAGAGCTCCCTCCTGTGGTCACAAGTGGTACTTCGGCTGATTCTCTCTGTGAGCTTCCGTTGGTGGAGGAAAGTGGTACTGCGGCTTCTGAGTTTCCTTCCTCAGGTGATGTGGTGAAGTCGTTAGGTGCTGCTCTATTTAACTCCACCTAGTGCTTTGATCCTGGTTTCCAGTCAATGTTCTAGTATTGGACCTGTTTCCTCCTGGATCGTTCCTGTGGCCTGCTGCTCTGCATAGCTAAGTTCCGCTTTGCTATTTTGTTTGCTGTTTTTTTCTGTCCAGCTTGTCTATTTGTTTTTTCCTGCTTGCTGGAAGCTCTGGGACGCAGAGGGTGTACCTCCGTGCCGTTAGTTCGGTACGGAGGGTCTTTTTGCCCCCTTTGCATGGTTTTTGTAGGGTTTTGTGTTGACCGCAAAGTTACCTTTCCTATCCTCGCTCTGTTCAGAAAGTCGGGCCTCACTTTGCTAAATCTATTTCATCTCTACGTTTGTCTTTTCATCTTAACTCACAGTCATTATATGTGGGGGCTGCCTTTTCCTTTGGGGTATTTCTCTGAGGCAAGGTAGGCTTATTTTCTATCTTCAGGCTAGCTAGTTTCTCAGGCTGTGCCAAGTTGCATAGGGAGCGTTAGGCGCAATCCACGGCTGCCTCTAGTGTGGTTGGAGAGGATTAGGGATTGAGGTCAGCAGAGTTCCCACATCTCAGAGCTCGTTCAATGTTTTTGGGTTATTGTCAGGTCACTGTATGTGCTCTGACCTCTATGTCCATTGTGGTACTGAATTACCTTATCATAACACCCCTAAGACCGCGGCAACATCCTTCTGAGGCGCGTAGCCGGTGGCCGGAGCACCGAGGAAGTAACAGACTCTACGCATTACTTCAAACAGCGGCAGGACAGTTAATTAGAGGTTGGCTGTCTGACCTAAATCACCTGAACGGACATAGGAGGCAATCGTGGGAGAGGGGAGTCTCTAGGGTCCCAGAATAACTCCAGGCCTACCTGTCATACGGGTGTGTACTAGCCATATTATCTGGGGGATGGAGAGAGAAAGAACAGATACGACAGTTGTGAGGACTATCCCATGGTGCTCAGCACCGAAGGACTACAATACACAGGCGCTAGAAGGTAGACACTGATTTCCACCTGCAAAGGGAACTCTGGATGTGCCAGCCCTGTTAGCAATGCTCTGGATTGCGGACCCCGAAGCCTTCAGTAAAAAGGTAAAAAGACTGCAACCCTGCGTCCTTGTTATTCCTCGCGTTCTGAACCACGCCCTATCACCTTTCATTGGACGCCCCTTAGCAGGGTCACGGACCGGGTCTAGCCACCGTGACAACCCCGGATCAAGTACCCCGAGGCCCTGTGTCTGGGGGCGCTATATACTCATCTTTTGAAATCTTTTCCCTGACCTCCTTTTTAAGATGCGCCCCCAACGGACCTTCAAAGCACACATAGACCTCGCCATGAGCCCTGTCATCCAAATGAATCCTACATTCTTTTTCTGTCGGTACAGATACAGAAATGGGTTTCGCCAACAGCACCGAGACCTCTTCCGAACCAACAGCCCCCACTTTGGGCCCACCCAAGCTGCCAAATGCCTCTGCTCAACTATTCCCCGATCCAACCGTGCCAATAAATCCCGCACATTGGTTAAAACCTCTTGAACCCCTACCCCCTCACTTTCACCGGCAACGCCTGCCACATTTAAACTACCTAAAACCCCGTGACTACCACTAAAAGCGGGTGAAGATAAAATTTGTGGTGACAAACCAGACACGGACACATACTCACCAGGCTGCAAGGGTGCTGTGAGCCCTCCAGCCGGAATATCAGGTTCCCGCTGCCTCTGTATGGAAAAGTATGTACCTGTCCCATCCATTGGTGATTGCTGGCGTGATCCACGGAATGTAGTTGGAGACTGCAACCCTTGAAATGCCTCCATCGTAGGGGAAAGGGGGGCTGGACGCTGGCTGTCACTATGTGGCCTTGCCTGCGAAGATGACCCAGCAGCACACAAGCCCCTATCAGCAGCACACCCAAGGGAAGAAGTTGCCCCTCTGCCGGGATCCCTTGACGCAGGAGAACGCCCTGCAGCAGAAGAATGAGCCGGCCCGACTTTGTCTAGCCCCAAGCTGCTCGCTCCTGGACTGACCTCAAATCCCTCCAGTGCTAGTCGACGGTGTGGAGGCAGGAACATCACCGCCGCGGCATCCCGACTCATCAGGTCTCAAACTCTGCCCGGCGCGTGCTGGCTCCGCCCCCAAATCGCTGGGAGGCGAAGGCTTAGCAGCTGCCCCCGGACCCCGCCTTGCAGTTCGATTCCTCCCAGGCCAGGGCCTGTTGGCCTTAGAACGTACCAGCGCCTGGCCTGGAGGGGCTCCTGCACCTGCGGGGGGCCCTGGGAGCCGAATCCGGGGATAAACGCTCCTGGGACCTGGCCCTCCGGGACCACCGTACCGGAGTTGAACATGAAGCCACTAACCCCGCACTCCCGCCGATGATCCCAGCCACTTGCTCCTCCAGCCAGCCTTGAGGGTGCAATGCTGCTGCAGTGCTCAAGCTCTCCAGGATCCTATCCACTGCGGACATGGTAAGAACAGTTCTTGTGCCCAGAGAGCGGGAACTGAATAGCTCCACCCCCAACCCTAAATACTTTCAAACAAAGCCAACCCCTTCATTAACCCTCACCCCACCCTGCAACCCATTGTCATGCTGACCTCCTCCTACGCCGTGGGGGAGGAGGACGGCTCTGCTCCGGCCATTCCTGTCCCAAGGTTCTGTAGTATCTGTGGGGAGAGTCTCTTTATACAGTCTGCCCTTGTCCCAGTACACTCTCTCTTTGTCAGAAGCAGCAGGGGGCTGGCCTGCAAGACATCTGAGCTTCTCCAGACTGACATCTGTCCGCAGGGCCTCCTGGAAGCTCTGACTGTCAGTCTGTAGCCCCTGGCCTAGTGTGACTGCCAGGCCCTGGTCTGAAGCTGAATCTTCAGTGGCGGTTATCAGGGACCTACTTGCGTCTGCCATGTGAGGAGGCTCCGAGGCCACAGTATGGGCCTCCTGTTCTAGCAGTTCTGTCTGAGACTCATCCTCGAATCTCTGGGGTTGAGTCTGAGCCGCAGCCTGACTCTGGGTCACAGCTGCCACATACGTACAGTCCTGTGCAGTGGTACATTCTCCCTCCTTGCACGGGATCTCAGGTGGGTCACCTGCTTCCACCTTGCATTTACTTGCAGGGGAGAAATATAGTGGGACACCATCCTCCCCAGGTCCGTGCCTAGCAACACATTGGTGGGAATAGCTTCTGATACTCCCACTTCTCTCAGTCCTTTCCCTGCTCCCCAGTCCAGGTACACACGGGCCATGGGTAAGGCAGGGCTGACCCCTCCAATCCCGGTTATAGAGATAATCTTTCCTGGTATGATATCAGCAGGGGTTACCTTTGATGGACGCACCAGAGTCACCTCTGCCCCAGTGTCTTTGACAGTTCTCATTAGCCCTCGCATCAGAGCCGGCCACAAAGAGGACAGACAGTGGGGACACAGACGGCTTTGTGGTTGTAGTTGGGCGTTTCTCCCTATCAGGGCAGACAGCGCTAACATGTACCACTTTGTTGCAGGAGAAGCACAGGCGTGCCTCACCTAAAGAATGTCTAGTCCCCAGGACCCCATAAGAGGTGGGCTTGGGCAGCACTGGTGGTCGGCTGGGAGAAGGAGAATGGTCCCCGTTTGGCTTACCTCCCTTCCAGCCGAATTCCGATGGCTTCTGCACTTCAGGCATCCTGTTAGCCACATAACAGTCCACAATCTTTGCAGCCTGATTCACCGTTTGTGGCTCCCGATCACGCACAAATTGTCATACATCCATGGGGCACATATCAAGAAATTGATCCTTGACAATAAGATCCGTTAAGTCCTCAAAACTGTTAACAGAAAGTCCTCTGATCCATTGATGGAATGTGGTCCTCAAGTTGCTCACAACATCAGCATAGCTGTCAGTTGATCCATGTTGTAGGTTCCGGAACTTTCTCCGATACACTTCTGGTGTTAGGTTGTATTTCCTGATCAGGGCCTCTTTTATGGCCTCATAGTTCCCATCTAGCTCTGGTGGGAGGCCAGCAAAAACTTCCAGGGCTTTGCATCTCAACCCTGGGGTTAGATACTGTGCCCACTGCTCACGGGGTCATGGTATTGCCTGCAGGTTTTTTCAAACCCCCGAAGGAAAGTATCTAAGTCCGTATCCTTCTATTTATGTCCTGGGAGAGGGTTAGCTGAGGACTGATACCCCTCTCTATTTGAGCCATCTGAAGCTTGAAAACTCTCTCCTCCCGGCGTTCTGCAGCAGCAGCCTCTTGGTACTGTAGAATAAGCTGCATGCGCAGATTGGGATCACTTGTTCCCAGCTGCTGTAAGGCCATTTGTAAAGTAAAGTCCATAGGCTCCTCAGTGCTGGCAGTGCTGGCACTTCCATCAGGTATCCCCGATGCAAGAGCTGGCATTGCTCGGTCTCTCTGAGGTGGACTTTCTCCTTGCCCAGATGTTCCAGTACTTTGCTCTATGTCCTGCTCGACCAAGGCGCGTATCAGCAGTTCCTTGGATTTGTCGGCCATCCCTATTCCTTTCTGCTCACAGAGGTCGGTCAGAGCCTCTTTGCTCTGCTTCTAGTGCTTATGCTCTAATATAAATAATTCTATCCCACCACTCTGCCACCAATTGTCACGGATCCCACCGCACTGCCACCAGTTGTCACGGATCCGCTCTCAGCACGCGACTTGGGGTTGCGCCTGCAAGGGTTAATCTATCTCCCCTCTCTCAGTCCAGCATTCAACTTCTGTCCTATGCTGTAATGGGAGATAAAACACACACAGACCCAGGCCACACACCCGCTCATATACGCTGCCACCACTCACCGAACACACTGGTGATGAGTCCCGGAAATATTACTACTAGATAAAAAAAAAGAAAAATAAAGATACTGTCTGCCAATCATAAGGATCAAACACTTTAAGGCTATGGATTCTGTTATGATAAGGTAATTCAGTACCACAATGGACATAGAGGTCAGAGCACATACAGTGACCTGACAATAACCCAAAAACATAGAACGAGCTCTGAGACGTGGGAACTCTGCAGACCGCAATCCCTAATCCTCTCCAACGACACTAGAGGCAGCCGTGGATTGCGCCTAACGCTCCCTATGCAACTCGGCACAGCCTGAGAAACTAGCTAGCCTGAAGATAGAAAATAAGCCTACCTTGCCTCAGAGAAATACCCCAAAGGAAAAGGCAGCCCCCACATATAATGACTGTGAGTTAAGATGAAAAGACAAACGTAGAGATGAAATAGATTTAGCAAAGTGAGGCCCGACTTTCTGAACAGAGCGAGGATAGGAAAGGTAACTTTGCGGTCAACACAAAACCCTACAAAAACCACGCAAAGGGGGCAAAAAGACCCTCCGTACCGAACTAACGGCACGGAGGTACACCCTCTGCGTCCCAGAGCTTCCAGCAAGCAAGAAAAAACAAATAGACAAGCTGGACAGAAAAAACAGCAAACAAAATAGCAAAGCAGAACTTAGCTATGCAGAGCAGCAGGCCACAGGAACGATCCAGGAGGAAACAGGTCCAATACTAGAACATTGACTGGAGGCCAGGATCAAAGCACTAGGTGGAGTTAAATAGAGCAGCACCTAACGACTTCACCACATCACCTGAGGAAGGAAACTCAGAAATCGCAGTACCACTCTCCTCCACCAACGGAAGCTCACAGAGAGAATCAGCCGAAGTACCACTTGTGACCACAGGAGGGAGCTCTGCCACAGAATTCACAACAGTACCCCCCCCCTTGAGGAGGGGTCACCGAACCCTCACCAGAGCCCCCAGGACGACCAGGATGAGCCATATGAAAGGCACGAACAAGATCGGGAGCATGGACATCAGAGGCAAAGACCCAGGAATTATCTTCCTGAGCATAACCCTTCCACTTAACCAGATACTGGAGTTTCCGTCTTGAAACACGAGAATCCAAAATCTTCTCCACAATATACTCCAACTCCCCCTCCACCAAAACCGGGGCAGGAGGATCAACAGATGGAACCATAGGTGCCACGTATCTCCGCAACAATGACCTATGGAATACGTTATGTATGGAAAAAGAATCTGGAAGGGTCAGACGAAAAGACACAGGATTAAGAACCTCAGAAATCCTATACGGACCAATAAAACGAGGTTTAAACTTAGGAGAGGAAACCTTCATAGGAATATGACGAGAAGATAACCAAACCAAATCCCCAACACGAAGTCGGGGACCCACACTGCGTCTGCGATTAGCGAAACGTTGAGCCTTCTCCTGGGACAAGGTCAAATTGTCCACTACATGAGTCCAAATCTGCTGCAACCTGTCCACCACAGTATCCACACCAGGACAGTCCGAAGACTCAACCTGCCCTGAAGAGAAACGAGGATGGAACCCAGAGTTGCAGAAAAACGGCGAAACCAAGGTAGCCGAGCTGGCCCAATTATTAAGGGCGAACTCAGCCAAAGGCAAAAAGGACACCCAGTCATCCTGATCAGCAGAAACAAAGCATCTCAGATATGTTTCCAATGTCTGATTGGTTCGTTCGGTCTGGCCATTAGTCTGAGGATGGAAAGCCGAGGAAAAAACAAGTCAATGCCCATCCTACCACAAAAGGCTCGCCAAAACCTCGAAACAAACTGGGAACCTCTGTCAGAAACGATATTCTCTGGAATGCCATGTAAACGAACCACATGCTGGAAGAACAATGGCACCAAATCAGAGGAGGAAGGTAATTTAGACAAGGGTACCAAATGGACCATCTTAGAGAAGCGATCACAGACCACCCAAATGACTGACATCTTTTGAGAGACGGGAAGATCTGAAATAAAATCCATAGAGATATGTGTCCAAGGCCTCTTCGGGACCGGCAAGGGCAAAAGCAACCCACTAGCACGAGAATAGCAGGGCTTAGCCCGAGCACAAATCCCACAGGACTGCACAAAAGAACGCACATCCCGCGACAGAGATAGCCACCAAAAGTATCTAGCCACTAACTCTCTGGTACCAAAGATTCCAGGATGACCAGCCAACACCGAACAATGAACCTCAGAGATAACTTTATTTGTCCACCTATCAGGGACAAACAGTTTCTCCGCTGGGCAACGATCAGGTTTATTAGCCTGAAATTTTTGCAGCACCCGCCGCAAATCAGGGGAGATGGCAGACACAATTACTCCCTCTTTGAGGATACCCGCCGGCTCAGATAAACCCGGAGAGTCGGGCACAAAACTCCTAGACAGAGCATCCGCCTTCACATTTTTAGAGCCCGGAAGGTACGAAATCACAAAGTCAAAACGGGCAAAAAACAGCGACCAACGAGCCTGTCTAGGATTCAACCGCTTGGCAGACTCGAGATAAGTCAAGTTCTTATGATCAGTCAAGACCACCACGCGATGCTTAGCTCCTTCAAGCCAATGACGCCACTCCTCGAATGCCCACTTCATGGCCAGCAACTCTCGATTGCCCACATCATAATTTCGCTCAGCAGGCGAAAACTTCCTGGAAAAGAAGGCGCATGGTTTCATCACCGAGCAATCAGAACTTCTCTGCGACAAAACAGCCCCTGCTCCAATCTCAGAAGCATCAACCTCGACCTGGAATGGAAGCGAAACATCTGGTTGACACAACACAGGGGCAGAAGAAAAATGACGCTTCAACTCTTGAAAAGCTTCCACAGCACCAGAAGACCAATTGACCACATCAGCACCCTTCTTGGTCAAATCGGTCAATGGTTTAGCAATACTAGAAAAATTGCAGATGAAGCGACGATAAAAATTAGCAAAGCCCAGGAACTTTTGCAGACTTTTCAGAGATGTCGGCTGAGTCCAATCATGGATGGCTTGGACCTTAACAAGGTCCATCTCGATAGTAGAAGGGGAAAAAATGAACCCCAAAAATGAAACCTTCTGAACACCAAAGAGACACTTTGATCCCTTCACAAACAAAGAATTAGCACGCAGGACCTGAAACACCGTTCTGACCTGCTTCACATGAGACTCCCAATCATCCGAGAAGATCAAAATGTCATCCAAGTACACAATCAGGAATTTATCCAGGTACTCTCGGAAGATGTCATGCATAAAGGACTGAAACACTGATGGAGCATTGGCAAGTCCGAATGGCATTACTAGATACTCAAAATGGCCCTCGGGCGTATTAAATGCAGTTTTCCATTCATCGCCTTGCTTAGTACGCACAAGATTATACGCACCATGAAGATCTATCTTGGTGAACCAACTAGCCCCCTTAATCCGAGCAAACAAATCAGATAACAACGGCAAGGGGTACTGAAATTTAACCGTGATCTTATTTAGAAGGCGGTAATCTATACAAGGTCTCAACGAACCATCCTTTTTGGCTACAAAAAAGAACCCTGCTCCTAATGGTGACGATGACGGGCGAATATTCCCCTTCTCCAAGGACTCCTTCACATAACTCCGCATAGCGGCGTGCTCAGGCACAGATAAATTAAACAGTCGACCTTTTGGGAATTTACTACCAGGAATCAAATCGATAGCACAATCACAATCCCTATGCGGAGGTAGGGCATCGGACCTGGGCTCATCAAATACATCCCGGTAATCAGACAAGAACTCTGGAACCTCAGAAGGGGTGGATGACAAAATAGTCAGAAATGGGACATCACCATGTACCCCCTGACAACCCCAGCTGGACACAGACATGGATTTCCAATCTAATACTGGATTATGGACTTGTAGCCATGGCAACCCCAACACGACCACATCATGCAGATTATGCAACACCAGAAAGCGAATAACCTCCTGATGTGCAGGAGCCATGCACATGGTCAGCTGGGTCCAGTACTGAGGCTTATTCTGGGCCAAAGGCGTAGCATCAATTCCTCTCAATGGAATAGGACACTGCAAGGGCTCCAAGAAAAACCCACAACGCCTAGCATACTCCAAGTCCATCAAATTCAGGGCAGCGCCTGAATCCACAAATGCCATGACAGAATACGATGACAAAGAGCAGATCAAGGTAACGGACAGAAGAAATTTTGACTGTACCGTACCAATGGTGGCAGACCTAGCGAACCGCTTAGTGCGCTTAGGTCAATCGGAGATAGCATGAGTGGAATCACCACAGTAGAAACACAGCCCATTCTGACGTCTGTGTTCTTGCCTTTCAGCTCTGGTCAAAGTCCTATCGCACTGCATAGGCTCAGGTTTATGCTCAGATAATACCGCCAAATGGTGCACAGATTTACGCTCACGCAAGCGTCGACCGATCTGAATGGCCAAAGACATAGACTCATTCAGACCAGCAGGCATAGGAAATCCCACCATGACATCCTTAAGAGCTTCAGAGAGACCCTTTCTGAAAATAGCTGCGAGCGCACCTTCATTCCATTGAGTGAGTACGGACCACTTTCTAAATTTCTGACAATATACCTCTATCTCATCCTGACCCTGACACAGAGCCAGCAAATTTTTCTCTGCCTGATCCACTGAATTAGGTTCATCGTACAGTAATCCGAGTGCCAGGAAAAACGCATCGATATTACTTAATGCAGGATCTCCTGACGCAAGAGAAAATGCCCAGTCCTGAGGGTCGCCACGTAAAAAAGAAATAATGATCCTAACTTGTTGAACTGGGTCACCAGAGGAGCGAGGTTTCAAAGCCAGAAATAGTTTACAATTATTTTTGAAACTCAGAAATTTAGTTCTATCTCCAAAAAACAAATCAGGAATAGGAATTCTCGGTTCTAACATAGAATTCTGAACCACAAAGTCTTGAATATTTTGTACTCTTGCCGTGAGCTGATCCACACATGAAGACAGACCTTTAATGTCCATTGCTACACCTGTGTCCTGAACCACCCAAATATCTAGGGGAAAAAAAAGGCAAAACACAGTGCAGAGAAAAAAAAAGGTCTCAGAACTTCTTTTTTCCCTCTATTGAGAATCATTAGTACTTGTGGCCTCCAGTACTGTTATGATAAGGTAATTCAGTACCACAATGGACATAGAGGTCAGAGCACATACAGTGACCTGACAATAACCCAAAAACATAGAACGAGCTCTGAGACGTGGGAACTCTGCTGACCGCAATCCCTAATCCTCTCCAACCACACTAGAGGCAGCCGTGGATTGCGCCTAACGCTCCCTATGCAACTCGGCACAGCCTGAGAAACTAGCTAGCCTGAAGATAGAAAATAAGCCTACCTTGCCTCAGAGAAATACCCCAAAGGAAAAGGCAGCCCCCACATATAATGACTGTGAGTTAAGATGAAAAGACAAACGTAGAGATGAAATAGATTTAGCAAAGTGAGGCCTGACTTTCTGAACAGAGCGAGGATAGGAAAGGTAACTTTGCGGTCAACACAAAACCCTACAAAAACCACGCAAAGGGGGCAAAAAGACCCTCCGTACCGACTAACGGCACGGAGGTACACCCTCTGCGTCCCAGAGCTTCCAGCAAGCAAGAAAAAACAAATAGACAAGCTGGACAGAAAAAACAGCAAACAAAATAGCAAAGCAGAACTTAGCTATGCAGAGCAGCAGGCCACAGGAACGATCCAGGAGGAAACAGGTCCAATACTAGAACATTGACTGGAGGCCAGGATCAAAGCACTAGGTGGAGTTAAATAGAGCAGCACCTAACGACTTCACCACATCACCTGAGGAAGGAAACTCAGAAACCGCAGTACCACTCTCCTCCACCAACGGAAGCTCACAGAGAGAATCAGCCGAAGTACCACTTGTGACCACAGGAGGGAGCTCTGCCACAGAATTCACAACAGGATTCTTTAGAACATACAAGGTTCAACTTGTTAAAGTTTTATGCTTTAATACAAAATGTATAGTGCTTACAATAAAGAAAAAGGTATAAAAATATGGTAATAAAAAGACATACAAATATGCAAAACAGTTATAAAATAAACAGGAGAAAACTTACAGAACTATCTAACTTTGTAGCCTGCTGTCTGCTCCTGGGAGGGGTGTGTGTGTGTGTGTGTGTGTGTGTGTGTGTGTGTGTGTGTGTGTGTGTGTGTGTGAATATGGACTGGAACACATCAGCTAGGCTGCCCCTCAATCTGTGAACATGATTCTTTGTATACAGGCCTGATTTATGGAGTCACTCTGGAGGTCAGATTTCTAGATCAGCCTCTCAGGTTAATATTATAATTGCTTGTTTTTTCATTGGCCCATGGCCACTCCCCCAATGAATATATTGTTTTTTCTGAAATTCTTGGTGTAAAGTTTCCCACAGATAGATAGTGTCAGGCTGTATTTGACATCTCTCTTCAAAAGAGCTAGAAGGTGTGAAATGTTTCCCCTTCTTCCTGGTTCCCAGCAAGACCCCCTGGTGAGATAGGAGACAGTAGACTGCCTTCTCAAGATACATATGTTGTGACCTTTGTGAGACCTGCAGTTTCAGGGCAGATGTTAAACTACTGCTGGCCACACATATAAACCTATACATATTTCACTACACACATATATACCTATATATATTTCACTACAAAAAGCAATAAAAAACATTTTTTAATGTGCGTCAGCAGCCAAACAGAAAAATACAAATATAAATTTGGTATCACTGTAGTCGCACCTACCTGAGTAATAAAGCGTTTAATCAATTGAACAACAATTAAACAATTGAAGAATAGTGCAAAGAAAAAAAGAAAACCAATTCTTAACCTGCTGTTGATTTTTTCATTCTGCCTCCCAAAGATTGCAGTAAGGCTGTCACGTTGTGACTGTTTTGGGTAAGGAAGGGGGGGCCTCAAACTGTCCAGGGAACTGGGACTCTAATTATCCTTGTCCCAGGGGTACTCTTGAAGGTAGAGAGGCCTGAGTCTCTGACCTTATTATGCTCCTATTAAACCCTAATCTGTCCCTTCCCCCACCCCATGAGGCATGGGATTGAAATGTAAGATAAACAAAACACAAAGACAAAATAGTGATAACAGAAAACCACTATCATACAAATGCACTAACCAACAATAGGAAGGAGGATAGGGACAGAGAGGAATAAACTAAATGGGACCAAGGACCAGGATATAAACACATATGTACTGCAGCAAACCAAAGAAAACTACTCCAACTCTACTCCAACCACTTAGCTTTAGCACTCAGCACAGGATAACAAATCTTTCACCAGCAGGGACAAGAAGGTCTGACCAGTTTATATAGGAAGAGGTAATAGCGAGATCAGCTCAAATGGGGCTACATTTTTCTGACCAGCATAGAAAGGGTTGTTAACCTCTTCAGCACCAGAGGAAACTAAATCCATTTAATGTAATATGGGACACAAATCACACCATCTCTAAAGAAGAATTGTGATTCATTATCCGACGTGACTGTTTAAATCCAGGTCTTCCAGGAGGATGTGACACCCTCGTGACAAAGGCTCAGTTCACATTTATCCTGGCCACTACGTTGAGTGCTTACATCGGGGATTTCTCTGAAATACACGATCTAGACGGAAAGCACAATACAATATTTTCTATAATGAAGTAGGTGGAAAAACTGGGAACTCTGTCTGCCCTATGATTCACTGGTGTCTGTCTTTTTAAGCGTGCATAAAAGCGACGTCGGCCACAGTTTTGTGCACGTCTGAAAAGAAGGAAAACACTGAACAGAGGCCAGATGGAATCCAGAGTAACTCTTCTGCCTCATTTATAGTTAAAGGTGTTGTGCCACCATAAAGAATACATTTAACCAAGCAGAAAAGGTGGAAATAAATGTTTTTGTGACTAGTAGGATCTCTTCCAACAGGTGGCGCTATAAAGTTCAAGTCCTCTTTCTCTTAGTGACAGAGCCAATTTTGTACTTAACCCCTTTACCCCCAAGGGTGGTTTGCATGTTAATGACCAGGTCAATTTTTACAATTCTGACTAGGGTTGAGCGAAACAGGTCGAACATTTTCAAAAGTCGCCGACTTTTGGCTAAGTCGGGGTTTCATGAAACCCGATCCGACCCCTGTGCGGGGTCGGCCATGCGGTACGCGACTTTCGCGCCAAAGTCGCGTTTCAATGACGCGAAAAGCGCCATTTCTCAGCCAATGAAGGTAAACGCAGAGTGTGGGCAGCGTGATGACATAGGTCCTGGTCCCCACCATCTTAGAGAAGGGCATTGCAGTGATTGGCTTGCTGTCTGCGACGTCACAGGGGCTATAAAGAGGCGTTCCCGCCGACCGCCATCTTACTGCTGCTGATCTGAGCTTAGGGAGAGGTTGCTGCCGCTTTGTCAGAAGCAGGGATAGCGTTAGGCAGGGTCCATTAACCACAAAACCGCTTGTGCTGCAGCGATTTGCACTGTCCAACACCACCCTCGGTGTGCAGGGACAGTGGAAGTTTTTTTTTTTTTTTTTTTCCCCTCAGCGCTGTAGCTCATTGGGCTGCCCTAGAAGGCTCCCTGATAGCTGCATTGCTGTGTGTACGCCGCTGTGCAAACCAACTGCTTTTTTCAAAGCACAAATCCTCTTGTTCCTTCCTTTCTGCACAGCTATCTTTTTTGTTTGTCCACACTTTTTATTTCATTTGTGCATCAGTCCACTCCTTATTGCTGCCTGCCATACCTGGCTGAGATTACTGCAGGCAGGGAGATAGTAGCTGCCTGCCATACCTGGCTGAGATTACTGCAGGCAGGGAGATAGTAATTGTAGGACATTCCCTGTTTTTTTTTTTTTTTTTTTTTTTTGGTGGGAGATTAAGATTGGCAATTTGGCATTTCTGCTAGAGTGCCATCCCTGTGTGTGCCATCTCTCTCACATAGTGGGCCATAGAAAGCCTTTTCATTTTTCTGTATTTTTTTTTGTGGGGTGTATAAATTCTCCCTGATAAAAATACAGTGGGAGATTAATATTGGCCTTTGGGCTTGTGTGCCAGTCCTGAGTGTGCCATCTCTCTCACAAATAGTGGGCCATAGAAAGCCTATTTATTTTTTTTTTTGGTTTTATAAATTCTCCCTGAAAAAAAGGGAGATTAATATTGGCCTCTGGGCTTGTGTGCCAGTCCTGAGCGTGCCATCTGTGCCAGCCCTGAGCGTGCCATCTCTCTCACAAATAGTGGGCCATAGAAAGCCTATTTAATTTTTTTTTTTGTTTTATAAATTTTCCCTGAAAAAAGGGAGATTAATATTGGCCTCTGGGCTTGTGTGCCAGTTGTGAGCGTGCCATCTGTGCCAGTCCTGAGCGTGCCATCTCTCTCACAAATAGTGGGCCATAGAAAGCCTATTTAAATATTTTTTTGGTTTTATAAATTCTCCCAGAAAAAAAGGGAGATTAATATTGGCCTCTGGGCTTGTGTGCCAGTCCTGAGCGTGCCATCTGTGCCAGCCAGCCCTGAGCGTGCCATCTCTCTCACAAATAGTGGGCCATAGAAAGCCTATTTAATTTTTTTTTTTGTTTTATCAATTTTCCCTGAAAAAAGGGAGATTAATATTGGCCTCTGGGCTTGTGTGCCAGTTGTGAGCGTGCCATCTGTGCCAGTCCTGAGCGTGCCATCTCTCTCACAAATAGTGGGCCATAGAAAGCCTATTTAAATATTTTTTTGGTTTTATAAATTCTCCCAGAAAAAAAGGGAGATTAATATTGGCCTCTGGGCTTCTGTGCCAGTCCTGAGCGTGCCATCTGTGCCAGTCCTGAGCGTCCCATCTCTCTCACAAATAGTGGGCCATAGAAAGCCTATTTTATTTTTTTTTGGGGTTTTAGAAATTCTCCCTGAAAAAAGGGAGATTAATATTGGCCTCTGGGCTTGTGTGCCAGTTGTGAGCGTGCCATCTGTGCCAGTCCTGAGCGTGCCATCTCTCTCACAAATAGTGGGCCATAGAAAGCCTATTTAAATATTTTTTTGGTTTTATAAATTCTCCCAGAAAAAAAGGGAGATTAATATTGGCCTCTGGGCTTCTGTGCCAGTCCTGAGCGTGCCATCTGTGCCAGTCCTGAGCGTCCCATCTCTCTCACAAATAGTGGGCCATAGAAAGCCTATTTTATTTTTTTTTTGGGTTTCAGAAATTCTCCCTGGAAAAAAAAAGGGAGATTAATATTGCCCTTTGGGCTTGTGTGCCAGTACTAAGCGTTCCATCTCTCTCTCTCTCTCAGTCAGTGGGCCATAGAACGCATATTTTTGGTTTTATTTGTTTTCTAAATTCTCCCTGAAAAAATCATTTTATTTTATTTGGTTTCTAAATTCTTCCTGATAAAATCATATTTTTTTTATTATTTTTATTTCTAAAGTCTCCCTGAAAAAAAAAAAAAAAAAACAACCAAAAAAACAGTGGGAGATTAATATTGGCCTTTCTGCTTGTGTGCCAGTCTTGACTCCTGGGTGTGCCATCTCTCTCTCTCTCTCTCTCTCTCTCTCTCTCCAATTGTGGTCCATAGAAAGCCTATATTTTTTTTCCTTGATTTGGGTTCTAAAATCTACCAGAGAAAATAACTACATCAATCATTGGTAGAAAAATATTGGCCTCTGGGTTTGTGTGCCACTCCTGACTCCTGTGTGCGTCATCTCTCAGTCAGTGGGCCATAGAACGCCTATTTTTGGTTTTATTTGTTTTCTAAATTCTCCCTGAAAAAATCATTTTATTTTATTTGGTTTCTAAATTCTTCCTGATAAAATCATATTTTTTTTATTATTTTTTTTTCTAAAGTCTCCCTGAAAAAAAAAAAAAAAAACAGTGGGAGATTAATATTGGCCTTTCTGCTTGTGTGCCAGTCTTGACTCCTGGGTGCGTCATCTCTCAGTCAGTGGGCCATAGAACGCCTATTTTTGGTTTTATTTGTTTTATAAATTCTCCCTGAAAAAATCATTTTATTTTATTTGGTTTCTAAATTCTTCCTGATAAAATCATATTTTTTTTATTATTTTTTTTTCTAAAGTCTCCCTGAAAAAAAAAAAAAAAAAACAACCAAAAAAAACAGTGGGAGATTAATATTGGCCTTTCTGCTTGTGTGCCAGTCTTGACTCCTGGGTGCGTCATCTCTCAGTCAGTGGGCCATAGAACGCCTATTTTTGGTTTTATTTGTTTTATAAATTCTCCCTGAAAAAATCATTTTATTTTATTTGGTTTCTAAATTCTTCCTGATAAAATCATATTTTTTTTATTATTTTTTTTTCTAAAGTCTCCCTGAAAAAAAAAAAAAAAAAAACAACCAAAAAAAACAGTGGGAGATTAATATTGGCCTTTCTGCTTGTGTGCCAGTCTTGACTCCTGGGTGTGCCATCTCTCTCTCTCTCTCTCTCTCTCTCTCTCTCTCTCTCTCTCTCTCCAATTGTGGTCCATAGAAAGCCTATATTTTTTTTCCTTGATTTGGGTTCTAAAATCTACCAGAGAAAATAACTACATCAATCATTGGTAGAAAAATATTGGCCTCTGGGTTTGTGTGCCACTCCTGACTCCTGTGTGCGTCATCTCTCAGTCAGTGGGCCATAGAACGCCTATTTTTGTTTTTATTTGTTTTATAAATTCTCCCTGAAAAAATCATTTTATTTTATTTGGTTTCTAAATTCTTCCTGATAAAATCATATTTTTTTTATTATTTTTTTTTCTAAAGTCTCCCTGAAAAAAAAAAAAAAAAAAAAAAAAAAAAAAAAAAACAGTGGGAGATTAATATTGGCCTTTCTGCTTGTGTGCCAGTCTTGACTCCTGGGTGTGCCATCTCTCTCTCTCTCTCTCTCCAATTGTGGTCCATAGAAAGCCTACATTTTTTTTCCTTGATTTGGGTTCCAAAATCTACCAGAGAAAATAACTCCATCAATCATTGGTAGAAAAATATTGGCCTCTGGGCTTGTGTGCCACTCCTGATTCCTGTGTGCGTCATCTCTCACTCAGTGGCCCATAGAAAGCATATAGTTTGTTACATTTGTTTTCTAAATTCTCCCTGCAAAAATCTATTTTTTTTTTTTTGGGGGGTTTCTAAAGTGTTCCTGAAAAAAATAAAAATAAAAAAAAAATAATAGTGTGACATTAATATTAACATTTGTGCTTCAGTGACAGTCCTGCGTGTGGGGCATCTCTCTAATTTGCAGCCACCAAAAAAAGAGTGTGTAACATTGGGCCTGATTTTCGCTGTGGTCTCACCAACCTGTAAAGGGGTAGCTAAATCATACTGAAGTTATAGCTCACCGTGTAAGTTGTGTGACTGCAACAAATAACGTTAGTTTGGTTACGTTTTTAAAACAATGAGGAAGTCTAGTGGAAGAGGTCGTGGCCGGGGGCGTTCATTGTCAGCTGGTAATGAGGGTAGTGGTAGTGGTGGAGCATCAGGTGGTCGTGGGGGAAAAAATATTGCACCTAAGTCTGGAGCTGTGGAGCCAGGTTCGTCGTCCGGCTACACAAGGCCTCGAACGCTCCCTTTTCTGGGATTAGGAAAACCGCTTTTAAAGCCGGAGCAGCAAGAGCAAGTTTTGGCTTATCTTGCTGACTCAGCCTCTAGCTCTTTTGCCTCATCTCGTGAAACTGGTAAAAGTAAAAGCAGCGCGTCGTTAGTGGATGTTCACGGTCAGGGACAAGTCACTTCCTTGTCCTCTTCAGCAAAAACAACAACAGAGAAGAATGCAGCAGGCGACACAACGGGTTACTCCATGGAGCTCTTTACACATACCGTCCCTGGCTTAGAAAGTGAAGCAGTTAACAGTCCATGCCCATTACAAATTGAATCTGACATGGAGTGCACTGACGCACAGCCACAGCCAGACTACTATGCTGGTCCTTTGACTCAGACCACAACATTGCCCTCGCAGGGTGCTGATCAAGAATCAGACCCTGATGAGACTATGTTGCCCCATCACGAACGCTATACCACCGAACGACACGGTGACACAGACGAAGTTGCGCAGGAGGTACAAGAAGAGTTATTAGATGACCCAGTTCTTGACCCCGATTGGCAGCCATTGGGGGAACAGGGTGCAGGCGGCAGCAGTTCTGAAGCAGAGGAGGAGGAGGGGCCGCAGCAGGCATCAACATCGCCACAGGTTCCATCTGCCGGGCCCGTATCTTGCCCAAAACGCGTGGCAAAGCCAAAACCTGGTGGAGGACAGCGTGGCCATCCGGTTAAAGCTCAGTCTGCAATGCCTGAAAAGGTATCCGATGCTAGAAAGAGTGCAGTCTGGCATTTTTTTAAACAACATCCAATTGATCAGCGCAAAGTCATCTGTCAAAAATGTTCTACTTCCTTAAGCAGAGGTCAGAATCTGAAAAGTCTCAATACTAGTTGCATGCATAGACATTTAACCACCATGCATTTGAAAGCTTGGACTAACTACCAAACGTCCCTTAAGGTTGTTGCACCCTCGGCCAATGAAGCTAGTCATCAACGCAACATCCCTTCCGGCAGTGTAGGACCACCATTTAGCGCACCACCTGCTGTATCTGTGCAGGTATCTTTGCCAGGCCAAAGCAGTCAGGGTCAGGGAATCACCAGTTTCGTAGTAGGAAACACTGCATCTAGGGCACCGGCGGCAACAATACCATCTCCCACCGTCTCTCAGTCTGCCATGTCCACCGGCACCCCCACTAGTTCCACGATCTCCAGCTCTCCAGTCCAGCTCACCCTACATGAGACTATGGTTAGAAAAAGGAAATACTTAGCCTCGCATCCGCGTACACAGGGTTTGAACGCCCACATAGCTAGACTAATCTCGTTAGAGATGATGCCCTACCGGTTAGTTGAAAGCGAAGCTTTCAAAGACCTGATGGACTACGCTGTACCACGCTACGAGCTACCCAGTCGACACTTTTTTTCCAGAAAAGCCATCCCAGCCCTCCACCAGCATGTTAAAGAGCGCATCGTCCATGCACTCAGGCAATCTGTGAGCACAAAGGTGCACCTGACAACAGATGCATGGACCAGTAGGCATGGCCAGGGACGTTACGTGTCCATCACGGCACACTGGGTAAATGTGGTGGATTCAGGGTCCACAGGGGACAGCAAGTTTGGGACAGTTCTGCCTAGCCCACGGTCTAGTAAACAGTTGTCTGTAGCCGTTCGCACCCCCTCCTCCTCCTCCTCCTCGTCCTCCTGCAGAAGCAAGAGCTCGTCCACAGACCGCAGTCGCACAAACACTCCATCCGCACCTGCCACTGTTGCACACCAGGTCTCCCATTATGGGGCAGCTACTGGCATACGTCAGCAGGCTGTATTGGCTATGAAGTGTTTGGGCGACAATAGACACACCGCGGAAGTTCTGTCCGAGTTCTTGCAGCAAGAAACGCAGTCGTGGCTGGGCACTGTAGATCTTGAGGCAGGCAAGGTAGTGAGTGATAACGGAAGGAATTTCATGGCTGCCATCTCCCTTTCCCAACTGAAACACATTCCTTGCCTGGCTCACACCTTAAACCTGGTGGTGCAGTGCTTCCTGAAAAGTTATCCGGGGTTATCCGACCTGCTCCTCAAAGTGCGTGGACTTTGCGCACATATCCGCCGTTCGCCTGTACACTCCAGCCGTATGCAGACCTATCAGCGTTCTTTGAACCTTCCCCAGCATCGCCTAATCATAGACGTTGCAACAAGGTGGAACTCAACACTGCACATGCTTCAGAGACTGTGCGAACAGAGGCGGGCTGTTATGTTTTTGTGGGAGGATACACATACACGGGCAGGCAGTAGGATGGCAGACATGGAGTTGTCAGGTGTGCAGTGGTCGAAGATTCAAGACATGTGTCAAGTCCTTCAGTGTTTTGAGGAATGCACACGGCTGGTTAGTGCAGACAACGCCATAATAAGCATGAGCATCCCCCTAATGCGTCTGCTGATGCAAAGTTTGACGCACATAAAGGATCAGGCGTCTGCACCAGAGGAAGAGGAAAGCCTTGATGACAGTCAGCGATTGTCTGGTCAGGGCAGTGTACATGACGAGGTACCGGGCGAAGAGGAGGTGGAGGATGAGGAGGATGATGGGGATGAGTATATTTTTAATGAGGAAGCTTTCCCGGGGGCACGGGAAATTGGTGGCGTGGCAAGGCCGGGTTCTGGTTTTTTGAGGGACACAAGTGACGTAGATTTGCCTGCAACTGCCCCTCAACCAAGCACAACCGCAGATTTGACAACGGGAACTTTGGCCCACATGGCGGATTATGCCTTGCGTATCCTCAAAAGGGACACACGCATTACAAAAATGATGAACGATGACGATTACTGGTTGGCCTGCCTCCTTGATCCTCGCTATAAAGGCAAATTGCAAAATATTATGCCACATGAGAACTTGGAACTAATATTAGCAACAAAACAATCAACTCTTGTTGACCGTTTGCTTCTGGCATTCCCTGCACACAGCGCCCGTGATCGTTCTCACACGAGCTCCAGGGGCCAGCAGACCAGAGGTGTTAGAGGGGCAGAAATCAGAAGTGGCGTTGGACAGAGGGGTTTTCTGACCAGGTTGTGGAGTGATTTTTCTATGACCGCAGACAGGACAGGTACTGCAGCATCAATTCAAAGTGACAGGAGACAACATTTGTCCAGTATGGTTACAAACTATTTTTCATCCCTTATCGACGTTCTCCCTCAACCGTCATTCCCATTTGATTACTGGGCATCCAAATTAGACACCTGGCCAGAATTGGCAGAATATGCATTGCAGGAGCTTGCTTGCCCGGCAGCTAGTGTCCTATCAGAAAGAGTATTCAGTGCTGCAGGTTCAATACTAACAGAAAAAAGGACTCGTCTGGCTACCCAAAATGTAGATGATCTAACCTTCATTAAAATGAACCACAACTGGATTTCAAAATCTTTTGCCCCACCCTGCCCGGCTGACACCTAGCTTTCCTATGAAAAGGTCTTGCCTGTGGACTATTCTGAATGACTTTTCCAATCTCGTAATTTTCTTCACCTGATTGTCCAGCATACGACATGTTTCCACCTCACGAAATGGCCAAACTCCCCACACGGGGCCGTGCTATCGCCACTTTGCGCTTGGACCCTTGAGAGTGCTGTTTGTCTGAAGAGGTGGGTGTGGCCGCTTTTGGTCGACGGCACTGCCACTGGGTCCCTCATAGTACAATAAAGTGTCTCTGGCGGTGGTGGTGCGCACCCAACGTCAGACACACCGTTGTAATATGAGGGGCCCTGTGCCTGTACCGCCGGCCACAAGACAGTTCCCCCCCCCAGCTCAAACAGTGCTCTACCACTAGCAAAATTATCTCTCACAGCTTCACCAATGTGTAGTCTAGCCGCTGACATCCTTCAATGCCTGGCACTGACAATACCATTGTTTTGACATTTTTGTTATGTTAGGCCTTCGAAGCCTGTCTGCGGTCCCTTCTTTCTACAACTACTACACTGACCAGGCCACTGCTGGCCGTGTTACCCTGGAACCAATTTAAAAGTGCCTACAGTCAGCCCAATTTTGTTATGTTAGGCCTTCGAAGACTGTCTGCCGTCACTCCTTCCACTAGACTTCCACTGACCATACACTGCTGCCCATGTACCCCTGGAACCAATTTAAAGTGCCTACAGCCAGCCCAATTTTGTTATGTTAGGCCTTCGAAGCCTGTCTGCGGTCACTCCTTCCACTAGACTTCCACTGACCAGACCACTGCTGCCCGTGTACCCCTGGAACCAATTTAAAAGTGCCTACAGCCAGCCCAAGTTTGTTATGTTAGGCCTTGGAAGCCTGTCTGCGGTCACTCCTTCCACTAGACTTCCACTGACCAGACCACTGCTGCCCGTGTACCCCTGGAACCAATTTAAAAGTGCCTACAGCCAGCCCAAGTTTGTTATGTTAGGCCTTGGAAGCCTGTCTGCGGTCACTCCTTCCACTAGACTTCCACTGACCAGACCACTGCTGCCCGTGTACCCCTGGAACCAATTTAAAAGTGCCTACAGCCAGCCCAAGTTTGTTATGTTAGGCCTTGGAAGCCTGTCTGCGGTCACTCCTTCCACTAGACTTCCACTGACCAGACCACTGCTGCCCGTGTACCCCTGGAACCAATTTAAAAGTGCCTACAGCCAGCCCAAGTTTGTTATGTTAGGCCTTGGAAGCCTGTCTGCGGTCACTCCTTCCACTAGACTTCCACTGACCAGACCACTGCTGCCCGTGTACCCCTGGAACCAATTTAAAAGTGCCTACAGCCAGCCCAAGTTTGTTATGTTAGGCCTTCTAAGCCTGTCTGCGGTCCATTCTTTCAACTACTACTACACTGACCAGGTCACTGCTGCCCGTGTACCCCTGGAACCAATTTAAAATTGCCTACAGCCAGCCCAATTTTTTTATTTTAGGCCTTCGATGCCTGTCTGCGGTCCATTCTTTCAACTACTACTACACTGACCAGGTCACTGCTGTCCGTGTACCCCTGGAACCAATTTAAAATTGCCTACAGCCATGTGTTATTATTTTAGGCCTTCGATGCCTGTCTGCGGTCACTCCTTCCACTAGGCCTCCACTGACCACACCACTGCTGTCCGTGTACCCCTGGAACCAATTTAAAATTGCCTACAGCCAGCCCAATTTTTTTATTTTAGGCCTTCGATGCCTGTCTGCGGTCCATTCTTTCAACTACTACTACACTGACCAGGTCACTGCTGTCCGTGTACCCCTGTAACCAATTTAAAATTGCCTACAGCCATGTGTTATTATTTTAGGCATTCGATGCCTGTCTGCGGTCCATTTTTTCAACTACTACTACACTGACCAGGTCACTGCTGCCCGTGTACCCCTGGAACCAATTTAAAATTGCCTACAGCCATGTGTTATTATTTTAGGCCTTCGATGCCTGTCTGCGGTCACTCCTTCCACTAGGCCTCCACTGACCACACCACTGCTGCCCGTGTACCCCTGGAACCAATTTAAAATTGCCTACAGCCAGCCCAATTTTTTTATTTTAGGCCTTCGATGCCTGTCTGCGGTCCATTCTTTCAACTACTACTACACTGACCAGGTCACTGCTGCCCGTGTACCCCTGGAACCAATTTAAAATTGCCTACAGCCATGTGTTATTATTTTAGGCCTTCGATGCCTGTCTGCGGTCACTCCTTCCACTAGGCCTCCACTGACCACACCACTGCTGTCCGTGTACCCCTGGAACCAATTTAAAATTGCCTACAGCCATGTGTTATTATTTTAGGCCTTCGATGCCTGTCTGCGGTCACTCCTTCCACTAGGCCTCCACTGACCACACCACTGCTGTCCGTGTACCCCTGGAACCAATTTAAAATTGCCTACAGCCATGTGTTATTATTTTAGGCCTTCGATGCCTGTCTGCGGTCACTCCTTCCACTAGGCCTCCACTGACCACACCACTGCTGCCCGTGTACCCCTGGAACCAATTTAAAATTGCCTACAGCCAGCCCAATTTTTTTATTTTAGGCCTTCGATGCCTGTCTGCGGTCCATTCTTTCAACTACTACTACACTGACCAGGTCACTGCTGTCCGTGTACCCCTGGAACCAATTTAAAATTGCCTACAGCCATGTGTTATTATTTTAGGCCTTCGATGCCTGTCTGCGGTCACTCCTTCCACTAGGCCTCCACTGACCACACCACTGCTGTCCGTGTACCCCTGGAACCAATTTAAAATTGCCTACAGCCATGTGTTATTATTTTAGGCCTTCGATGCCTGTCTGCGGTCACTCCTTCCACTAGGCCTCCACTGACCACACCACTGCTGTCCGTGTACCCCTGGAACCAATTTAAAATTGCCTACAGCCAGCCCAATTTTTTTATTTTAGGCCTTCGATGCCTGTCTGCGGTCCATTCTTTCAACTACTACTACACTGACCAGGTCACTGCTGTCCGTGTACCCCTGTAACCAATTTAAAATTGCCTACAGCCATGTGTTATTATTTTAGGCATTCGATGCCTGTCTGCGGTCCATTTTTTCAACTACTACTACACTGACCAGGTCACTGCTGCCCGTGTACCCCTGGAACCAATTTAAAATTGCCTACAGCCATGTGTTATTATTTTAGGCCTTCGATGCCTGTCTGCGGTCACTCCTTCCACTAGGCCTCCACTGACCACACCACTGCTGCCCGTGTACCCCTGGAACCAATTTAAAATTGCCTACAGCCAGCCCAATTTTTTTATTTTAGGCATTCGATGCCTGTCTGCGGTCCATTTTTTCAACTACTACTACACTGACCAGGTCACTGCTGCCCGTGTACCCCTGGAACCAATTTAAAATTGCCTACAGCCATGTGTTATTATTTTAGGCCTTCGATGCCTGTCTGCGGTCACTCCTTCCACTAGGCCTCCACTGACCACACCACTGCTGCCCGTGTACCCCTGGAACCAATTTAAAATTGCCTACAGCCAGCCCAATTTTTTTATTTTAGGCCTTCGATGCCTGTCTGCGGTCCATTCTTTCAACTACTACTACACTGACCAGGTCACTGCTGCCCGTGTACCCCTGGAACCAATTTAAAATTGCCTACAGCCATGTGTTATTATTTTAGGCCTTCGATGCCTGTCTGCGGTCACTCCTTCCACTAGGCCTCCACTGACCACACCACTGCTGTCCGTGTACCCCTGGAACCAATTTAAAATTGCCTACAGCCATGTGTTATTATTTTAGGCCTTCGATGCCTGTCTGCGGTCACTCCTTCCACTAGGCCTCCACTGACCACACCACTGCTGTCCGTGTACCCCTGGAACCAATTTAAAATTGCCTACAGCCATGTGTTATTATTTTAGGCCTTCGATGCCTGTCTGCGGTCACTCCTTCCACTAGGCCTCCACTGACCACACCACTGCTGCCCGTGTACCCCTGGAACCAATTTAAAATTGCCTACAGCCAGCCCAATTTTTTTATTTTAGGCCTTCGATGCCTGTCTGCGGTCCATTCTTTCAACTACTACTACACTGACCAGGTCACTGCTGTCCGTGTACCCCTGGAACCAATTTAAAATTGCCTACAGCCATGTGTTATTATTTTAGGCCTTCGATGCCTGTCTGCGGTCACTCCTTCCACTAGGCCTCCACTGACCACACCACTGCTGTCCGTGTACCCCTGGAACCAATTTAAAATTGCCTACAGCCATGTGTTATTATTTTAGGCCTTCGATGCCTGTCTGCGGTCACTCCTTCCACTAGGCCTCCACTGACCACACCACTGCTGTCCGTGTACCCCTGGAACCAATTTAAAATTGCCTACAGCCAGCCCAATTTTTTTATTTTAGGCCTTCGATGCCTGTCTGCGGTCCATTCTTTCAACTACTACTACACTGACCAGGTCACTGCTGTCCGTGTACCCCTGTAACCAATTTAAAATTGCCTACAGCCATGTGTTATTATTTTAGGCATTCGATGCCTGTCTGCGGTCCATTTTTTCAACTACTACTACACTGACCAGGTCACTGCTGCCCGTGTACCCCTGGAACCAATTTAAAATTGCCTACAGCCATGTGTTATTATTTTAGGCCTTCGATGCCTGTCTGCGGTCACTCCTTCCACTAGGCCTCCACTGACCACACCACTGCTGCCCGTGTACCCCTGGAACCAATTTAAAATTGCCTACAGCCAGCCCAATTTTTTTATTTTAGGCCTTCGATGCCTGTCTGCGGTCCATTCTTTCAACTACTACTACACTGACCAGGTCACTGCTGCCCGTGTACCCCTGGAACCAATTTAAAATTGCCTACAGCCATGTGTTATTATTTTAGGCCTTCGATGCCTGTCTGCGGTCACTCCTTCCACTAGGCCTCCACTGACCACACCACTGCTGTCCGTGTACCCCTGGAACCAATTTAAAATTGCCTACAGCCATGTGTTATTATTTTAGGCCTTCGATGCCTGTCTGCGGTCCATTCTTTCAACTACTACTACACTGACCAGGGCACTGCTGGCCGTGTACCCCTGGAACCAACATCAGAAAATATAAAAATAAGTATTTTGCTTATAAAAAAGAAAATACTGGTGAGATATCAAATGCAGACATTTTAACATTAAAAACAAACACACAACTCTAATCTGGTACAGTACTAAAAATGGCCACCAGCTACAATTACTTTCTCCTGCAAGTAGTTAACTGAAAGTTTTTTTAAATTGAAAACACACATATGGCATCCACCGAGTGTTGTCCTGTCGCGTCTTCTTTATATTATTGCCGAGAAGATGCAAAATAATGAAAATAATAAAATCATTAATTACCAAAATAATAGAGAAAGTCAACACCACATTGCAAATAAACATTCATTCCAAATAAAGAAGCAGGGCGCGTCCGAGGGTGAGTATATACCTAATAAGAATATAATCACCCTCGGACGCGCAATGCTTATTTCCAACAGCCTTCCTTCCTAAGAATCAGCCCTTCCGTCGTGTAGAGAGACGTTGTGTTACACTCCAAGGTGTTCCCCAGGTTGCCTTTCCTGAGCTTCGATCTTCCGGCTCTCGTTTAGTAGTTCTTGGAAACTACTCTGCATTAGGCCTTCAAATTGGGTATGGGGTGTAGAGAGATGGTGTGTTCCACTCCAAGGTGTTCCCCAGGTTGCCTTTCCTGAGCTTCGATCTTCCGGCTCTCGTTTAGTAGTTGTTGGAAACTACGCTGCATTAGGCCTTCAAATTGGGTATGGGGTGTAGCGAGAGGGTGTGTTACACTCCAAGGTGTTCCCCAGGTTGCCTTTCCTGAGCTTCGATCTTCCGGCTCTCGTTTAGTAGTTCTTGGAAACTACACTGCATTAGGCCTTCAAATTGGGTATGGGGTGTAGAGAGAGGGTGTGTTACACTCTAAGGTGTTCCCCAGGTTTCCTTGCCATTGCTTCGGTCTTCCGACTCTCGTTTAGTAGTTGTAGAAAAGTACACTGCATTAGGCCATACAAAATGGGTATGGGGTGGAGAGAGATGGTGTGTTACACTCCAAGGTGTTCCCCAGGTTGCCTTTCCTGAGCTTCTATCTTCAGGCTCTCATTAAATTGTGGTTAAATGGAACAACTGCATTTGGCGTACTAGTTGGTTTGGGGCCTACTATCGGTGTCTGCCACTCCTTGCTGTTCTCCTCCACTGAACAAAGCTGTGCCGCCTGTTTACTACGGTTGCCAATTTTGAACTGCATTTCGACTACTTACTGATTTGGCCCTACTCTCTGTGTCAGCCTCTCATTCCAGTTGTCCTCCACTGCAATGCCCCCTGGTTATTCCTGTGTTACCAATTTTGAACTGCATTTAGCCCACTTTCTTCTTTGGGCCTATATCTGTGTTTCCACTTCATCGTGCCCATTGCCCAGCCAGTGATAGATGAGTCTGCTGGTACATTGACCCATAACGCAACATTCCCCGTGCACGCTACACAACAACATTGTGACCCTGCTGAAAGTCAGGTTGCTCTTCCCGCATACCATACCACCTTACACGGGGACAAAGAGGAAGGTGCAGATGAAAGTGCAGGTTCCTTCATCAGGTGGGGGGAGGAATACTAGTTGGCGACGTCACTGGCACAGGGCCTCTCATAGTACGCAAAAGTGTTGCTGCCGGTGGGAGGCGCCCCCGCCGTGCAAACACACCGCTGTACTTTGAGGGGCCCTGTGCCAGTGCCAATGCCAACGAGTGGGCCCCCCCTGCTTGCTCAGGTTCACAGCACTTGCAAAGTTGAAATACTTACCTCTCCCTGCTCCACTGCCGTGACGTGGTCCAGATTTCCTGGGCCCACTAATTACTTGAACCAGCCCTACCCCCCACAACTTTAGCCAAATGACCCCCAATTTCAAATGCCTTCCAATTATTATAAGGTAAATTACGCTTGACAAGCTTCATTAAGAAGAATGGATGGTTTTGACATTAAAATGGCCACTCTAGGTGTTTTCCTGGCCCCCACTCACTGCCGACTATGCTGCCCCATTGACTTGCATTGGGTTTCGTGTTTCGGTCGATCCCGACTTTACGTCATAATCGGCCGATTTCACTCGACCCGACTTTGGACATAGTCGGGTTTCGCAAAACCCGGCTCGACTCTAAAAAGGTCAAGGTCGCTCAACTCTAATTCTGACCACTGTCCGTTTATGAGGTTATAACTCTGGTCTGACATTGTTTTCTAGTGACATATTGTACTTCATGATAGTGGTAACATTTCTTTGATATGACTTGCGTTTAATTGGGAGAAAAAAAAAATTTGTAACATTTCCCACATGTCTACTTTACATCAGCACAATTTTGGAACCAAAATGTTTTTTTGTTAGGAAGTTATAAGCGTTAAAAGTTGACCAACGATTTCTAATTTTTACAACACCATTTTTTTTTAGGGACCACATCACATTTGAAGTCACTTGGAGGGATCTATATGACAGAAAATACCCAAAAGTGACACCATTCTAAAAACTGCACCCCTCAAGGTGCTCATAGCCACATTCAAGAAGTTTATTAAACCTTCAGGTGCTTCACGAGAACTAAAGCAATGTGGATGGAAAAAATTAACATTTAACTTTTTTCAGAAAAAAATTAACTTTGGAACCAAACTTTTTTAATTCACAAAGGTATCAGGAGAAAATGGACCACAAAATTTGTTTTGCAATTACTCTTGAATATGCCGTTACTCTGTATGTGGGGGAAAGCCACTGTTTGGATGCATGGCAGGGCTCAGAAGAGAGCGAACACCTTTCGACTTTTTGAATGCAAAATTGGCTGGAATCAATGGCGGGCGCCATATCGCGTTTGGAGACCCTCTGATGTACCTAGACAGTGGAAACCCCCCCAATTCTAACTTCAACCATAACATAGCCTTAATCCCAACCCTAACCTCAACATACACCTAACCCTATTCCCAACCCTAACCCTATCCGCAACCCTAACCCCAACACCACCTTAATCCCAACACCACAACCCTAAGCCCAACACTACCATAACCTTATCCCTAGCCCCAACTCTAACCCTAGCCCAAAGCTAACCCTAGCTCAAACCCCAACCCTAACCCTAGCCCAAACCCTAACCCTAGCTCTAACCCCAACCCTAACCCTAGCCCCAACCCTAACCCTAATGGGAAAATGGAAAAAAAAATTTTTTTAATTTTATTATTTTTACCTAACTAAGGGGCTGATAAGGGTGAGCTTGAATTACTATTTTTTTATTTTGATCACTGTAATAGAGTCTATCACAGAGATAAATAATGAACCAATTCTACTATTGTTGCCAGGTGCCGGCCAGCAGATCTCAGGGGGCGCACTGCGTATGCGCCCACCATTTTCTTCCTGGAAGAGGATGCCAAGGTCATGGGGACAGGACCGGGGATGCCAGCAGTGCTAGAGGTATCGGGGGGAGGGTGGGGGGGGCTCGGGAGACCGCATTTCTCTCTCCTCTGATGTGCTAGATCATGTCAGATGAGAGAGAAATAAATGGTAAATCGGACTTTTTTTCTTTGTGGTTGTCTTTTTGAGTAAAAACCAACTTGAATCATGTTCTCCGGGGTCTCAGATACCCTTATTTCTTAGCGTTGTTAAAAAGCGGCGCTGAGGAATAAGTACCCTTAATTGCTGCCGTTAAAAGGCGTATCGGTGGTCGTTAAGGGGTTAATTGATATAGAAAGACATAAATCCACATGACACATTCAATCCTGCACTGAGTGTGTCAAAGGTTGTCATAAGTTTATACTCCCAGATTTTTCTGTCTCTTTGATATTTGAAGTTATCTTTTAATACAAGTAATTTCATGTCAATGGTGCTGTGATCAGGGACCCAAAAATGTTTGGCCACAGGTAAATCTATTTTTTTTTCTTTTATTGTGTGATGATGAGAATTCATATTTATTCTAAGCTTTTGCCCTGTCTCCCACACATACAGAATCCCAGTTGGAAATTTAGTACAAATAATTAAATAATAGACACACATTCTTGTCTTGTAAATGTACAGTAATATATCTTACTAGATGGCAGCCCGATTCTAAAGAATCAGGAGTCTAGAATCCATATATACTTTATTTATTCAAATGTAAGAATAATACAATTAATAAATAATAGTAAGAAAGAACAAAAATAATAGGCAGTATATGGAGAAAACACCAAACAAAAGTTCAAAATTGGTGTGTAAATGTCACTGAACCACTTCACAACTAAATATATATAGTTTTGGTAAATGGTATTATCATTTTTTTGACGAAATTCGGCAGGAGCTTGAAGAGCAACGTCACTGGGCCCGCCTCCACGCAGTAGAAACTTGCTGTGAGGTAAAAATTCAAAAATCACACCAAAATGGCGGGCGGAGTGTGTCACAGTACGGCACGTTTCTGATTGGTCGCTCGCAGCAGGCGGCAACCAATCAGACACTGGACACTGTTGACGTCACTTATCTCCGGACATTAGCTCCGGACATTAGCTCCGGACAGGAAGTTGGCACAAATTGCAGGAAGTAGTATTCTAGGCAATTATATATTAGATAATGTGCTGTCAGGCAATGCTTTGCCTTGGCCAATAGATGGCTCTATTGTAACAGAGCTATAGAACACGCAAAAGACAGGAAGACCTGGCAGTGTGTGGTGTGAAACACATTACAGTGAATCTGACAGCAGATTAACGCTGCCCGAACCATGAGCAACATGCTTCAGGCACTGGGTGCGTTATTGCTGCCGGGTGCGTTTTACTCTGAAATGCTGCAGTATTTCAGAGAAAACATACTTTAAAAACCTTGCCGGCAACTATGCAGCTCAGATAATGTGGTGGGGTTTTCCCACAGCATTTAACTAGGCAGACAGATTTCTCCCAGTATATGGGATTCCTATGGTATGGCGAGAGCAAAAGAACCATAGTAACATAGTAACATAGTTAGTAAGGCCGAAAAAAGACATTTGTCCATCCAGTTCAGCCTATATTCCATCATAATAAATCCCCAGATCTACGTCCTTCTACAGAACCTAATTGTATGATACAATATTGTTCTGCTCCACGAAGACATCCAGGCCTCTCTTGAACCCCTTGACTGAGTTCGCCATCACCACCTCCTCAGGCAAGCAATTCCAGATTCTCACTGCCCTAACAGTAAAGAATCCTCTTCTATGTTGGTGGAAAAACCTTCTCTCCTCCAGACGCAAAGAATGCCCCCTTGTGCCCGTCACCTTCCTTGGTATAAACAGATCCTCAGCGAGATATTTGTATTGTCCCCTTATATACTTATACATGGTTATTAGATCGCCCCTCAGTCGTCTTTTTTCTAGACTAAATAATCCTAATTTCGCTAATCTATCTGGGTATTGTAGTTCTCCCATCCCCTTTATTAATTTTGTTGCCCTCCTTTGTACTCTCTCTAGTTCCATTATATCCTTCCTGAGCACCGGTGCCCAAAACTGGACACAGTACTCCATGTGCGGTCTAACTAGGGATTTGTACAGAGGCAGTATAATGCTCTCATCATGTGTATCCAGACCTCTTTTAATGCACCCCATGATCCTGTTTGCCTTGGCAGCTGCTGCCTGGCACTGGCTGCTCCAGGTAAGTTTATCATTAACTAGGATCCCCAAGTCCTTCTCCCTGTCAGATTTACCCAGTGATTTCCCATTCAGTGTGTAATGGTGATATTGATTCCTTCTTCCCAAGTGTATAACCTTACATTTATCATTGTTAAACCTCATCTGCCACCTTTCAGCCCAAGTTTCCAACTTATCCAGATCCATCTGTAGCAGAATACTATCTTCTCTTGTATTAACTGCTTTACATAGTTTTGTATCATCTGCAAATATCGGTATTTTACTGTGTAAACCTTCTACCAGATCATTAATGAATATGTTGAAGAGAACAGGTCCCAATACCGACCCCTGCGGTACCCCACTGGTCACAGCGACCCAGTTAGAGACTATACCATTTATAACCACCCTCTGCTTTCTATCACTAAGCCAGTTACTAACCCATTTACACACATTTTCCCCCAGACCAAGCATTCTCATTTTGTGTACCAACCTCTTGTGCGGCACGGTATCAAACGCTTTGGAAAAATGACGACTCTTACTTTTATTCATGCAATGTGAAAGGGTATAATTCCAAATGGAAGCATTCCATTTCATACCCCAATCTTCACTCAGCAATTCGTCCCATCCCCCAAGGCACAAATATACCAGTACTCAAGGCCCCTGCTACCTTGGATGAGATACCTAACACTGATGAAAGTGGAATCATACCTGAACCAGATGACGAATCAAGTTCTGACTTTGAAGATGATACAAAACCAAATTTTATTTCCCCAGAAGAAGATGAAGGATTTAGTAAGAGACTTGAAGATGCCACTGAGTTACTCGGATCAAGGCTCAAAAGCAGGAATTTAATGTTACTAGGAGTGTCTTTTTCATGGTTCAACGTAGTTAGAAACACGTGTGCACAACCGTATGAGGTGCACAGGTAGGTTCCCAAACTGTAATCAGCAAATAATACAAAACCCGGCACTCAACTTTGTGGTGTGAAGAAACAAAAGATTTATTATCCCAAATCAGAAAACGTTTCGGTCCCACAGCTGGACCTTCATCAGTAACTGAAATAAGTATGTACATACAATACAGCATAATTAAAAACCATAATTGGGAAAACATAAATAAAACTGTGAACAAAAATAACCAAAGTATATACAACATATGCAACATCCTATGCATATGACTATGGCGAAAATGATGGTGGGTGGTTACTAGTGGTATAAGAGAGTGACCTATGTCGTGGCACAGTGGTAGTACAGTGGTGGAGTTTTACATACCGTTTACTGGGACAATGTATAGATTCAAGTGGCTATATGGCCTGCCTGGGAGGTGGAACATAAATCAAAATGAGAGAGTGGACTGAAGGACTGTAGACGAGAAGACAAAAGAAGCAGGAGTATATGGACGCCTACCCGGAGGTTGCTACCAATATAGTATTGGATACCCAGAAAGAGAAGTTACAGCCTAGAAGAAATAGAGCATCTATGACGGACCCTGATAGAGTTACATACAGGAGAGACGCTGTTGTGAATTCTGTGGCTGAATTCACTCCTGTGGTCACAAGTGGTACTGCAGCTTCTGAGCTTCCTCCCTCAGGTGTTCTGGTGAGCTCGTTAACTGCTTCATTACTTAACTCCGCCTGATGCTGCTATCCTTGCTCCTTGTCAATGTTTCAGTGTTGGATCTGAGCTTCTCCTGATTGTTCCTGTGACCTGCTGCTCTGTATAGCTAAGTGCTTTTTGCTTTTTTGTAGCTTTTTTCTGTCCAGCTTGTCTTTTGTTTTGCTGGAAGCTCTGAGACGCAAAGGGTGTACCGCCGTGCCGTTAGTTCGGCACGGTGGTTTTTTTTTGCCCCCTTTGCGTGGTTTTGCTTTAGGGTTTTTTGTAGACTGCAAAGTTCGCTTTACTGTCCTCGCTCTGTCCTAGAATATCGGGCCCCACTTTGCTGAATCTATTTCATCCCTACGTTTTGTCTTTTCATCTTACTCACAGTCATTATATGTGGGGGGCTGCCTTTTCCTTTGGGGAATTTCTCTGGGGCAAGTCAGGCCTATTTTTCTATCTTCAGGCTAGCTAGTTTCTTAGGCTGTGCCGAGTTGCCTAGGTAGTTGTTAGGCGCAATCCACAGCCGCTTTTAGTTGTGTTTAGGATAGGATCAGGTGTGCAGTCTACAGAGTTTCCACGTCTCAGAGCTCGTTCTTGTATTTTTGGGTATTTGTCAGATCACTGTGTGCGCTCTGATCGCTAAGCACACTGTGTTTCTGGATTGCCTTCATAACACCTGTCATTAGCAAACATAACAGTACAAGGAGCCCAAACTAATGATTCTCAATAGAGGGAAAAAAAAAGTTCTGACATCATTTTTTTTTTTTTTTTTTTCTGCTCTGTGTTCATTTTTTTTTCTTCCCCTAGACATTTGGGTGATTCTGGACACAGGTGTGGACATGGATATTCAGGGTCTGTGCTCTTCAATGGATAATCTCGTTATAAATGTACAAAAAATTCAAGATACTATTGATCAGAAATCTATGTTAGAACCAAGAATTCCTATTCCTGATTTGTTTTTTGGAGATAGAACTAAGTTTCTAAGTTTCAAAAATAATTGTAAGCTATTTCTGGCCTTGAAACCTCATTCTTCTGGTAATCCTATTCAACAGGTTTTGATTATTATTTCTTTTTTGCGCGGCGACCCTCAAGACTGGGCATTTTCTCTTGCGCCAGGAGACCCTGCATTGAATAGTGTCGATGCGTTTTTCCTGGCGCTCGGATTGCTGTACGATGAGCCTAATTCAGTGGATCAGGCTGAGAAAAATTTGCTGGCTTTGTGCCAGGGTCAGGATGATATAGAAGTATATTGTCAGAAATTTAGGAAATGGTCAGTACTCACTCAGTGGAATGAATCTGCGCTGGCAGCTTTGTTCAGAAAGGGTCTCTCTGAGGCTCTTAAGGATGTCATGGTGGGATTTCCTATGCCTGCTGGTTTGAATGAGTCTTTGTCTTTGGCCATTCAGATCGGTCGACGCTTGCGCGAGCGTAAATCTGTGCACCATTTGGCGGTACTGCCTGAGGTTAAACCTGAGCCTATGCAGTGCGATAGGACTATGACTAGAGTTGAACGGCAGGAATACAGACGTCTGAATGGTCTGTGTTTCTACTGTGGTGATTCCACTCATGCTATTTCTGATTGTCCTAAGCGCACTAAGCGGTCCGCTAGGTCTGCCGTCATTGGTACTGTACAGTCCAAATTCCTTCTGTCCATTACCTTGATATGCTCTTTGTCGTCGTTTTCTGTCATGGCGTTTGTGGATTCGGGCGCTGCCCTGAATCTGATGGATTTGGATTATGCTAAACGTTGTGGGTTTTTCTTGGAGCCTTTGCGGTGTCCTATTCCATTGAGAGGAATTGATGCTACACCTTTGGCCAAGAATAAACCTCAATACTGGGCCCAGCTGACCATGTGCATGGCTCCTGCACATCAGGAAGTTATTCGCTTTCTGGTGTTGCATAATCTGCATGATGTGGTCGTGTTGGGGTTGCCATGGCTACAAACCCATAATCCAGTATTGGATTGGAATTCCATGTCGGTATCCAGCTGGGGTTGTCAGGGGGTACATGGTGATGTTCCATTTTTGTCGATTTCGTCATCCACCCCTTCTGAGGTCCCAGAGTTCTTGTCTGATTATCAGGATGTATTTGAAGAGCCCAAGTCCGATGCTCTACCTCCGCATAGGGATTGTGATTGTGCTATCAATTTGATTCCTGGTAGTAAATTCCCTAAAGGTCGATTATTTAATTTATCCGTGCCCGAACACGCCGCTATGCGCAGTTATGTGAAGGAATCCCTGGAGAAGGGACATATTCGCCCATCGTCATCACCACTGGGAGCAGGGTTCTTCTTTGTAGCCAAGAAGGATGGTTCGCTGAGACCGTGTATTGATTACCGCCTTCTTAATAAGATCATTGTTAAATTTCAGTATCCCTTGCCATTGTTATCTGACTTGTTTGCTCGGATTAAGGGGGCTAGTTGGTTCACTAAGATAGATCTTCGTGGTGCGTATAATCTGGTGAGAATCAGGCAAGGAGATGAATGGAAAACTGCATTCAATACGCCCGAGGGTCATTTTGAGTATCTAGTGATGCCGTTCGGACTTGCCAATGCTCCATCTGTGTTTCAGTCTTTTATGCATGACATCTTCCGTGAGTATCTGGATAAATTCCTGATTGTTTACTTGGATGACATTTTGATCTTCTCAGATGATTGGGAGTCTCATGTGAAGCAGGTCAGAATGGTTTTTCAGGTCCTGCGTGCTAACTCTTTGTTTGTGAAGGGATCAAAGTGTCTCTTCGGTGTGCAGAAAGTTTCATTTTTGGGGTTCATCTTTACCCCTTCTACTATCGAGATGGATCCAGTTAAGGTCCAAGCCATCCAGGATTGGATTCAGCCGACATCTCTGAAAAGTCTGCAAAAGTTCCTGGGCTTTGCTAATTTTTATCGTCGCTTCATCTGTAATTTTTCTAGCATTGCCAAACCATTGACCGATTTGACCAAGAAGGGTGCTGATTTGGTTAATTGGTCTTCTGCTGCTGTGGAAGCTTTTCAGGAGTTGAAGCGTCGTTTTTGTTCTGCCCCTGTGTTGTGTCAGCCAGATGTTTCTCTTCCGTTCCAGGTCGAGGTTGATGCTTCTGAGATTGGAGCAGGGGCGGTTTTGTCACAGAGAGGTTCTGATTGCTCAGTGATGAAACCATGTGCTTTCTTTTCCAGGAAGTTTTCGCCCGCTGAGCGTAATTATGATGTGGGCAATCGAGAGTTGCTGGCCATGAAGTGGGCATTCGAGGAGTGGCGTCATCGGCTTGAAGGAGCTAAGCATCGCGTGGTGGTATTGACTGATCATAAGAACTTGACTTATCTCGAGTCTGCCAAGCGCTTGAATCCTAGACAGGCCCGTTGGTCGTTATTTTTTGCCCGCTTCGACTTTGTGATTTCGTACCTTCCGGGCTCTAAAAATGTGAAGGCGGATGCTCTGTCTAGGAGTTTTGTGCCCGACTCTCCGGGTTTATCTGAGCCAGCAGGTATCCTCAAGGAAGGAGTCATTGTGTCTGCCATCTCCCCTGATTTGCGGCGGGTGCTGCAAAAATTTCAGGCGAATAAACCTGATCGTTGTCCAGCAGAGAAACTGTTCGTCCCTGATAGGTGGACTAATAAACTTATCTCTGAACTTCATTGTTCGGTGTTGGCTGGTCATCCTGGAATCTTTGGTACCAGAGAGTTAGTGGCTAGATCCTTCTGGTGGCCATCTCTGTCACGGGATGTACGTACTTTTGTGCAGTCCTGTGGGATTTGTGCTAGGGCTAAGCCCTGCTGTTCTCGTGCCAGTGGGTTGCTTTTGCCCTTGCCGGTCCCAAAGAGGCCTTGGACACATATTTCGATGGATTTCATTTCTGACCTTCCCGTTTCTCAAAAGATGTCAGTCATTTGGGTGGTCTGTGATCGCTTTTCTAAAATGGTCCATCTGGTGCCCTTGGCTAAATTGCCTTCCTCCTCTGATTTGGTACCTTTGTTCTTTCAGCATGTGGTTCGGTTGCATGGCATTCCTGAGAATATTGTTTCTGACAGAGGTTCCCAGTTTGTTTCAAGGTTCTGGCGAGCCTTTTGTGGTAGGATGGGCATTGACCTATCCTTTTCCTCGGCTTTCCATCCTCAGACTAATGGCCAGACCGAACGAACCAATCAGACCTTGGAAACATATCTGAGATGTTTTGTTTCTGCAGACCAGGATGATTGGGTGTCCTTTTTGCCATTGGCTGAGTTCGCCCTTAATAATCGGGCCAGCTCGGCTACCTTGGTTTCTCCATTTTTTTGCAATTCTGGGTTCCATCCTCGTTTCTCTTCAGGACAGGTTGAGTCTTCGGACTGTCCTGGTGTGGATTCTGTGGTGGATAGGTTGCAGCAGATCTGGACTCAGGTAGTGGACAATTTGATCTTGTCCCAGGAGAAAGCTCAACTTTTCGCTAATCGCAGACGCCGTGTGGGTCCCCGACTTCGTGTTGGGGATCTGGTTTGGTTATCTTCTCGTCATATTCCTATGAAGGTTTCCTCTCCTAAATTTAAACCTCGTTTTATTGGTCCGTATAGGATTTCTGAGGTTCTCAATCCTGTGTCTTTTCGTTTGACCCTCCCAGACTCCTTTTCCATACATAATGTATTCCATAGGTCGTTGTTGCGGAGATACGTGGCACCTATGGTTCCATCTGTTGAGCCTCCTGCCCCGGTTTTGGTGGAGGGGGAATTGGAGTATATTGTGGAGAAGATTTTGGATTCTCGTGTTTCTAGACGGAAACTCTAGTATCTGGTTAAATGGAAGGGTTATGCTCAGGAAGATAATTCCTGGGTTTTTGCCTCTGATGTTCATGCTTCCGATCTTGTTCGTGCCTTTCATGCGGCTCATCCTGGTCGGCCTGGGGGCTCTGGTGAGGGTTCGGTGACCCCTCCTCAAGGGGGGGGTACTGTTGTGAATTCTGTGGCTGAATTCACTCCTGTGGTCACAAGTGGTACTGCAGCTTCTGAGCTTCCTCCCTCAGGTGTTCTGGTGAGCTCGTTAACTGCTTCATTACTTAACTCCGCCTGATGCTGCTATCCTTGCTCCTTGTCAATGTTTCAGTGTTGGATCTGAGCTTCTCCTGATTGTTCCTGTGACCTGCTGCTCTGTATAGCTAAGTGCTTTTTGCTTTTTTGTTGCTTTTTTCTGTCCAGCTTGTCTTTTGTTTTGCTGGAAGCTCTGAGACGCAAAGGGTGTACCGCCGTGCCGTTAGTTCGGCACGGTGGGTTTTTTTTGCCCCCTTTGCGTGGTTTTGCTTTAGGGTTTTTTGTAGACTGCAAAGTTCGCTTTACTGTCCTCGCTCTGTCCTAGAATATCGGGCCCCACTTTGCTGAATCTATTTCATCCCTACGTTTTGTCTTTTCATCTTACTCACAGTCATTATATGTGGGGGGCTGCCTTTTCCTTTGGGGAATTTCTCTGGGGCAAGTCAGGCCTATTTTTCTATCTTCAGGCTAGCTAGTTTCTTAGGCTGTGCCGAGTTGCCTAGGTAGTTGTTAGGCGCAATCCACAGCCGCTTTTAGTTGTGTTTAGGATAGGATCAGGTGTGCAGTCTACAGAGTTTCCACGTCTCAGAGCTCGTTCTTGTATTTTTGGGTATTTGTCAGATCACTGTGTGTGCTCTGATCGCTAAGCACACTGTGTTTCTGGATTGCCTTCATAACACCTGTCATTAGCAAACATAACAAGACGCTGAAGAATGTAGCATGTAATTACCTATATAGGTGCTGTCATCGCGGCGTCCACCGCTGAATAGCAGGTGAGGAGAGAGGGCCGTGGGGCTGTTTATATGGTGGCAGAGACCGGGAGGACGCCAGCTGTGAGCATGAGAGCGGTGCTAAACCGCCCAGGAAGTGGGCGGAGTTAGGTGGAATTGACCTGCCAGGAAGGGCAGGTAACATGGACGGTGGTGTGCGGGCGCCATCTTGGAGGTGGCAGTGCTAAAGAATAGATAGTGTCCCATAAGGCAAAAAAAGAAAAAAATTGGAATGCACTCAATCTTCTGTGAATAGCAGCTTTATTTAATCCTTCATGAATAAAAATTCATTAACGGGGGAAGAGGAGACCTCCTGCTCGTTCGAGCCCCACTCCTCTTCCCCCGTTAATGAATTTTTATTCATGAAGGATTAAATAAAGCTGCTATTCACAGAAGATTGGTGAGTGCATTCCAATTTTTTTCTTTTTTTGCCTTATGGGACACTATATTCACAATAGAGTTGCACCCGTGATCTCCTTCATTATGGCTGTTTTGGACTAAGATTCACATACCGGCTTCATGAAAAATAAGCTTTTGGACAGTGCCGTTCAGTTACTTTGTTTTTTTTGCTCTATTATAAAGAATAGATAGACTGTGCCTGACCGCAGCCGCCAGTGTGCGATACATAGGGCTATAAGGGCGGCTGGAGTGCGTATGTCCAGACGCTTACATCGGGTATGAGAAGCTATGTGCGCGGTGATTTATAAGTACCAGGAAGTCCTATGAAATGCAGTCTCTAAGGTTATGTCTTATGATTAGTGCATGGATGTGTAGGAAGATGGACCGGACCGGTGGGATCTTTCTTGCGAAGGTTCCGGAACTGTCGGGGCTGTCGCCAATGTTGCCCGGGGAAAAGCACTCTGATCCGGACCGACCTTTGCACTGTTCAACAGGGGGCATGTCTGCTATAAAAGGGGCTGTGTGCGGGAAGAGAGCAGGAGACTTGGTGGGAAGACAGCATGCGCAGCAGGGGAAGGTTGGTGCTCGATCCTCCGAGCAGCGTGATAGCGCAGGCCCTCACTATTGACCCCCAACTGTCAAGTACAGTGACTGTGAGCAGAGACCCACAGTGTGCCCGCTGGTTCCAAGTGCCAGACGCTTCAGGACAGTTTTTGCTGGGAACGTGCCGCCTGATACAGAAAGGTTGACTTGCATTGAACTGTGTCCTACCTCACCTGTAGTGTTCTGCCAAGCTGAAGCATGCTGGAGTAGCATCATAGACTACTCCTCACTCGTCATGTTGAATCCAGACCCAGGATGATGCTCGAGACAGCGAGGATTTGTTGCCACCGTTAGGAACCGGATCTGCAACTTCTTCAGGACTACTCCGGATCATCACGCGCCGGTTGCGAAGGCGCCACCGTTGAGCATTAGGACTCTGCAGCTAAGAAGTCGTCGGACTGATAAGTTTAACCTCTCATGAACAGTTACTTTATCTATTGACTTTGCTACTTTAACCCGCCCTCATACTGGGCCTTTTTCTTTTGCCATATTCCTGCTAACCCACCACCTCCCTCCGTGGAGTAATCCCTTTGTTAATAAACCTGTTAAATCTTGTTCTGCCTCCTGTCTGTCACTGCATCCCGCTACCTGCTCACAGATGCAGGGCCGCTTCTGCCATGAGGTGACATGAGCACCTTGACTGAAGCTGCAGTCAAGCGGCAGAAGCGATGAGATAAGGTCAACTTGCACCACTTCTGACATTACTGCTGCCCTGCAGAGTCGGAGAAGGTGCAGGCTACGGAAAAAACCTATTGTTGAAGAGGTTAGTGTGAGGGCAAAGTGTGGGGGAAACAGTATGCAGAGTAGGAAAAAGAGGGATTGGGTTCTAATCCCACCCAGGACAACATCTGCAAAGAGTTTGTATGTTCTCTCCGTGTTTGCATTGGTTTCCTCCGGGTACTCCGGTTTCCTCCCACATTCCAAAGACATACTGATAGGGAATTTTGATTGTGAGCCCCATCGGGGACAGTGATGATAATGTGTGCAAACTGTAAAGCGCTGCGTAATATGTTAGCGCTATATAAAAATAAAGATTATTATTAAAAGAGTGAGAAGGGGCGCAGCGTAGAGAGGGGCAGTGTGTAAGGGGGCAGGTACAGTGTGAGGACACAGTCCAGTCAGAAAAGTGGGCAGCATAGAGGGACAACGATGAAGGGCACAATGTTGAGGGTGGTGTGCGGTAATGGGGACAGTGAGGAGGCCAGTAATCCTGTGAAATACATGTATAACGCCTACACCTCAATTTCAATCAATAAAATTGTTAGCTCACAGTGCAAAAACAAGCCCTCATGCAGCTCCATGGATGGAAAAATAAAAATGTGTCAACAAATTGCAACACTAATCAAATTTGTTTATATTAAATATATGCAAGCCATTATTGCACTGATCTAGAGAATCATGCTCACAGATCATTTTTACCATACAATGATCACCGAAAAAAAAAAAAATGACGGATGAGGACTCAAACATGTCACTAGAGCATCTGTGATACTCTGCGTAATACTCAAGCACTCAATGCAAACTCGAGGAGCGAGCACTTGTGATCAACACGTATGATGACATATTCAATATCATTCATGACCTAATGTTATCAAATTCTGCAAATCCTGTGTAGTACCTGGGTTCAAAATCCTCACATTACCCCTGGATAAAATCTTTGAAGGGTTTAGTTTCCAAAATTGGGTTATTTTGTGGGGGGTTTCTGCTGTTCGGGCACCTTAGGGGACCTGCAAATGTGAAATGTCGCCCACAATTTTTTTTAGCCAATTTGTGTTCCAAAATTCAAAAGGTGCTACTTCCCTTCCAAGCACTGCCATTTGTCCAAGCAGAACTTTTTGCCTACATGTGTTGTATTGCTGCGCTCTAATTAAGTGGGTGACAAATGTTTTGAGGTATTTGGGGTATGCAGTTTTTAAAATGGTATCACTATGGGGGAGTTTCCAATATATAGGCCTATCAAGGTCCATTGAAATCTGAATAAGTCCCTAAAGAAACAGGTTTTGTAAATTTGTTGATAAATGAGAAATTGCTGCTAAATTTTTAACCCCTCTAACATCCTAACAAAGTAGCTTGACATTTGAAAAATAATGCAGATGTAAAGTAGACATATGGGAAATGTTATTTATTAATTATTTTGTACAGAATGACTATCTCAGAATCACTGGGATCTGTTGAAGTGTTCGAGAGTTATTACAGTACCTCATAAAGTGTGCTACACTCTTTTGCTCAGCTTTTAACAGACAGCTGATCCACAGACTCCCTTCTCAGAGTCTTATCTACGGTGGGCAGGTGGGGTATCTGCCAAGGGAGCAGCCAGCATTGGATGCAATTGGGCCACCTAATGCGGTGGTCCATGGTATCTACCTCGGCGGCTGCATTTCATTTTAATGCCCCCCGTACTGGGAGTCGGACACTCTATGAGCCGGCTGTCAAACTGACACCCGGCTCAGAGAAGGTGCAGCATGCTGGCTCTCAGTGAACAATTGTGCTCTCGCCTTTCATGTCAGCAGCGTGATCAGGTCATGTGATCACGCTGCTGACATCTCTCACCAACACTGCAGAAGCGTGGGTTGGTATTAAGTTCTCCTGTGGAGCTGGAGACATCGAAGATTTTGTGTAATGGAGGGGAGATTTAGTGTGTGGTTGGAGGGAGATTTAGTGTGTTGTTAGAGGGAGATTCAGTGCAGGGAGAGGAGTAGGGGAGATTTAGTATAGGAGGTTGGGGATATTTAGTGTAATGGGGTGTGGAGAATATTTGAGGACACAAGCTTCAGGAGCATGGAAGGGACAGGTGCAGACACAATATGGGGAGCGGGAGAAATTTCAAAGCACAGTATGAGGAGAAAGGGAAGAGATGGGTGCATGTATGACGACACAATATGGGTGGAGGGATGCAAACAGTATGGTGAGTGGGAGGATGGGTGAGGACACTGTATCATGAGTGGGGGTGTGTGGAGGCAGTATGAGGAGAGAAGGGGAAATGTATCAGGTGGGATGGGTGCAGACACAGTATGGTGAGTAGGGGGATTGGTGCAGGCACAGAATGGGCAGGATAGATGCGTACATAGTATGGGGAGCAAAAGAGGAGAATGTATGCAGACACAGTATCGGGAGCGAGCGGGGATAGGTGCAGACACAGTATGGTAAGTGGGGGGATGGGTGCTGACACAGTATGAGTAGTAAGGGGAAAAATGTATGTGGACACAGTATGGGGAGTGATGGTAAGAATGTATGTGGACACAGTATGGGGAGCGAGGGGAAGAATATATGCTTACACAGCTTAAAAAAAATCGCAGCCCACAGCCACTCCAGAAAAGGTGCATCCATCAGATGCTCCAAATCAGGTGCTTTGTCTGGCTCTTCCCCTAAGACCAGGGATCAGTAATGGAGAGATGTCTATCAGACACTTTCATTAATAAGTCAAAACTAATAAACACACACAGGACAGTGCTTTTAATGTACAAAGCAATCCCCAACCCTCTTTTACCCATTTATTACTTTTAAAAAGTAAAATAATCTAAAGGGGTCCATCGTAAATCCATCCCATGAATATCCTCATGAACAGATGAACAGTATAGTTTAATATCACAACGCGTCCAGTGCAATTCAAGTTTCTTAAGCACAGGCTTCATAAACAATACAGCTGCTTCTTAAAGGCACATTGACTAACAGTCTCTTTTGATAGCACAGTTCAGCACAGATCATGACTCTTTACAAAGGCACAGTAGTACACAGCATTCATTCTAGCTGTAATGAATGGAAACGGAGGCACAGATGGTGAAGTTCACATTCGTTTTTATTGTAGTTTAACGTGGAACCTCGGGACCACGGTCCGGGGGGCTCCGAAGGGGGCGTGAGCCCCAGACACCTGTGGTAAGACCCCTCAAACAGGGTCAGAATGGGATGCCTGGGGGACACGGGTGCTACCTCCAGTTAGACCCCGGACTCGTGGTAGCTGACCCAGCAGGACAGACAGACAAGCAAGGTTAGCAGGTGATATAGAGCTAACCGGTGGGTACCGGGGATATGGGTAGAAGCTGGTTCCAGTGATACTTATGTTGTCCAGAGGTACGGGTAACTGAATGGTAGGACAAGACGGAACTGGAGTAGGCAGATTGGAGGTCGTCCAGGAAAGTCAGGTAATGGGTAGCAGATAGTCTGTGGAGACAAACAGTGTAAGCGGAGCACTGGCAGAGAACTTCAGAAACAGAAGCACATGCTAGCAGAAACCGTAAGTTAGCAACAGAGGATACTTGTTGCTCCAGCACCCTCCCTCAGGGCCGTATTTAGAGTTTCTGCTGCCCTAGGCACTTTTAGCGCTGCCTCCCCCTCTGGTGAGTATGACACTATCGGCAGTGACTTTGGGAAGAATCGCTGATGTGAAAGTTGCCTTTTGCAGCAGATCAGGCAGTTTTTCTGCATCTGCCACGTAACGGATCACTTACGGCAACACTGCGTTTGGTTTCATTCATTCCCTATGGGATTTGCGGTACTTGGTGTGATCTGGGAAATGCGGTGCCATACCTCCCAACTTTTGAAGGGAAAAAGGTCTAAAGGTTAGCAGGTGATATAGAGCTAACCGGTGGGTACCGGGGATATGGGTAGAAGCTGGTTCCAGTGATACTGATGTTGTCCAGAGGTACGGGTAACTGAATGGTAGGACAAGACGGAACTGGAGTAGGCAGATTGGAGGTCGTCCAGGAAAGTCAGGTAATGGGTAGCAGATAGTCTGTGGAGACAAACAGTGTAAGCGGAGCACTGGCAGAGAACTTCAGAAACAGAAGCACATGCTAGCAGAAACCGTAAGTTAGCAACAGAGGATACTTGTTGCTCCAGCACCCTCCCTCAGGGCCGTATTTAGAGTTTCTGCTGCCCTAGGCACTTTTAGCGCTGCCTCCCCCTCTGGTGAGTATGACACTATCGGCAGTGACTTTGGGAAGAATCGCTGATGTGAAAGTTGCCTTTTGCAGCAGATCAGGCAGTTTTTCTGCATCTGCCACGTAACGGATCACTTACGGCAACACTGCGTTTGGTTTCATTCATTCCCTATGGGATTTGCGGTACTTGGTGTGATCTGGGAAATGCGGTGCCATACCTCCCAACTTTTGAAGGGAAAAAGGTCTAAAGGTTGCGGCGCACTACGTGCGCCGCAGCAAATTTTAGGCCACGCCTCTGACCACACCCATTTCACAACTAATCACACCCATATCCAAGTCCCAACCACACCCATTTAGCACTGCTGATCACACTGTTTCATATACATTAAAACAAAAAAAAAATATGGCCACGCAGTGCTTCATACTGTACAATGGCTATGCAGTGCTCCACATACTGTATAATGGCCCTACATGATGTTCCATACTGTATAATGGCCACACAGTGCTCCATACTGTATAATGGCCACACATGATGCTCAATACTGTATAAGGGCCACACATGATGCTCAATACTGTATAATGGCCATTGGCCACACATGATGCTCCATACTGTATAATGGTCCCACATGATGCTCCATACTGTATAATGGCCACACATGATGCTCCATACTGTATTATGGCCACGTCTGTCCTGTGTCCTTGTGTGTACCACATTGAGAATGGAGAAAAGAAAGAAGACCAAAGAACTGTCTGAGGACTTGAGAAACCAAATTGTGAGGAAGCATGAGCAATCTCAAAGCTACAAGTCCATCTCCAGAGACCTGAATGTTCCTGTGTCTACCGTGCGCAGTGTCATCAAGAAGTTTAAAGCCCATGGCACTGTGGCTAACCTCCCTAGATGTGGATGGAAAAGAGAAATTGACAAGAGATTTCAATGCAAGATTGTGCGGATGTTGGATAAAGAACCTCGACTAAGATCCAAACAAGTTCAAGCTGCCCTGCAGTCCGAGGGTACAAGAGTGTCAACCCATACTATCCGTCAGCATCTGAATGAAAAAGGACTGTATGGTAGGAGTCCCAGGAAGACCCCACTTCTTACCCCAAGACATAAAAAGCCAGGCTGGAGTTTGCCAAAACTTACCTAAAAAAGCCTAAAACGTTTTGGAAGAATGTTCTCTGGTCAGATGAGACAAAAGTAGAGCTTTTTGGGCAAAGGCATCAACATAGAGTTTACAGGAGAAAAAAAAGAGGCATTCAAAGAAAAGAACACGGTCCCTACAGTCAAACATGGCGGAGGTTCCCTGATGTTTTGGGGTTGCTTTGCTGCCTCTGGCACTGGACTGCTTGACCGTGTTCATGGCATTATGAAGTCTGAAGACTACCAACAAATTTTGCAGAATAATGAAGGGCCCAGTGTGAGAAAGATGGGTCTCCCTCAAAGGTCATGGGTCTTCCAGCAGGACAATGACCCAAAACACACTTCAAAAAGCACTAGAAAATGGTTTGAGAGAAAGCACTGGAGACTTCTAAGGTGGCCAGCAATGAGTCCAGACCTGAATCCCATAGAACACCTGTGGAGAGATCTAAAAATGGCAGTTTGGAGAAGGCACCCTTCAAATATCAGGGACCTGGAGCAGTTTGCCAAAGAAGAATGATCTAAAATACCAGCAGAGCATTGTAAGAAACTCATTGATGGTTACCGGAAGTGGTTGGTCGCAGTTATTTTGGCTAAAGGTTGTGCAACCAAGTATTAGGCTGAGGGTGCCAATACTTTTGTCTGGCCCATTTTTGGAGTTTTGTGTGAAATGATCAATGTTTTGCTTTTTGCTTCATTCTCTTTTGTGTTTTTTCATTTAAGGCAAATTAAATGAAGATAATAATACCAAAGAATTTGTGTTTGCAATCATTTTCAGGAAGAAACTGAGTATAATCTGACAGAATTGCAAGGGTGTCAATACTTTTGACCATGACTGTACTGAGCCCGAGTGACGGGCGAGACACCACATGTACTGAGCCCAAATGACGGACGAGACACCACATGTATTGAGCCCGGGTGACGGGCGCGACACCCCGTGTACTGAGCCCGGGTGACGGGCGCGACACCCCATGTACTGAGCCCGGGTGACACTGTAATATGTAATTAACATCAGACTGTATTGTGGGGACCATTCACTTCTATGGGAGGGTGTTAAAGGGAATCTGTCACCCCCAAAATCGCGGGTGAGGTAAGCCCACCGGCATCAGGGGCTTATCTACAGCATTCTGGAATGCTGTAGATAAGCCCCCGATGTAACCTAAAAGATGAGAAAAAGACGTTATATTATACTCACCCAGGGGTGAGTATGCTGTTGGTCTGGGTCCGGCGCCTCCCATCTTCATCAGATGACGTCCTCTTCTGGTCTTCACGCCGCAGCTCCGGCGCAGGAGTACTTTGCCTGCCCTGTTGAGGGCAGAGCAAAGTACAGCATTGCGCAGGCGCCGGGCCTCTCTGACCTTTCCCGACACCTGCGCAATGCAGTACTTTGCTCTGCTCTCAACAGGGCAGGCAAAGTACGCCTGCGCCGGAGCTGCGGCGTGAAGACCAGAAGAGGACGTCATCTGATGAAGATGGGAGGCCCCGGACCCGGATGAACAGCGGGAACGCCCCTGGGTGAGTATAATATAACGTCTTTTTCTCATGTTTTAGGATACATCGGGGGCTTATCTACAGCATTCCAGAATGCTGTAGATAAGCCTCTGATGCCGGTGTGCCTACCTCACCCGCGATTTTGGGGGTGACAGGTTCCCTTTAAGGAGGAGGAGGTGAGCTGTGACATCTCCTATTGTGACTATTGGATCTGGTTGCCGGGGTCTACATTCCTGTGGTTGTTACATTGTATCCTCCGCTCACCTTTCGGGGTGTTGCGCTCCTCGTCCACTTGTCTCAGGAGATTCGGTTGAACGCTCGGTCCGGCGCTGACATCCTGCAATATAATGGAAATGGCGGCTGAAGCTGCAGCACCAGGAGACACCGGAGAACGGCGGGGACAGATCGCTCTGTAGCCGTGGACACGTGCAGTATAGCACGCGGCTGCCGGTCATGTGACGCCTGCACTCACTTTCACCAGAGGAGCGGCGCTATAGGTCAGAATATCAGAGTAGAAGCCTCGCTGTCTGATCACCGGATATTCCCGCGGGAGGACGGCGCTGATCCGCGCAGGCGACACCGCCACAAGCGTCTGCGGACACGGGATCTCCCAGTGTGGACGGGACTCCGCGGAGGATGGGGGTCGTCTGCCGTTATCTGCTCCATCTGCGCCCAACAGAGAAGACAAACATGTCCGATAACTCTACAGGACCGCGACAGCTGCAGAACATCGCCCCTCCCTGCAGAACATCATCGCCCCCCCTCCCTCCCTCCCTGCAGAACATCATCGCCCCCCCTCCCTCCCTCCCTGCAGAACATCATCGCCCCCCCTCCCTCCCTGCAGAACATCATCGCCCCCCCTCCCTCCCTGCAGAACATCATCGCCCCCCCTCCCTCCCTCCCTGCAGAACATCATCGCCCCCCCTCCCTCCCTGCAGAACATCATCGCCCCCCCTCCCTCCCTGCAGAACATCATCGCCCCCCCTCCCTCCCTGCAGAACATCATCGCCCCCCCTCCCTCCCTGCAGAACATCATCTCCCCCCTCCCTCCCTGCAGAACATCATCGCCCCCCTCCCTCCCTGCAGAACATCATCGCCCCCCTCCCTCCCTGCAGAACATCATCGCCCCCCTCCCTGCAGAACATCATCGCCCCCCCTCCCTGCAGAACATCGCCCCCTCCCTCCCTGCAGAACATCATCGCTCCCCCTCCCTCCCTGCAGAACATCATCGCCCCCCCTCCCTCCCTCCCTGCAGATCATCATCGCCCCCCCTCCCTCCCTGCAGAACATCATCGCCCCCCCCCTCCCTGCAGAACATCATCGCCCCCCCTCCCTGCAGAACATCGCCCCCTCCCTCCCTGCAGAACATCGCCCCCCTCCCTCCCTGCAGAACATCGTCGCCCCCCCTCCCTCCCTGCAGAACATCGTCGCCCCCCCTCCCTCCCTGCAGAACATCATCGCCCCCCCTCCCTCCCTGCAGAACATCATCGCCCCCCTCCCTCCCAGCAGAACATCATCGTCCCCCCCTTCCTCCCTTCAGAACATCATCGCCCCCCCTTCCTCCCTGCAGAACATCATCGCCCCCCCTCCCTCCCTGCAGAACATCATCGCCCCCCCTCCCTCCCTGCAGAACATCATCGCCCCCCCTCCCTCCCTGCAGAACATCATCGCCCCCCCTCCCTCCCTGCAGAACATCATCGCCCCCCCTCCCTCCCTGCAGAACATCATCGCCCCCCCTCCCTCCCTGCAGAACATCATCGCCCCCCCTCCCTCCCTGCAGAACATCATCGCCCCCCCTCCCTCCCTGCAGAACATCATCGCCCCCCCTCCCTCCCTGCAGAACATCATCGCCCCCCCTCCCTCCCTGCAGAACATCGCCCCCACCTCCCTCCCTGCAGAACATCGCCCGCCCCTCCCTCCCTGCAGAACATCGCCCCCCGTCCGTCCTCATACTCACCTGTCAGCTGCCTGTCCCACACACCGCGCTTTGCAAGTGCTGTGATCCTGAGCAAGCAGGGGGGCCCACTCGTTGACATTGGCACTGGCACAGGGCCCCACAAAGTACGGCGGTGTGTTTGCACAGCGGGGGCGCCTCCCACCGGCAGCGACACTTTTGCGTACTATGAGGGGCCCTGTGCCAGTGACGTCGCCAACGAGTATTCCCCCCCCTTTCATCCACCTGATGAAGGATCCTGCACTTTCATCTGCACCTTCCTCTTTGTCCCCGCGTAAGGTGGTATGGTATGCGGGAAGGGGAACCTGACTTTCAGCAGACTCATCTATCACTGGCTGGGCAATGGGCAGTATGAGGAGGAAACACAGATATAGGCCCAAATAATAAAGTGGGCTAAATGCAGTTCAAAATTGGTAACAGGACTAACCAGGGGGCATTGCTTTGTTCAGTGGAGTACAACTGTAATGAGAGGCTGACACAGTGAGTAGGCCCAAATCAGTAAGTAGGCTAAATGCAGTTCAAAATTGGTAACAGAAGTAAACAGGCGGCACTGGTTTGTTCAGTGTAGGAGAACATCAAGGAGCGGCAGACACCGTTAGTAGGGTGTTATGAACAGGTAATTCAGAACCACAATGGACCTTGAAGTTCAGAGCACACAAGGTGACCTGACATTTACCAAAAACATAGGACGAGCTCTGAGACGTGGAAACTCTGCTGACCGCAATCCCTAATCCTATCACACCACACTAGAGGTAGCCGTGGATTGCGCCTAACGCTCCCTATGCAACTCGGCACAGCCTGAGAAACTAACTAGCCCTGAAGATAGAAAAATAAGCCTACCTTGCCTCAGAGAAATTCCCCAAAGGAAAAGGCAGCCCCCCACATATAATGACTGTGAGTAAAGATGAAATACAAACACAGAGATTAAATAGATTTAGCAAAGTGAGGCCCGACTTACTGAATAGACCGAGGATAGGAAAGATAGCTTTGCGGTCAACACAAAAACCTACAAACAACCACGCAGAGGGGCAAAAAGACCCTCCGCACCGACTAACGGTACGGAGGTGCTCCCTCTGCATCTCAGAGCTTCCAGCAAGCAAGAAAAAACCAATATAGCAAGCTGGACAGAAAATATAGCAAACAAAAATAACACAAGCAGAACTTAGCTTATGCAGGATAGAGAGGCCACAGGAACGATCCAGGAGGAAGCAAGACCAATACTAGAACATTGACTGGAGGCCAGGATCAAAGCACCAGGTGGAGTTAAATAGAGCAGCACCTAACGACTTAACCTCATCACCTGAGGAAGGAAACTCAGAAGCCGCAGTACCACTCTCATCGTCCAAAGGAAGCTTATAGACAGAACCAGCCGCAGTACCACTCACGACCACAGGAGGGAGCTTGGCCACAGAATTCACAACAGTACCCCCCCTTGAGGAGGGGTCACCGAACCCTCACCAGAGCCCCCAGGCCGACCAGGATGAGCCACATGAAAGGCATGAACCAGATTGGCAGCATGGACATCAGAGGCAAAGACCCAGGAATTATCTTCCTGACCATAACCTTTCCACTTAACCAGATACTGGAGTTTCCGTCTCGAAACACGAGAATCCAAAATCTTCTCCACAATATACTCCAATTCCCCTTCAACCAAAACCGGAGCAGGAGGATCAATAGATGGAACCACAGGTGCCACGTATCTCCGCAACAATGACCTATGGAACACGTTATGGATGGAAAAAGAAGCCGGAAGAGTCAAACGAAAAGACACAGGATTAAGAACCTCAGAAATCCTATATGGACCAATGAAACGAGGCTTAAATTTAGGAGAGGAAACCTTCATAGAAATATAACGAGATGACAACCAAACCAAATCCCCAACACGAAGTCGAGGACCCACACAGCGCCTGCGGTTAGCGAAACGTTGAGCTTTCTCCTGGGACAAAGTTAAATTGTCCACTACATGAGTCCAAATCTGCTGCAACCTATCCACCACAGTATCCACACCAGGACAGTCCGAAGACTCAACCTGCCCTGAAGAGAAACGAGGGTGGAACCCAGAATTGCAGAAAAACGGCGAAACCAAAGTAGCCGAGCTGGCCCGATTATTAAGGGCGAACTCAGCCAAAGGCAAAAAGGACACCCAATCATCCTGATCAGCAGAAACAAAACATCTCAGATATGTTTCCAAGGTCTGATTGGTTCGTTCAGTCTGGCCATTTGTCTGAGGATGGAAAGCCGAGGAAAAAGACAAATCAATCCTAGCACAAAAGGCTCGCCAAAACCTCGAAACAAACTGGGAACCTCTGTCAGAAACGATGTTCTCTGGAATGCCATGTAAACGAACCACATGCTGAAAAAACAATGGCACCAAATCAGAGGAGGAAGGCAATTTAGACAAGGGCACCAAATGGACCATCTTAGAGAAGCGATCACAAACCACCCAAATGACCGACATTCTTTGAGAGACGGGGAGATCCGAAATAAAATCCATAGATATATGTGTCCAAGGCCTCTTCGGGACCGGCAAGGGCAAAAGCAACCCACTGGCACGAGAACAGCAGGGCTTAGCCCGAGCACAAATCCCACAGGACTGCACAAAAGAACGCACATCCCGCGACAGAGACGGCCACCAAAAGGATCTAGCCACCAAATCTCTGGTACCAAAGATTCCAGGATGACCAGCCAACACCGAACAATGAACCTCAGAGATAACTTTATTCGTCCACCTATCAGGGACAAACAGTTTCTCCGCTGGGCAACGGTCAGGTCTATTAGCCTGAAATTTTTGCAGCACCCGCCGCAAATCAGGGGAGATGGCAGACAAAATTACACCCTCTTTGAGAATACCCGCCGGCTTAGACAAACCCGGAGAATCGGGCACAAAGCTCCTAGACAGGGCATCCGCCTTCACATTTTTAGAGCCCGGAAGGTACGAACCCACAAAGTCAAAACGGGAGAAAAAGAGCGACCAACGAGCCTGTCTAGGATTCAACCGTTTGGCAGACTCGAGATAAGTCAAGTTTTTGTGATCAGTCAAGACCACCACGCGATGCTTAGCTCCTTCAAGCCAATGACGCCACTCCTCGAATGCCCACTTCATGGCTAGCAACTCTCGATTGCCAACATCATGATTTCGCTCAGCAGGCTAAAATTTCCTGGAAAAGAAGACGCATGGTTTCATCACCGAGCAATCAGAACTTCTCTGCGACAAAACAGCCCCTGCTCCAATTTTGGAAGCATCAACCTCGACCTGGAACGGAAGCGAAACATCTGGTTGGCACAACACAGGGGCAGAAGAAAAACGACGCTTCAACTCCTGAAAAGCTTCCACAGCAGCAGAAGACCAATTGACCACATCAGCACCCTTCTTGGTTAAATCAGTTAACGGTTTAGCAATGCTAGAAAAATTAGCGATGAAGCGACGATAAAAATTAGCAAAGCCCAGGAACTTCTGCAGACTCTTCAGAGATGTTGGCTGAGTCCAATCATAAATAATAATAATAATAATAATAATTTTTATTTATATAGCGCTTTACAAATTATAGAGGGGACTTGTACAGACAATAGACATTACAGCATAACAGAAATACAGTTCAAAACAGATACCAGGAGGAATGAGGGCCCTGCTCGCAAGCTTACAAACTATGAGGAAAAGGGGAGACACGAGAGGTGGATGGTAACAATTGCTTTAGTTATTTGGACCGGCCATAGTGTAAGGCTCGGGTGTTCATGTAAAGCTGCATGAACCAGTTAACTGCCTCAGTATGTAGCAATAAATAGCCTGAACTTTAACAGGGTCCATCTCGATAGTAGAAGGAGAAAAAATGAACCCCAAAAATGAAATCTTCTGAACACCAAAGAGACACTTTGACCCCTTCACAAACAAAGAATTAGCACGCAGGACCTGGAACACCATTCTGACCTGCTTCACATGAGACTCCCAATCATCCGAGAAGACCAAAATGTCATCCAAGTACACAATCAGGAATTTATCCAGGTACTCTCGGAAGATGTCATGCATAAAGGACTGAAACACTGATGGAGCATTGGCAAGTCCGAATGGCATTACTAGATACTCAAAATGGCCCTCGGGTGTATTAAATGCAGTTTTCCATTCATCGCCTCGCTTAATACGCACAAGATTATACGCACCACGAAGATCTATCTTGGTGAACCAACTAGCCCCCTTAATCCGAGCAAACAAATCAGATAACAACGGCAAGGGGTACTGAAATTTAACCGTGATCTTATTTAGAAGGCGGTAATCTATACAAGGTCTCAGCGAACCATCCTTCTTGGCTACAAAAAAGAACCCTGCTCCTAATGGCGACGATGACGGGTGAATATGCCCCTTCTCCAAGGACTCCTTCACATAACTCCGCATAGCGGCGTGCTCAGGCACAGATAAATTAAACAGTCGAGCTTTTGGGAATTTACTACCAGGAATCAAATCGATAGCACAATCACAATCCCTATGCGGAGGTAGGGTATCGGACTTGGGCTCATCAAATACATCCCGGTAATCAGACAAAAACTCTGGGACCTCAGAAGGGGTGGATGATGAGATAGACAGAAATGGAACATCACCATGTACCCCCTGACAACCCCAGCTGGACACAGACATTGATTTCCAATCTAATACTGGGTTATGGACTTGTAGCCATGGCAACCCCAACACGACCACATCATGCAGATTATGCAACACCAGAAAGCGAATATCCTCCTGGTGCGCAGGAGCCATGCACATGGTCAGCTGGGTCCAATACTGAGGCTTATTCTTGGCCAAAGGCGTAGCATCAATTCCTCTCAATGGAATAGGACACTGCAAGGGCTCCAAGACAAACCCACAGCGCCTAGCAAACGCCAAGTCCATCAAATTCAGGGCAGCGCCTGAATCCACAAATGCCATGACAGAATAGGAAGACAAAGAGCAGATCAAAGTAACGGACAAAAGAAATTTCGACTGTACCGTACCAATGGTGGCAGACCTAGCGAACCGCTTAGTGCGCTTAGGACAATCGGAGATAGCATGAGTGGAATCACCACAGTAGAAACACAGCCCATTCTGACATCTGTGTTCTTGCCTTTCAGCTCTGGTCAAAGTCCTATCGCACTGCATAGGCTCAGGTTTATGCTCAGATAATACCGCCAAATGGTGCACAGATTTACGCTTGCGCAAGCGTCGACCGATCTGAATGGCCAAAGACATAGACTCATTCAGACCAGCAGGCATAGGAAATCCCACCATGACATCCTTAAGGGCTTCAGAGAGACCTTTTCTGAAAATAGCTGCCAGCGCACTTTCATTCTATTGAGTGAGCACGGACCACTTTCTAAACTTCTGACAATAAATCTATATCTCATCCTGACCCTGACACAGAGCCAGCAAATTTTTCTCTGCCTGATCTACTGAATTAGGTTCGTCGTACAGCAATCCGAGCGCCAGAAAAAACACATCAATATTACATAATGCAGGATCTCCTGGCGCAAGGGAAAATGCCCAGTCTTGAGGGTCGCCACGTAATAAAGAAATAATGATTTTAACTTGTTGAACTGGGTCACCAGAGGAGCGGGGTTTCAAAGCCAGAAACAGTTTACAATTATTTTTAAAATTCAAAAACTTAGCTCGATCTCCAGAAAATAACTCAGGAATAGGAATTTTAGGTTCTAACATAGGATTCTGAACCACTAAATCTTGAATGTTCTGTACTCTTATAGAGAGATTATCCATCAAAGAGGACAGACCCTGAATGTCCATGTCCACACCTGTGTTCTGAACCACCCTGATGTAAAAGGGAAAAGAAAGGCAGAACACAGTGCAAAGAAAAAAAAATGGTCTCAGAACTTCTCTTTTCCCTCTATTGAGAAGCATTAGTACTTTGGGCCTCCAGTACTGTTATGAACAGGTAATTCAGAACCACAATGGACCTTGAAGTTCAAAGCACACAAGGTGACCTGACATTTACCAAAAACATAGGACGAGCTCTGAGGCGTGGAAACTCTGCTGACCGCAATCCCTAATCCTATCACACCACACTAGAGGTAGCCGTGGATTGCGCCTAACGCTCCCTATGCAACTCGGCACAGCCTGAGAAACTAACTAGCCCTGAAGATAGAAAAATAAGCCTACCTTGCCTCAGAGAAATTCCCCAAAGGAAAAGGCAGCCCCCCACATATAATGACTGTGAGTAAAGATGAAATACAAACACAGAGATTAAATAGATTTAGCAAAGTGAGGCCCGACTTACTGAATAGACCGAGGATAGGAAAGATAGCTTTGCGGTCAACACAAAAACCTACAAACAACCACGCAGAGGGGCAAAAAGACCCTCCGCACCGACTAACGGTACGGAGGTGCTCCCTCTGCGTCTCAGAGCTTCCAGCAAGCAAGAAAAAACCAATATAGCAAGCTGGACAGAAAATATAGCAAACAAAAATAACACAAGCAGAACTTAGCTTATGCAGGATAGAGAGGCCACAGGAACGATCCAGGAGGAAGCAAGACCAATACTAGAACATTGACTGGAGGCCAGGATCAAAGCACCAGGTGGAGTTAAATAGAGCAGCACCTAACGACTTAACCTCATCACCTGAGGAAGGAAACTCAGAAGCCGCAGTACCACTCTCATCCACCAAAGGAAGCTTATAGACAGAACCAGCCGGAGTACCACTCACGACCACAGGAGGGAGCTTGGCCACAGAATTCACAACAGTAGGGCCAACAAAACAAGTAGGCCAAATGCAGTGTTATATTAAAAACAATTTAACGAGAGCCTGAAGATAGAAGCTAGGGAAAGGCAACCAGGAGAACACCTTGGAGCGGCAGACACTGTTAGTAGGCCCCAACCAAACTAGTAGCCCCACTGCAGTTGTTCGATTAAAAAACTATTTAACAAGAGCCTGAAGATTGAAGCTCAGGAAAGGCAACCAGGAGAACACCTTGGAGCGGCAGACACCGTCTCTACAGCCCAGACCCAACTTGTAGGCCTAATGCAGTGTTGTTTCAACAACTACTTAACAAGAGCTTCAAGATAAAAGCGAGGGAGAGGCAACAGAGAGAACACCTTGGAGCGGAAGTCTCAGTTTGTAGACCACAACGAAACTTGTGGCCCCAATGCAGTGTTATAATTCTGACAAGCTGAAAATCAACCTTTTTTTTTTTTTTAAAGGAGGAGGACAGCTGTATTAAGTGGCGCAGACAGACACTGCTATTAGGCTTTACACCACAAAGTAGGCTCACTGCAGGATGAAAAAAAGTTACATGGGTACACGGTCGGCATTGGTGTGCTCAGCGGAGGACAAATGGAAGGAGGGACCGCAGACAGACTTAGTAGGCCTAAAATTTTTAAAAATAGGCTCAAAGCAGTTTGAATTATCTTGCAGGGATACACAGGCAGCATTGGTGTGGTCAGCGGAGGACGATTGGAAGGAGTGTCTGACACAGTTAGTACTCCCAAAAAATAAATAGATGTTAATGTCTCGCAAAACAACAAAACCAAAAAACAAAAGGGTGGCATACTTAGGTAGAGGGGTGGGCTCCTCTGCTGAGTTTCAGACATAGTAATTTGGCGCTAAGTATTTACTGGTGTCAATATAGGACACTGACCCTGACTATTTTAACTAGCATCATACATGTCAACAAATTGGTATTGTCAGTGCCAGGCATTGAAGGATGTCAGCGCATAGACTAAACATTGGTGGACCTGTGAGAGATAATTTTGCAAGTGGTAGAACAGTGTTTGAGCTGGGGGGGGGAACTCTCTTGTGGCCGGTGGTACAGGCCCAGGGCCCCTCATATTACAACGGTGTGTCTGACGTTGGTTGCGCGCCACCACCGCCAGAGACACTTTATTGTACTATGAGGGACCCAGTGGCAGTGCCGTCGACCAAAAACGGGCACACCCACCTCTTCAGACAAACGGCACTCTCACGGGTGCTTGCGCCAAGTGGCGAGACCACGGCCCCGTGGGGGGAGTTAGCCCATTTAGGGAGGTGTAAACATGTCATATGCTGGACAAACAGCTGCTGCAAATTAAGAGATTGGAACAGTCAGTAAGACCAGTCCACAAGCGAGACCTTTTTATAGGAGAGCTAGGTGTCAGCTGGGAAAGGTGGGGCAAAATAATTCGAAATCCATGAGTGGTTCATTTTAATGAAGGTTAGATCATCAACATTTTGGGTAGCCAGACGAGTCCTTTTTTTCGGTCAATATTGAACCAGCAGCACTGAATACTCTTTCTGATAGCACACTAGCTACTGGGCAAGCAAGCTCCTGCAATGCATATTCTGCCAATTCAGGCCAGGTGTCTATTTTGGATGCCCAGTAATCAAATGGGAATGACGGTTGAGGGAGAAAATCGATAAGGGATGAAAAATAGTTAGTAACCATACTGGACAAATGTTGTCTCCTGTCACTTTGAATTGATGCTGCAGTACCTGTCTTGTCTGCGGTCATTGCGAAATCACTCCACAACCTGGTCAGAAAACCCCTCTGTCCAACGCCACTTCTGATTTGTGCACCTCTAACACCTCTGCCCTGTTGCCCCCTGCAGCTCGTGTGAGAACCATCACCAGCGCTGTGTGCTGGGAATGCCTGAATCAAACGGTCTACCAGAGTTGCTTGTTTGGTTGCTAATATTTGTTCGAGGTTCTCATGTGGCATGATATTTTGCAATTTGCCTTTATAGCGAGGATCAAGGAGGCAGGCCAACCAGTAATCATCATCGGTCATCATTTTAATAATGCGTGGGTCCCTTTTGAGGATACGTAAGGCATAATCCGCCATGTGGGCCAAAGTTCCAGTTGTCAAATCTGCGGTTGTGCTGGGTTGAGGGGCAGTTTCAGGCAAATCTACGTCACTTGTCTCCCTCAAAAAACCTGAACCCGGCCTTGCAACGCCACCAGTTTCTATTGGCCCCGAAGAAGCTTCCTCATTCAAAAAATACTCATCCCCATCATCCTCCTCCTCTTCGCCCGCTACCTCGTCCTGGAGATTGCCCTGACCAGACAATGGCTGACTGTCATCAAGGCTATCCTCTTCTTCGGCTGCAGACGCCTGCTCCTTTATGTGCGTCAAACTTTGCATCAGCAGACGCATTAGGGGGATGCTCATGCTTATTATGGCATTGTCTGCACTAACCAGCCGTGTGCATTCCTCAAAACACTGAAGGACTTGACACAGGTCTTGTACCTTCGACCACTGCACACCTGACAACTCCATGTCTGCCATCCAACTGCCTGCCCGTGTATGTGTATCCTCCCACAAATACATAACAGCACGCCTCTGTTCGCACAGTCTCTGAAGCATGTGCAGTGTGGAGTTCCACCTTGTTGCAACGTCGATGATTAGGCGATGCTGTGGAAGGTTGAAAGACCGCTGATGGTTCTGCATACGGCTGGAGTGCACGGGCGAACGGCGGATATGCGAGCAAAGTCTGCGCACTTTGAGGAGCAGGTCGGGTAACCCCGGATAACTTTTTTTTTTTTAACCAATCAGTATTTATTGAACATTTTTCACAATAAACAACATCTCAGAATGAAAAGGGAAGGTGGGGGGGAGGGAAGGGGGGATCAGGGGAACAATCCAATGTATACCGTATTAAGGACCACAATGTAATCAATACAAAATACATAAATACAGTGTCACATAGAGGATAGAAGAAATAAACAGAAAACCAAAAAACAAGAGCAGAATTGTAGGAGCAAACAGTTTAAATAAGGGAAAGGGCAGACTGAGATACAAATGGCGAGGACGTCCAAGGGTCCCACCACGAGAGGACCTTAGCTCTTTTCGAAAGACCCCCTGCCATTATGACCTCATAACAAAAATGTAAATCAATCCTGGAGATCAGCTCTGCTCTGGAGGGGGCAACGGAGGTCTTCCAATGCTTCGAGATACATTGCCTAGCAGCCACTAGGATATTAGAAACTATGGGGCGCAGGGGGGCAGGGAGATCGATGAGGGAGATGCCCAGGACAGCGAGTTGGCCACTCAGAACAAGGGGCATACGGATCAGATCCTCAATCAAAGTCTCTACCTCACGCCAGAAGACCCGAACCTGCGGACACGACCACCAGACATGAGAGGAGGACCCAAGGGCGCCACATCCCTTCCAGCAGCGCGGAGAGGTAGCCGGGAAAACCCTCGCCAATCGGGCGGGGGTGAGGTACCAGTGGAGCTGAATTTTTTTCACCTGCTCCAAGTGGCCCAAACAAGACGAGAACCTAGAAGGGTGTACCATAGCAAATTGCCAATCCTCCAGGGAAGCCTCAAAGCCCAACGCTGACTCCCAGGAAGACATAAAAGGAAGTTTGTCAGTAGAACCAAATGAAATGAGGGCTTTATAAATTATGGAGATGCCATGTGGCACAATGGTGGATGGTCTGAAAAATCTATGGGCCGGGTCCTCTGTCAGAGGCGGGGGTGCACCGAATGACCGCCACGGTCTGAGGAAGCTGCGAATCTGCAGGTATTGAAAGAAGTCAGACCCAGTGAGGGAAAATCTCCCTGCAAGGTCCTCAAACGACAAGAGACCGTCCGAGCCGAAAAGGTGTCTACAAGACTGGGGAGTTCCACCACTCCTCTTGGGCTATCTGCACAAAAGCTGTTCTACCCTGTATGCACACATGGATTTTTCCTCTCTGAACCCTGTTCACACAGGTTATATACAGATGATCAGGTTTTTAAATACATCAGATAGGGATTGCATACATTAGTTAGGACTGCTCTGATAAGGGTATACCGTGAAGATTGGTAGAGCAGCTTAGTATACATTTTTTGCAAAAACCGTATCAACCAAATACCCTGTTTTTTACATTTTTTACTAGCACTTGCGGATTACTGCAACATTTTTTCAAACTGAGTGTTTTTGGTTTTACTATTCTCTTTTGTGTCTTCAGGTTTCTTGGTGGTGTGTGAACATGATCATACAGACTTGTTCACTGTGCAAGTAGCCCATGTGTTCCTGTTTCCATAATTGTTCTCTTGTGTCTACAAGACTGGGGAGTTCCACCACTCCTCTTGGGCTATCTGCACAAAAGCTGTTCTACCCTGTATGCACACATGGATTTTTCCTCTCTGAACCCTGTTCACACAGGTTATATACAGATGATCAGGTTTTTAAATACATCAGATAGGGATTGCATACATTAGTTAGGACTGCTCTGATAAGGGTATACCGTGAAGATTGGTAGAGCAGCTTAGTATACCTTTTTTGCAAAAACCGTATCAACCAAATACCCTGTTTTTTACATTTTTTACTAGCACTTGCGGATTACTGCAACATTTTTTCAAACTGAGTGTTTTTGGTTTTACTATTCTCTTTTGTGTCTTCAGGTTTCTTGGTGGTGTGTGAACATGATCATACAGACTTGTTCACTGTGCAAGTAGCCCATGTGTTCCTGTTTCCATAATTGTTCTCTTGTGTCTACAAGACTGGGGAGTTCCACCACTCCTCTTGGGCTATCTGCACAAAAGCTGTTCTACCCTGTATGCACACATGGATTTTTCCTCTCTGAACCCTGTTCACACAGGTTATATACAGATGATCAGGTTTTTAAATACATCAGATAGGGATTGCATACATTAGTTAGGACTGCTCTGATAAGGGTATACCGTGAAGATTGGTAGAGCAGCTTAGTATACCTTTTTTGCAAAAACCGTATCAACCAAATACCCTGTTTTTTACATTTTTTACTAGCACTTGCGGATTACTGCAACATTTTTTCAAACTGAGTGTTTTTGGTTTTACTATTCTCTTTTGTGTCTTCAGGTTTCTTGGTGGTGTGTGAACATGATCATACAGACTTGTTCACTGTGCAAGTAGCCCATGTGCTCCTGTTTCCATAATTGTTCTCTTGTGTCTACAAGACTGGGGAGTTCCACCACTCCTCTTGGGCTATCTGCACAAAAGCTGTTCTACCCTGTATGCACACATGGATTTTTCCTCTCTGAACCCTGTTCACACAGGTTATATACAGATGATCAGGTTTTTAAATACATCAGATAGGGATTGCATACATTAGTTAGGACTGCTCTGATTAAGGTATACCGTGAAGATTGGTAGAGCAGCTTAGTATACATTTTTTGCAAAAACCGTATCAACCAAATACCCTGTTTTTTACATTTTTTACTAGCACTTGCGGATTACTGCAACATTTTTTCAAACTGAGTGTTTTTGGTTTTACTATTCTCTTTTGTGTCTTCAGGTTTCTTGGTGGTGTGTGAACATGATCATACAGACTTGTTCACTGTGCAAGTAGCCCATGTGTTCCTGTTTCCATAATTGTTCTCTTGTGTCTACAAGACTGGGGAGTTCCACCACTCCTCTTGGGCTATCTGCACAAAAGCTGTTCTACCCTGTATGCACACATGGATTTTTCCTCTCTGAACCCTGTTCACACAGGTTATATACAGATGATCAGGTTTTTAAATACATCAGATAGGGATTGCATACATGAGTTAGGACTGCTCTGATAAGGGTATACCGTGAAGATTGGTAGAGCAGCTTAGTATACATTTTTTGCAAAAACCGTATCAACCAAATACCCTGTTTTTTACATTTTTTACTAGCACTTGCGGATTACTGCAACATTTTTTCAAACTGAGTGTTTTTGGTTTTACTATTCTCTTTTGTGTCTTCAGGTTTTTTGGTGGTGTGTGAACATGATCATACAGACTTGTTCACTGTGCAAGTAGCCCATGTGTTCCTGTAGACATAAAAGGAAGTTTGTCAGTAGAACCAAATGAAATGAGGGCTTTATAAATTATGGAGATGCCATGTGGCACAATGGTGGATGGTCTGAAAAATCTATGGGCCGGGTCCTCTGTCAGAGGCGGGGGTGCACCGAATGACCGCCACGGTCTGAGGAAGCTGCGAATCTGCAGGTATTGAAAGAAGTCAGACCCAGTGAGGGAAAATCTCCCTGCAAGGTCATCAAATGACAAGAGACCGTCCGAGCCGAAAAGGTCCGCCACCCGGTGCACCCCACGCCTCGTCCAGGAGGCAAGAGAAATGTGGGCAATGGCACACTCCACAGCCTGCAAAGAGACATAGTCAAACATGAATGTTAGGAGAGAAGTGCTAAGGAGCGCCCATAGTTTAGATGCGTTCCTAATAGAACGGAGACAGGGGCCCACAGGAGGAACTTGAAGTAGTTGGAGCTCCAAAAGCAATCTAAGCGAGTTTTGGGGAGCAAAATGGGATTCAATCAGAAACCAGGGCAAACATGAGTTCCCCTCCCACCATATTTTAAGGGGCTCAAGGATCGCCGCCCTGTAATACGCCTGGACCGCAGGAGCTCCCAACCCCCCCGCAGAGTACGGAAGGGACATAATCCGACGCCTGACCCTATGGGGCTTCTTATTCCAGATAAATCGGTCTATCAAAGATTGAAAAGCCGAAATAAACTTCGAGGAGATAAAAAGGGGAAGGCACCGAAAGAGGTACATTATTTTGGGGAGGAATAGCATTTTCGCCGTTTGTATGCGGGCCATCCACGAGAGAGACGCGCTTGATATTTGCTCCATGCCCCTCCTGACCTCCGAAAGAGTTTCTTCGCAATTTACTCGGACTATGTTATCTAGCCTAGTAATCTTGATGCCCAGATATGTAAAGCCCAAGGGAGCCCAAATAAAAGCATATTGAGATTGAATTTGAATCTGAAGGGGGGGGGGGAGGAAGAGGGGGAAAATTGTGGATTTGGTGAGATTAAGTTTATAATATGAAACCGCCGAAAACTCAGATAGGATGGTGGTGATTGCAGTCAATGAAGTTAAGGGAGAGGTGCAGGTCAGGACCACGTCGTCGGCATAAAGACCAATTTTATGTTCAGTTCCCCCCACCGCAATTCCCCTTATGTCCGCGCACTGCCTGACCATGGCGGCCAAGGGCTCCATGATCAGAGCAAAGATGATAGGGGAGAGGGGGCAGCCTTGACGAGTACCGTTCCTAATAGGAAACGTTCGAGACCCGAATCCAGCCGATCGAACCGACGCGCATGGGTTGGAATACAATGCCATAACCGCTTTGCTAATCTGCCCGGTAAGCCCAAATTTCTCCAATGTGAGCTCGATATAGCCCCAGTGCACTCTGTCAAACGCCTTCTCGGCATCGAGCGACAGGAATACACTGGGGAGACTCCCCCTCTCCACCACATCCAAGAGATCTATCAGTCGTCTGGTACCATCCCTCGTCTGTCTGCCAGGAACAAACCCAACTTGGTCGGGGTGAATGAGATCAGGAAGGACTGAGAACAATCTATTGGCCCAGACTTTTGCGTAAATCTTAACGTCGCAGTTTAAGAGTGCTATCGGGCGGAAGTTCCCCGGAGATGTTGTGGGTTTCCCTTGTTTGGGGAGAGTCGCAATGGCTGCCTCCAACCCCTCAGCCCTAATACTACCAACCGCCAGCCAATTATTAAAAAGACGCAACAGAAAGGGGGCAAGGACAGGAAAAAACTGAGCATAGTAGGAGAAGGGAAAGCCATCAGGCCCCGGGGAAGAACCCTTATTGGCCTCTCTGATAATCTGCGAGAGTTCAGACTCGACAATGGGGGAATTTAGGAAGGAGAGCTGCTCCTGAGTGACCGAGGGGAGATTAGCCCTCTCCAAGAACGCCAAAATTGACTCCCGCGTAGGTTGAGGAATCCCCAGGTCAGACCCGAGGTCATAAAGCGAGGAATAATAAGAAGCAAACTCCTCCGCAATCTGAATCGGGTTGCGAACCTGGGAGCCGTCAGACCGGAGCAAGAATGGGATCTTGGATTGGGCCTCTCTCTTCCTAACACGTCTAGCCAGAACAGCACCCGCTCGATCCCCCATTGTGTAGAATTTGGCTCTGGTTTTCCTCAGGGCCTTCTCAGCCTTATGGAGGAGGAGATTGCGAACATGTATGCGGGCTTTAGAAAGGTCAGAGAGAAGCGCTGGAGTAGGAGAAAGTTTATGAGCAGATTCCAGGCGAGATAATTCGTCTAAGGCTACCTGAAGTGCCGCATTGTATTTCCTCTTAGCCTTTGCCGCTAGCTTGATGAAGTGACCCCTAATCACCGCCTTGTGGGCGAACCAGAGGGTATCGTCACCAATGTCAGGAGTGTCATTGGAGACAAAAAATTCTCCCAAGGCCTCCTCTATACATTGGGAATTGGATTTGTCAGCCAGGAGGTGGGCATTAAGGCGCCAACGCGCAGGGGGTCTGATGGCCAAGGGGTCCTTCAGGGTAAGGGACACCGGGGCATGATCCGACCAGGTGATACTGCCAATATCTGCTGCGATGCAGTGAGGGAGAGCCACGTCATTCACCAGCACAAAATTGATCCTGCTATAAGAACCGTGTCTGGGAGACAAAAATGTGTAGTCTCTCTCACCGCAGTGCAGGTACCGCCAGACATCATGCAAGTGGAAAGAGTCAGCTAGAGGCCCGACTTCACATCTAGACAGTGAGGAGGCAGAGCAGTCAAGGACTTTGGACATTGGGGCATTGAAGTCACCAGCTATCAGCTTGTGCCCGTGTTGAATATCATTAAGAGTTTTGAATACACCCTCCAAAAACTTAAGTTGGCCTACATTAGGGGCATATATCGAGGCAATAGTATATGGGGCATTATTAATGAGACACAACACCACAATGAATCTACCCAATGGATCCGCTATAGATCGAACCAGTTGAAAGGAGTTGGACCTGCTGAAGAAAATGGCTACACCCGCCTTTTTTGACGGGCCATTGGCAAAAAACTGATGCGGGTACAGACCTGATTGCATTCTGGAGTTATCACATTCCAGCAAGTGCGTTTCCTGGAGACATAAAATATCATGACGGGATTTGCTCAGCTGACGCCAAACCACAGACCTCTTACCCGGCGAGTTGAGGCCATTAACGTTAATTGAATACAGTGAGATACTCATTGAAAAGGCATAAGAACAGTTTTACAGTCCTCAAACACTGATAACCTGAGCAAAGGCAAAGAAAACATGTGGTCAATATAGCAGGACATAAGAAAGGGCAAAACAGAAACAGGAGAGAAAGAACATAGGGAAACAAACAGGACATACAACAAAAAAACCAGCGGACCAAGGTCCATTCAGGAATATCCTGAGTCCAGAAGGTGAGAATCAAAAAAACAGTTCAACCATGGGGCAAACAAATGCTGCTGGAGTTCTCAAGCGAGAAACCAACGCAGCTTAAAAAAGGAAAAAAAAGAAAAACCAAGTAAATCCGTGCGGGAAAATAGCCAGGAACCAAAGATACAGTAGACTCAGGCCTCCTCCCAGTCCGGTGTGATACGGGCCCTGGGACCTCCGTCAGACCCATGCTTAGGAATGTTCACGGTACTCGAGGAGTCCGGAGTCGGGAGTCCCCATTTAGCGAGAGCCGAAGCCGCGTGGGACGGAGTTAGGCAGGTAGTGATTGATCCATCTTTGCGAATGAGCAGCTTCGTCGGAAATCCCCAGCGATACAGGATGCCTTTCTCTCTGAGGATGGCAGTGTAGGGGGCGAAGGTCCTCCGCAGAGCCAAAGTGCCCGGAGAGAGATCCGGAAAGACTGAGATGTTTGCAAATCGTTCAGGAAGCGCTGGGGTTCTCCTTAGGGCCTGTAGGAAGTCCTCCTTTATCTCAAAAAAATGTATGCGCGCCAGCACATCTCTGGGAATGGAGGGCCCCAGGCCAGAGGGTTTAGGGATCCTATGCACGCGGTCTATTATGAAGTCCTTTGGCGCGAACTGCGGTAAGGCTGCCGCCATAAAGTCCTGCAGGAATGACTTCAAATCCCCTGCCAGGACAGACTCCTCGATGCCTCTCAGTTTAACGTTATTTCTCCTGGACCTATCTTCCAGGTCCAGGGCTTTAGCGTGGGTTTTAGCAGCTAGGGTTTGCAGGGATTCATGTGCGTCCCAGAGCTCATTATGAGAGGAGACCAGTTCCGCCATCTTGCGCTCCAGGCGGTCCGTGCGGTTGCCCAGCTCTGCCACCTCTCCTCTTAGCTCAGCCAGCATAGAACGCAAGTCCTCTTGGATGGAGGATCTAAGGTCCCCAAGCAGTCCTTTAAGGAGAGATGCGGTCACCGGGCCATCAGCTGCGTCAGACGCCGAGCCGCCTGAATTTAACGCTGCTCCGCCAAAATGCGACGCTGCTGCGTCCGAATGTAGCGCTGTTCCATCTGGATGCGACGCCGCAGCGCCGGACCGCGACGCCTGAGCGTTGCGTTGTGAGGAGCGGGAAGCCCTGGGGGAGGACGGCGCCATCTTGGATTCCGGCGGTGGCTGCGGGGTGGCTGCAAAGAAGTCGGGAATTCTCCTAGGGGGATCGCGGTTGGACACTCTGGATTTCCCCATGCACTCACCGACGCTCCGGGAGCCAGCACCGATGTCGTGAAGGCAGAAGAGGACACCTGAGAGGTAGAAGTGTGCCGCTTTGAGGTTCCTGGCTGAGGAGCTCCCACTCTGTGCGACCTACTCCATCAGCAGATAGGCCACGCCCCCCCACCCCGGATAACTTTTCAGGAAGCACTGCACCACCAGGTTTAAGGTGTGAGCCAGGCAAGGAATGTGTTTCAGTTGTGAAAGGGCTATGGCAGCCATAAAATTCCTTCCGTTATCACTCACTACCTTGCTTGCCTCAAGATGTACAGTGCCCAGCCATGACTGAGTTTCTTTCTGCAGGAACTCGGACAGAACTTCCGCAGTGTGTCTGTTGTCGCCCAAACACTTCATTGCCAATACAGCCTGCTGACACTTGCCACTAGCTGTCCCATAATGGGACACCTCGAGTGCAACATGGGCAGCTGCGGATGGAGTGGTTGTGCGACTGCGGTCTGTGGACGAGCTCTCGCTTCTGCAGGAGGACGAGGAGGAGGAGGAAGGGGGGCGGCGAACGCCTACAGCCAACTGTTTCCTAGACCGTGGGCTAGGCAGAACTGTCCCAATATTGCTGTCCCCTGTGGACCCTGCATCCACCACATTCACCCAGTGTGCCGTGATGGACACGTAACGTCCCTGGCCATGCCTACTGGTCCATGCATCTGTTGTCAGGTGCACCTTTGTACTCACAGATTGCCTGAGTGCATGGACGATGCGGTCTTTTACATGCTGGTGGAGGGCTGGGATGGCTTTTCTCGAAAAGAAGTGTCAACTGGGTAGCTCGTAGCGTGGTACAGCGTAGTCCATCAGGGCTTTGAAAGCTTCGCTTTCAACTAACCAGTAGGGCATCATCTCTAATGAGATTAGTCTAGCAATGTGGGCGTTCAAAGCGAGGATGAGTACTTCCTTTTCCTAACGAGAGTCTCATGAAGGGTGAGCTGGACTGGAGAGCTGCATATGGTGGAACTAGCGGGGGTGCCGGTGGACATGGCAGACAGAGAGGGTTGGTGATGGTATTCTTGCTGGTGCCCTACATGCAGTGTTTCCTACTATGAAACTGGTGATTCCCTGACTGCTTTGGCCTGGCGACGAAACCTGCACATTTACTGCAGGTGGTGCGGGAAATGGTGGGATTACAGTGAGGGAAGGGATGTAGCGTTGCTGACTAGCTTCATTGGCCGAGGGTGCTACAACCTTAAGGGATGTTTGGTAGTTAGTCCAGGCTTGCAAATGCATGGTGGTTAAATGTCTATGCATGCAACTTGTATTTAGACTTTTAAGATTCTGACCTCTGCTTAAGGTTGTTGAACATTTTTGACAGATGACTTTACGCTGATCATTTGGATGTTGTTTAAAAAAATGCCAGACTGCACTCTTTCTACTATCGGATACCTTTTCAGGCATTGCAGACTGAGCTTCTTTAACCGGATGGCCATGCTGTCCTACAACTGGTTTTGGTTTTGCCATGCGTTTTTGGCCAGATACGGGCCTGGCAGATGGAACCTGTTGCGATGTTGATGCCTGCTGCGGCTCCTCCTCCTTCGCTTCAGAGCTACTGCCGCCTGCACCCTGTTCCCCCAATGGCTGCCAATCGGGGTCAATAACTGGGTCATCTATGACCTCCTCTTCTATCTCGTGTGCAATTTTGTCTGTGTCACCGTGTAAGCCGGTGGTATAGCATTCGTGACGGGGCACCATAGTCTCATCAGGGTCTGATTCTGGATCAGTACACTGCGAAGGCAATGTTCTGGTCTGAGTCAAAGGAACAGCATAGTAATCTGGCTGTGGCTGTGCATCTGTGCACTCCATGTCCAATTCAACTTGTAATGGGCATGTCCTGTTAACTGTTTAACTTTCTAACCCAGGAACGGTATGTGTAAAGAGCTCCATGGAGTAACCCGTTGTGTCACCTGACGCATCCTTCTCTGTTGTTCTTGGTGAAGAAGACAAGGAAGTGACTTGTCCCTGACCGTGAACATCCACTAACGATGCGCTGCTTTTACATTTAGAAAACATAAAAAAACCAAGAGTTTTTAAATCCTAAAGTATCAACAAATAATATATCTAATAATAATAACAAAATGTCCAGAAAAAATAACTATCAAAATATCTTTAATAATAATACAAAACACACACTAGACATGAAAAAAATATATATAAACACATACAATACAATACAAAGAAAAATAACAATTGGATAGGTCTAATGAACGACAATGCAAACTGGCGGGGGGTGGGCAATCCCACAATAAGAGGGAGAAGAGCTACTCAAAAACGTATATAGTCTATCCCAGCAACAATACATACAGGTCCTTCTCAAAAAATTAGCATATAGTGTTAAATTTCATTATTTACCATAATGTAATGATTACAATTAAACTTTCATATATTATGGATTCATTATCCACCAACTGAAATTTGTCAGGTCTTTTATTGTTTTAATACTGATGATTTTGGCATACAACTCCTGATAACCCAAAAAACCTGTCTCAATAAATTAGCATATTTCACCCATCCAATCAAATAAAAGTGTTTTTTAATAACAAACAAAAAACCAACAAATAATAATGTTCAGTTATGCACTCAATACTTGGTCGGGAATCCTTTGGCAGAAATGACTGCTTCAATGCGGCGTGGCACGGAGGCAATCAGCCTGTGACACTGCTGAGATGTTATGGAGGCCCAGGATGCTTCAATAGCGGCCTTAAGCTCATCCAGAGTGTTGGGTCTTGCGTCTCTCAACTTTCTCTTCACAATATCCCACAGATTCTCTATGGGGTTCAGGTCAGGAGAGTTGGCAGGCCAATTGAGCACAGTAATACCATGGTCAGTAAACCATTTACCAGTGGTTTTGGCACTGTGAGCAGGTGCCAGGTCGTGCTGAAAAATGAAATCTTCATCTCCATAAAGCATTTCAGCCGATGGAAGCATGAAGTGCTCCAAAATCTCCTGATAGCTAGCTGCATTGACCCTGCCCTTGATGAAACACAGTGGACCAACACCAGCAGCTGACATGGCACCCCACACCATCACTGACTGTGGGTACTTGACACTGGACTTCAGGCATTTTGGCATTTCCTTCTCCCCAGTCTTCCTCCAGACTCTGGCACCTTGATTTCCGAATGACATGCAAAATTTGCTTTCATCAGAAAAAAGTACTTGGGACCACTTAGCAACAGTCCAGTGCTGCTTCTCTGTAGCTCAAAAGTGGCTTTACCTGGGGAATGCGGCACCTGTAGCCCATTTCCTGCACACGCCTGTGCACGGTGGCTCTGGATGTTTCCACACCAGACTCAGTCCACTGCTTCCTCAGGTTCCCCAAGGTCTGGAATCGGTCCTTCTCCACAATCTTCCTCAGGGTCCGGTCTCCTCTTCTCGTTGTACAGCGTTTTCTGCCACATTGTTTCCTTCCAACAGACTTACCATTGAGGTGCCTTGATACAGCACTCTGGGAACAGCCTATTTGTTGAGAAATGTCTGTCTGGGTCTTACCCTCTTGCTTGAGGGTGTCAATGATGGCCTTCTTGACATCTGTCAGGTCGCTAGTCTTACCCATGATGGGGGTTTTGAGTAATGAACCAGGCAGGGTGTTTATAAAAGCCTCAGGTATCTTTTGCATGTGTTTAGAGTTAATTAGTTGATTCAGAAGATTAGGGTAATAGGTCGTTTAGAGAACCTTTTCTTGATATGCTAATTTATTGAGACAGGTTTTTTGGGTTATCAGGAGTTGTATGCCAAAATAATCAGTATTAAAACAATAAAAGACCTGACAAATTTCAGTTGGTGGATAATGAATCTATAATATATGAAAGTTTAATTGTAATCATTACATTATGGTAAATAATGAAATTTAACACTATATGCTAATTTTTTGAGAAGGACCTGTACAGGCTGGAAGGCACAAGTGTGCACAGCTACCAACAAAGAGTAACCATAAAATGACCCTCATACCATTAGGGAAAAGACACCAAGGATCACAGGAGCCACTCCATTGTAATATAGGCCATGTGGCAGGATAATAGTACCCCCATGATCCCCAGAGTTAAAGTGCCAAAAATGCGCATACATACAAAATAAATATGTCTTACCCAGGAAAGCCAAACACCCACCGCACAGATACCCCAACGCGCGTTTCACCGCTGCTTCTTCAGGGGGCAGTGTGCAAATGTGCAATGTTCAGAGATTAAATACCCCCATGTGAAAAGCATGACCCAATCGCCTGCTCAGAACGAGGTCCACTCCAGCCGCGTCTAACGAGCGCATGTGGACGAAGCTCACCACAGCCAATGATCCCAGTTGGCGTCAGGGAGCGGTGAGTGTCGGGACAAAGTTCCCATAGCAACGTATACATTCACCGCATAGAATAGACGCCGCCGTGAATCAGAGGCGGAGGGGGCATCAGAGCGCATGCGCTACCCGCGGCAGAAGGTGACCGCGCCACAATGCGTGCAGGGGAGAGGGGTTGCCAGGACAACATCCAAACCATGCTGCACAGCGCCCGCTTTTACATTTAGCAGTTTCAGAAGAGGAGGCAAAAGAGCTAGAGGCTGAGTCAGCAAGGAAAGCCAAAACTTGTTCTTGCTGCTCCGGCTTTAAAAGCGGTTTTCCTACTCCCAGAAAAGGGAGCGTTTGAGGCCTTGTGTAGCCAGACGACGAAGCTGGCTCAACAACTCGAGACTTAGGTGCTATATTGCTTTTCCCACGACCACCTGATGCTCCACCACCACTACCATCATTACCAGCTGGCAATGACCGCCCACGGCCACAACCTCTTCCACCAGACTTCCTCATTGTTTGAAAAACGTAACCAAACTAACGGTATTTGTTACTGTAAAACCAGTTACAAGGTGAACTCAAACTTCTGTTGGATTTATATATCCCTTTATAGGTGTGTGAGACTGCAGGGAAAATCAGGCCCAATGTATAACAGTACACAGCTTCAGTGGCAGACAGATATGCCACTAAGGCCGGCTTCACACTTGCGAGTTTTACGGACGTAAGAGCGCAGAAACTACGTCCGTAAAACTCGCAAAAAATACAGCACAATTATTCTCTATGCCTCTGCTCCTATCTGCCGTATTTTACTGATCAGTATTATACGGCTTTCTACGGCCGTACAAAATCGCAGCATGCTGCGTTTGTCACCGTACTGCGCAAGAAATACGCCAATGAAAGTCTATGGAAGCGTGAAAAATACGGATTACACACGGACAAGCAGTGTGACTTGCGAGAAATACGCAGCGCTGTTAGAGAGAAAAGCCGGCAATTCAGTGCGGTGTACAGTAAAATCACACTGACAACTTACAGTAGAATAGGTAGAATAAATGTGTACACATAGAATAGGTATATATATATATATGTCAGTGAGACACATATATGTATATATATTAATATTTATTCCAGCGCTATACAGCTTGAAAGCCGGTAATTCAATTACCGGCTTTTTCTTTCTCCTTCCTAAACCCGACATGATTTGAGACATGGTTTACATACAGTAAACCATGTCTTCTCTCCATTTTTTTTGCAGATTCCACACTACTAATGTCAGTAGAGTGTATCTGCAAAATCTGGCCGTTCTAGCTCTTAAAATAAAGGGTTAAATGGCGGAAAAAATTGGCGTGGGCTCCCGCGCAATTTTCTCCGCCAGAGTAGTAAAGCCAGTGACTGAGGGCAGATATTAATAGCCTGGAGAGGGTCCATGGTTATTGGCCCCCCCTGGCTAAAAACATCTGCCCCCAGCCACCCCAGAAAAGGCACATCTGGAAGATGCGCCTATTCTGGCACTTGGCCACTCTCGTCCCATTCCCGTGTAGCGGTGGGATATGGGGTAATGAAGGGTTAATGCCACCTTGCTATTGTAAGGTGACATTAAGCCTAATTAATAATGGAGAGGCGTCAATTATGACACCTATCCATTATTAATCCAATTGTAGTAAAGGGTTAAATAAAACACAAACACATTATTTAAAATTATTTTAATGAAATAAAAACAATGGTTGTTGGAGTATTTTATTCTACGCCCAATCCAGTCACTGAAGACCCTCGTTCTGTGAAAGAAAAAACATAATAAACCAACAATATACTTACCCTCCGCAGATCTGTAACGTCCAACGATGTAAATCCTTCTGAAGGGGTTAAAACATTTTGCAGCAAGGAGCTTTGTTAATGCAATGCTACTCCTCGCTGCAAAACCCCGGGGAATGAGTCTAAATATAGATCAATGAGCTATATTTAGCTTCATTTGCGGTGAGGCGCCCTCTGCTGGATGTTCATAGATCGTGGGAACTTACCTAGAAAGCTCCCAGGCTTTCTAGGAAAGTTCCCACGATCTATGAACATCCAGCAGAGGGCGCCTCACCGCAAATGAAGCTAAATATAGATCATTGATCTATATTTAGACTCATTCCCCGGGGTTTTGCAGCAAGGAGCAGCCTGCATTAGCAAAGCTCCTTGCTGCAAAATGTTTTAACCCCTTCAGAAGGATTTACATCGTTGGACGTTACAGATCTGCGGAGGGTAAGTATATTGTTGGTTTATTATGTTTTTTCTTTCACAGAACGAGGGTCTTCAGTGACTGGATTGGGCGTAGAATAAAATACTCCAACAACCATTGTTTTTATTTCATTAAAATAATTTTAAATAATGTGTTTGTGTTTTATTTAACCCTTTACTACAATTGGATTAATAATGGATAGGTGTCATAATTGACGCCTCTCCATTATTAATTAGGCTTAATGTCACCTTACAATAGCAAGGTGGCATTAACCCTTCATTACCCCATATCCCACCGCTACACGGGAATGGGAAGAGAGTGGCCAAGTGCCAGAATAGGCGCATCTTCCAGATGTGCCTTTTCTGGGGTGGCTGGGGGCAGATATTTTTAGCCAGGGGGGGGGGCAATAACCATGGACCCTCTCCAGGCTATTAATATCTGCCCTCAGTCACTGGCTTTACTACTCTGGCGGAGAAAATTGCGCGGGAGCCCACGCCAATTTTTTCCGCCATTTAACCCTTTATTTTAAGAGCTAGAACGGCCAAATTTTGCAGATACACACTACTGACATTAGTAGTGTGGAATCTGCAAAAAAAATGGAGAGAAGACATGGTTTACTGTATGTAAACCATGTCTCAAATCATGTCGGGTTTTAGGAAGGAGAAAGAAAAAGCCGGTAATTGAATTACCGGCTTTCAAGCTGTATAGCGCTGGAAAAAATAGTAATATATATACATATATGTGTCTACTGACATATATATATATATATATATATATATATATATATATATATAGACAGTATATATATATATTTTTTTCTTTTTGGGACACATGGATCATTTCTATAGCGGTATGTTGGTTTTGCAAGCCTGGGAGAAAACCACGCAGTACGGATGCCATACGGATTACATACGGAGGATGCCATGCGCAAAAAACGCTGACACACCCTGCCTACGGAGGAGCTATGGACCACTATTTTCGGGACATTTCAGCGTATTACGGCCATAATATACGGACCGTATTTTCATACGCTGAGTGTGAAGCCGGCCTAACAGGACTGACGCTGATGCAGACACTACCAATAAAAATCTCCCCCTTTTTATTTTTTCTGGGAGAATATTGAAGAAATGTGGCCCACTCTTATACAGTATATGTTCTGTGGCACAAAATTAGAGACAGATGCCACACAGCACTGGCAATGAGGCAGAATTGCCAATCTTAATCTCCCACTATTTTTTTTTTTCAGGGAGAATTTAAAAGAAATCTGGCCCAGTATTACACACTAGGTTTAATGTGGTACAAAATTTGAGACAGGTGGCACACACAGGAGTGGCACTGAATCAGAAATGCCAATCTTAATCTCCCACTACTTTTTTTTATTTATGGGAGAATTGGCAAGAAATCAGGCCCACTGTTAGACTGTATGTTTTCTGTGCCAGAAAATGAGACACAGATGCCACACACAGGACTGCCACTGATACAGATTTGCCAATTTTAATCTGCACCCTTTTTTTTTTTTTTTCTTCAGGGAGACTAGTGAATAAATCTGTGCCACTGTATTAGAGTATATTTTCTGTGGCAGAAAGTGGCTTGAAGAGATATAACGAAACAAAAAAAAAAAAAAAAAAAGGGGACTATCCTACAATTACTATCTCCCTGCAGTAATCTCAGCAAAGTATGGCAGGCAGCAATAACAAGGAGTGGACTGCTGCACAAAAAAGTCAAAAGTGTGGACAAACAAACAAGAAAGCTGTGCAGAAAGGAAGGAGCAACAGGATTTGTGCTTTGAAAAAAGCAGTTGGTTTGCACAGCGGCGTACACACAGCAATGCAGCTAGCAGGGAGCCTTCTAGGGCAGCCCAATGAGCTACAGCGCTGAGGAAAAAAAATGTAGCCTCCACTGTCCTTGCAAACAAAAGGCGGTGTTGGACAGTGGAAATCGCTACAGCACAAGTGGTTTGGGGGTTAATGTACCCTGCCTAACGCTATCCCTGCTTCTGACGAAGCGGCAGCAACCTCTCCCTATGCTCAGATCAGCAGCAGTAAGATGGCGGTCGGCGGGAACGCCCCTTTATAGCCCCTGTGACGCCGCAGAAAGCAAGCCAATCACTGCAATGCCCTTCTCTAAGATGGTGGGGACCAGGACCTATGTCATCACGCTGCCCACACTCTGCGTTTACCTTCATTGGCTGAGAAATGGCGCTTTTCGCGTAATTGAAACGCGACTTTGGCGCGCGAAAGTCGCGTACCGCATGGCCGACCCCACACAGGGATCGGGTCGGGTTTCATGAAACCCGACTTTGCCAAAAGTCGGCGACTTATGAAAATGACCGACCCGTTTCGCTCAACCCTACTCAGCACTACTTCTGCATGTCACATCCGGCTGCTGCAAAGATCGTTGACATCAGTAAGATTATAGCAGTTCATAGCCGATGAACTGCAATAAACTTGCTGAAGTGACCACTAGCAATGATGTGGAATTGCTGTAAAAAACACAAGTTATCAGATAATTGTATGCTCAAATCCCCAAAGGGGAGTAACAAATACAGTGAAAATTAAAATAAAATGCTTTAAAAAATATATAAAAGTTATAAATCCCCACATATATGTTGTATCGCTGCATTCATAAAAATCTGATTTATCAAAATATAAAATAAATTAATGTGATTGGTATTCGGCATAGCAAGAGAAAAATAAAAATGCCAGAATTTTATTTTTTTTGGATGCCACAACAACGCAAAAAAGATGTAATAAGAGGTGATTAAAATATTATATCTCCCAAAATGATATCAATAAAAACATTGGCTTGGGTCAGAAAACACACAGCTCCATATCCATGAAATTTGAAATGGTACAGCTCTTGGAAAATGGCTTCAAACTATTTTTATTTATTTATTTATTTATTTATTTATTTATTTTAATTCTGATTTTTTTTCCACCATTTTAATAAAGCAAAAAATATGCATGTCTGGTATCTCTGTAATCGTACTTACTTGGAGAATCATAATGCCAAATATTTTTACCGTAAAATGAACACTTTAAATAAAAAACCCAAGAAGCAATTGTGGAATTGCGCTTTTTCTGCTAATTTTTTTTTCGCTTTCCAGTACATCACATGATAAAATGGATGGTCTCATTCAAAAGTACAACTCGTACTGCTAAAAAGCAAGCCCTGACACAGCTATGTTGATGGAAAGATAAAAACATTATGACTCTTGGAATAAGATCAGGAAAGGACATAAGAGCAGAAACTTTAATTCGCCAAGTCCTTAATAGGTTAAGTAAGACTAGTTGGATCCTGCAGGAGGACAGTTGACATCAAAATTGGGGTTTGTGGTGCCGCCAAAGAGTAGCACAGTAATAGGACAGGCCGGAGCGAGCCGCCCCCTCCCCCCCCCCGCGGCTAAGTGAAGGCCTACATGACAGGGGTTAGGAGAGGAGGGGGTGGGCGTCTTTAGGCTAATTAGAAGGGACGGGGTGGGCTAGTAGCAGGGAATATGGTAAGGGGTAGGGGGCGGGGGCTGGTCAGTTCCCGCTCACCTTAGCAGAAGCATGGCCAGCGTGGACGCCGTTCTGGAGAGCCTGAGGGCGGCTGCAGCTTCTCGCCCTCCGGGTTGGCTGGAAGCGCAGGTGGCTCACTTGATGGATGGCGGCGGAGGTGGATCTTCATCTGCGGTCCCCCCTTTGGAACGGCGAGCTCGGCGGACACGGCCCCCCGAGCGGCTGTCGCCGGATTCTGGACCACGTGCCCCCCGCAGGCGCAGGAGCCCCTCCCGGGACCCTCCAGGCCGGGCGCCGGTAAGAGCAGCGGCGAGCAGGCCCCGGCCTGGGAGGAATCCGACAGCCGGACGGGGCACAGCGGCGGTGGCTAGGCCCTCACCTCGTGGCGTGGTGGGGGCGGGGCCTAGACGCGCCGGACAACGCATGGGGCCTAGGGCTTCGGGAGGCCGCGGCGGTGATGTGCCTGCCGCGCGACCTGCCTCGGCAACAGCGACCGGGTCTGGAGGAGCGGTAGTGGCCGGAGGATCGGGCGGCCCGAGGCTGGACGGCGCCGGATCGGCCCCTGCAGCGGCGGCGGGGGGTCTCCCTGCTCCAGGGCTGAGGCCTGGGCAGTCTCCAGTGGCTGCAAGGAGCGTGGCGGGCAGCGGACAGCGGGCCCCTTATTCACCAGCGCGGACGGCCTCTGCCAGCTGGGGCCCGGATCCGGTGCCGCAGGTACCGGCGACGTTCCAGAGCAGCGGTTCGGATAGCCAGCTTCAAGGTTCACCAGTGGACGGTTCGTTGGCGGACTGGGCGGTTCGTGGACGTCAGGATACCAGCACTCCGGCTGGAGGGACCACAGACCCCTTGCAGCCCGGTGAGTATGCGTCTGTGTCTCGTTTGTGTCATTCTGATGCGAGTTCGCCTGCAGTTGGTGGGGGTCAGGGAGCGCTTAGCAGTTTAGCTGCGGCGGGTTTGGCAGGCGGTGGCGAAGCGGCGGGGGTCCGGGAGCTTTTAGCTGGCGTGCAGACATTGTTGGCGAGATTGGATGGCGGCGTAGGTCCGCAGGGGTTTTTGGGGGCGTGGTCTGGTCAGCAGGCGGGCCCGGTTAACGCAGCGTCGGTGCAGGTCGAGGTCTCGGAATCTGTTTCCGTCTCGGTGCAGACGGAGAAAGAGAAGGAGTGTAGGATCCATTTAGACGATAGGGCCCACGGAGAGGTGTATGTGTGTTTTGAGAGCCCGTTGGGGGCGCATCTGAAAAAAGAGGTTAGGGAAAAGATAAGCAAAGATGAATATGTGGACATTTTTTCACTGCTCCCGCTGGAAAAATTTAACATTGATAAGGGGAAGAAGGATGATTCGAAAAAAGAGGAGGAGGAAAAACGGCGGTGGCGTTTAATTCCTCAGACTTTCGCCAATTGGCTTCAGGCTTTCGCTATCCTGGCCAGTGTTATTGGGGAGACGGCGCCCGAGAATTGCTCGGGTTTATTTTGTTATATGGATTCCATTAGTGAGTCTCACAGGGTGTATGGCGGTCAGGCTTGGCTTAGGTATGACGAGCAGTTCAGACAGAAGAAAGCTGTTCGGCCGGCCATTAGATGGGACCAAAAAGATATTGGTCTTTGGTTGCGCGTAATGGCGCAATACAAGTTCGGTACCCCCTTTCACGGGGGGGCCGGTGCTTCCGGCCATGGTTCACAGCCAGGCGCTGCGAGTACCTCAGGTAATGCGGGACAGGCAGGCGGACAGAAGTTGGGCGTCTGCTGGCAATTTAATGAGGGACAGTGCAAATTTGGAGCCAATTGTAAATTTAAGCACTTGTGTTCCCACTGCAGTGGTACCTCCCACGGAGCCGCAAAATGTTTTAAAAAAGGCAAGGCAAAGTCAGGTTCAGTTAATTCTTATGGGGGAGACACCGGTGAAGGTGGAAAGGATGGCCCCTTATCTAAATAGATACCCGGATAGGGAAAAGGCGGCCTTATTGTTGTCAGGCTTTACAGAAGGTTTTGTTATTCCGGCTCCGTCCTTTGCGGTCCCCTTGGTTAGAAAAAATTTGCGTTCAGCCTTGTTGCATGCTGATGTGGTTTCTGAAAAATTATGTAAGGAGGTGGCGCTGGGTCGCATGGCGGGCCCGTTTGCACAGGCTCCGTTTGAAGATTTAGTCGTCTCCCCCTTGGGTGTAGTCCCTAAAAAAGAGAAGGGAAAATTTCGCCTGATTCAGCATTTGTCGTACCCCAAGGGGAGATCGGTGAATGACGGCATTGATCCAGAGCTGTGTTCGGTGGTGTATGCATCGTTTGACGAGGCGGCTGTTTGGGTACAAAAATGCGGAAAAGGGGCTCTGCTTGCTAAGACGGACATAGAATCTGCTTTTCGCCTGTTGCCAGTTCATCCGTCTAGCGTTAGACTTCTTGGTTGTTTTTGGGAGGATCAATTTTTTGTCGATAGGTGTTTACCCATGGGTTGTTCGTTATCTTGTGCCCTGTTTAAGGCTTTTAGTTCCTTTTTGGAATGGGTAGTTCGAGAAGTTTCTGGTTGTGATTCGATTTTGCACTACTTAGACGATTTTTTATGTGTTGGCCCGGCCGGGTCCGACTGTTGTTCCAGGATTTTGAGCGCAATAGAATGGGTGGCTTTCCGTTTTGGCGTTCCGCTGGCCCCAGGTAAGACGGAGGGCCCGAGCACGTGTTTGTGTTTTTTAGGTATCGTCATTGATACAGTTCAGTGGGAGTTTCGGTTGCCGGAAGACAAAGTGACAGGCCTTCGTGATGAGGTGTGGCGGGTCGGTCGCCTGCGCAAGCTGCCTTTGCGAGAGTTGCAATCATTGCTAGGAAAACTCAATTTCGCTTGTCGTGTCATGGCGATGGGCAGAGTTTTTTCCAGGAGATTGGCTAGTGCGACGTCGGGAGTTAAGGCTCCTCACCATTTCATACGGTTGTCGTCCGAACACAAGGAGGATTTGGCGGTTTGGAGTGAGTTTTTGAAGATGTATAATGGCAGGTCCTTGTTTATCGAGAGCGTGATTGACAATGAGTCCTTGGAGTTATTTACCGATGCAGCCGGTGGGTCTGGTTTCGGAGCCTACTTTCAAGGTCAATGGTGTGCGTCGAAATGGCCGGCGAGTTGGAGTTCCTCCGGTCTGGTTCGTAACATTGCGTTGTTGGAAATTTTTCCTATTTTGGTAGCGGTGCATTTGTGGCAGGGGATTTTTCGAAATAGGCGAGTTCGTTTTCACTGTGATAACTTGGGGGTGGTTTGTGCGATTAACAGTTTGTCCGCGTCATCGCCCCCGGTGGTGCGTGTGTTAAGGCAATTGGTGTTGTTGTGTTTGTCTCTGAATGCACACGTAACGGCGTCGCATGTGCCGGGAGTTTGTAATTCCATCGCTGACTCTCTTTCTCGTTTACAGTTCGATCGTTTTCGGTCTTTGGCTCCGGAGGCTCAAGCGGTCGGGTTGGAGTGCCCTGCGGAACTTTGGCTAGTGGTATCCGGGACGCTGAGGCGTTGATTAAGGCGTCGTTGGCTCCCAGAACTTGGGAGGCTTATCAGGCGATTTGGAGGGAGTGGGAGGACTTGTTTTTGGCCGCACATAGTGGGTCAAGTCAGGAAGATCAGGTGGGGGTCCTGCTGTCATGGTTGAGTCGCGGGGCATCGGGTGGATGGTCATCTTCTAAAGTGTCAAGAGTCTTGGCGGCTTTGGCCTTTGGTTTTAAATTGCGGGGCCTCTGCGATATTACCAAGTCTTTTCTGGTGCAGAGAGCAGTGAAGGGTTTCAGGCGGAGGCCGGAAAAAAAGGATTCTAGGCGGCCGGTTTCCTTTAAGGTTTTAGAGAAGTTGGGCGAGGTGTTGTCATCTTTATGTTTTTCGGTTTTGGAGCTTTGTTTATTTCGGCTGGCTTTTTCCTTAGCCTTTTTTCGGGGCTTTTCGAGTGGGCGAGTTAGTGTCGCCTAGTACACAGGTGTCGGGGGGGATTTTAGCCAGGGATGTGTTTTTGTCTGACGGTCACGTGGAACTGTGGTTATGGCGATCAAAATCGGATCAAGAGGGCCGGGGTAGCAGGATCTTGCTGGGTTCAGTTGAGGGTTCGGCTATGTGTCCTGTTGCTTGTCTGCGCCGGTACTGGGGACTTCAGTTTAGGCGGGATCGATCATTATTGTGCCATCAGGATGGTTCTTGTTTGTCTCGTTACCAATTCACAGCGGTTTTTAAAAGAGCAATTGCGTTATTGGGTCTAGATGGGGCCTGTTTTGCCCCCCATTCTTTTCGGATAGGGGCCGCGACTGAGGCTGCACTTGGGGGTCTCGGGGCTCCCGCCATTCGGCGGATAGGCAGGTGGCGATCAAGCAGGTTTCGCAGTTATATACGCCCACAGGGGATGGTTGATGGGGACATGTAAGAGTGTTGTTGAAGGTTCTGCTATGGTGTGGGTTTTATTTTGAGTTTTGTGTTTTTGTTTTCCAGGTCACCAGTCATTACTGGTGTGGATTTTCGGTCACTCTTATGTCCATTGGGGAGCGCTGCGGGCCGATGTGCGGACGGAGGGCAGACAGCTCGGTTTTGATCGAGGCGTGGCAGTGATCCGGTGGCTCGGTTTTCGGGGTATGACATGGAATCGAGTGTTGCGCGAAATTCACAACGGCGTGAGTTTGGACAGAGCCCCGGATGTGTTGGTTTTACATGTTGGGGGTAACGATTTGGGGGCCCGGCCTTTTCGTGAGTTGGTAAAGGACATAAAGCAGGATTGCTTGAGGTTATGGGTATTGTACCCTGGTTTGACCATTGTTTGGTCTGACATTGTTCCACGCAAACGGTGGAAGCATATGAGATCTCTAGAAAAAATCGACAAGGCCAGGATAAAAGTGAATAGGGCAGTGTCCGCCTTCATGTCTCGGAATGGGGGCGTGGCGGTGAGGCACTTCGAATTGGAAAAAAGCGAAGGGGAATATTGGTTGGCTGACGGTGTTCATTTGAATGCCGTGGGCATGGATTTTTGGACTCTGGGTCTTCAGGAGGGTATTGAAAGGGCCATAGCTTTTCGTTTTGGTGGGGTCTCGGGCCTTTAAGGTGGTCAAAGGCCTTTCGTTGTGGCGGCTGGGGGGAGTCCTTGGAGTTGGTGAAAATTGGTTTGGGGGGTCCATTGGCATATGGCTCCCCCCGTTTGGAATTAATTGGTTTCGGATCTGGTGAATGGTGGTGGGGAGTTCCGGCAGGGGTGGTCGGATCTCCAGATTAGTACCGTGAACAGTGAACCCTCTTGTGGGTTTTTGGTGCTCCCGAGCCAGGGTTACAACGGCTGGGAGTAAAACATTGGTTAAGTTGTTGTTCACGTTATGGGTTATTAAATCACCAGATTCTTGGGGGCTCCAAGGACTTCTCCTAGTTTTAAAGAATGTTAATGCTTTTTACATTTATTGTTAATGTTTGATGTTTAATAAAAGAGGCTGCTGTGGCCTATACTATTCCAACAAAATTATGTCTCTGTCATTAATTGGTAATGGGGGGCGGGTGAACGGTGGGTTTTTGTTAAATAGGGGTATCAACAATTAGTTGGATTAAGGGGTATTAGTATTCCCAGAGAGCGCCTTCGACTATACCAAGGTCATGTGGCTGAGAGAGCTGCCCGTGCATTTAAGTAAGAGGAAATTGCATTGAGTCAGAATCCGTGCAAAGCTGGTGGATTGCTTGCAGGGTATAAGTTGTCATATCCACGTTTGCCGAAGACAACCTGCCATGCTGATTGGTAACTTGCACACCAACTTACAAAGCGGGAAATGCATTTTAACACCACCAGAGATTTTGAATTTACATGCTGGTATGTCATTCCAGAGTAGTTCAGACCTGCCATGGTTTAAAGGGAGTTTATCGACGTAGCTCTAAGTATCCTGCTTGTTACATGTTTGTGTGTCTCCTCGTCCTCTATATACCAATCAATTGTTAAAATCAATACCCAACTATGCCCATACTTGGCTATTTAAACCCGCCCTGCCACCCTCGTCAATATGTCTAGGTTTACCAAATCTTTTGCATATGGGGTTACAGACAGTGAGTAGCATGTGCAATATGAATTTCCCACCGGAGTTTCTTCACTATATCCTGACACAGCAACTGCATACTATACCTCCAATTTGTAGGTCCATCTGAGGACTGTACACACAGTGCCTAGAAATAACTATGTAAATGGCCTCTTCAGAGAAAAAGAGGACTTGAACTCTATAGTGCCACCTGTTGGAAGTAATGATTCTACAAGTCACAATCACCCCTTTAACGAGTCTTCCAATATGACTTGGGATAAAAGCCAAATCAGTATCAGCATACAAATAACTAAGGAGATAATTTCCAAACATGAGATAAGCCCTTTAAGCCAGGACCTAGAATCAGAGATAATTTGGCAGGGCATGGTGCAGCCTGGAGCACCAGCTGTTATTCTGTTGAGCGCATTACAACAGCAAGATGTAATCCAAATCTTAACTCGTTGGTGCATTAAAGATCCTCATGGATCTAAAGAAGAGAGAAGGTTTATGATGAGCTTTGTGTAGTTAATAGGTAATTAGCAAGGCCTTTATTGATCCCAGTAATCACATGATCACTGGGTTTTCTTCTGTGATAGTATACTTGTTGGATCTTAGCAGATCTAAATTTTCCATGTCGTTAATGTTATCTCAGGAGGTTGTTCCACCTTTACCCAGGCATGCTATGACTACATATAATAATTAATTTGCATATATCTTTTCACTGTACAAATAGTAGCACTAACGTAAAATATTAGCTGGAAGCACACAATTTTTTATCTTGAAGTCCTATATGGCTGATTTGAACTTAGCCACCTCAACCATTGCTCCCCCCCCCCCCTTTGTAAAGTTCCACAATTCCAAGATGGAAAAGTGATTGTTGTTCAGTACTGATTATGTGTAAGGAAATGGACATATTGACAACATTCCCCCTTGAAGAACAGGTGCAATGTTATATTGTGTAACATAAATTATGACTTACATTAATGATGTTAATGTTGTGTGCTGCTTGACAGTAGGGACTAGCCCAAAGTGGGAGTTCTAAGCTGAAGGGGCAGAGGCAATTTCCTTTCAGAATGTCAGATAGCAGTGCCGCATGATGTGTGTGTCCCTAACGTGAGAGGAGACCAAGACAGAAGATCCTAGCAGAAAGTAGGAGAGAAGTGACCAAAAAAACAGAGTGATCGATCATAGATGGGTCCTGGGTCAGGACGCCTAGCACTACGGCCCAGAGTTTATAGCTCACAGAGGTATCATGCCTAGATGGGACAGAGTATGTAAGACGAAAAGAGTGCCTCGGTCAGGAGTTCCAGAGCGTCCTGACAGAGAAGATAAGTACCGACCATACTGGCCAGACACTTCCCTAGAGGGGAAAAAGATGCAAAACTACAAGTTGAGAGTAGGACTCTTGCTAACTGGACTGTAGTGTTGAGCTGGACGGTGGTGAAGTAGAAAGGAACATTGAAGGTAGAGGACAAGAGAGTAAAGAGGAAGGAATTGAAACTGTGTGTGGAAAATGATACGTATTGTGACAGAAATGTCCATTAAGTTATGTACCCGCTTTTTACTGTATACAGTGGGTACGGAAAGTACTGTATTAATACTCCTTTAAGTTTTTCACTCTGTTTTATTGCAGCCATTTGGTAAATTCAAAAAAGTTATTTTTTTTCTCATTAATGTACACTCTGCATCCCATCTTGACTGAAAAAAACAGAAATGTAATTTTTGCAAATTTATTAAAAAAGAAAAACTGAAATATCAGATGGTTATAAGTATTCAGATCCTTTGCTCAGTATTGAGTAGAAGCACTCTCTTGTGGCTAGTACAGTAATGAGTCTTCTTGGGAATGATGCAACAAGTTTTTCACACCTGGCTTTGGGGATCCTCTGCCATTCTTCCTTGCAGATCCTCTCCAGTTCCGTCAGGTTAGATGGTGAACGTTGGTGGACAGCCATTTTCAGGTCTCTCCAGAGATGTTTAGGTCAGGGTCTAGCTGGGCCAGTCAAGAATGCTCACAGAGTTGTTCTGAAGCCTCTCCTTTGTTATTTTAGCTGTGTGCTTAGGGTCATTGTCTTGTTGGAAGGTGAACCTTCAGCCAAGTCTGAGGTCCAGAGCCCTCTGGAAGAGGTTTTCATTCAGGATATCTCTGTACTTTGCCGCATTCATGTTTCCTTCAGTGATAACCAGTCATCCTGTCCCTGCAGCTGAAAAACACCCTCATAGCATGATGCTGCCACCCACCACCATGTTTCACTGTTAGGATTGTATTGGGAAGGTGATGAGCAGTGCCTGGTTTACTCCACACATACCGATTAGAATTATCACCAAAAAGGTCTATCTTTGTCTCATCAGATCAGAGAATCTTATTTCTCATACTCTAGGAGTCCTTCATGCATTTTTTTTTTAGCAAACTCTATGGGGGCTTTCATATGTCTTGCACTGAGGAGAGGCTTCCGTTGGGCCACTCTGCCATAAAGGCCCGACTGGTGGAGTTGACTTTGTGGAACTTTCTCTGCATCTCTGGAGCTCAGCCACAGTGATCTTGGGGTTCTTCTTTACCTCTCTCACCAAGGCTCTTCTCCCACGATTGCTCAGTTTGGCTGGATGGTTAGGTCTAGGAAGACTTCTGGTGGTCCAAAACTTCTTCCATTCAAGGATTATGGAGGCCATTTTGCTCTTAGGAACATTGAGTACTGCAGAAATTCTGTGGTAACCTTGGCCACATCTGTGCCTTGCCACAATTCTGTCTCTGAGCTCCTTGGCCAGTTCCTTTGACCTCATAATTCTCATTTAGACTGACATGCACTGTGAGCTGTGAGGTCTTATATAGACAGGTGTGTGACTGACTCCCCCCCCATCATGTAATGTGCCGGGGCATAAGAGACGAGCACCTCACCCATAGCTACCAGCAGGGGCGGACTGGGCCGGGTGGCAGGAATGCATATGCCCCCCGGGCCGGTGCCTGAGCAGCTGGACAGGGCCGCTGGAGGACCGGCAGCGATTTCCGCCAGCCGGCCCTTTAAATCTTGTAAAGGCAGGTCCTGTGTGTGCGCGCGCGCATTGCCGGCGGCTGAGAAGCGCCGCGGCGGCCGTGCTAGTGCACGAGCACGGCCGCGTTCCTAGGTCCTGCGCGCGCTCGTCTGCTGCCTGTGCCAGCGCAGGCACACAGGAGATCAGACCACGAAAGATTTGAAATGTCCCGCGCGCGCGCATAGGGCGCCTCCAGGCTCCACCTGACTGTGTGTGCGTCTGACGCTGGCCGGCCTGCACCAGCGTCAGAGAAAACTGGCTGCTCACCACTGCCTGTCTGCCTGGGATCCTCTTCATCGCCGACGCTGGCCAGGACCCGTCCCACCTCAGCCCTTCATCCTCCCGACCTCACCAGGGACCTGGGTTAGTCCCAACTCCCAAGATGAATTTTTTTTATGTATATACAGCAGTTGCACCTATATAATGTGTATAGACTGCTATATATGCATTATATAGGTGATACTGCTGTGTATAATCACTATACTACCTATATAATGTATGTATAGCAATCTATATCTTATATAGGTGACAGCTACTGATGCATATATATACCTTATATAGGTGACACTGTGGGGTGTGTTTATGTATATATATATGTACATGTATACACAACAGCAGTATCATCTATATAACATATATACATCAGTAGCAGTATTGCCTATATAACATATAGACTGCTATACGTAAATTATATAGGTGGTATAGTGATTATAAACAGCAGTTGCACCTATATAATGTGTATAGACTGCTATATATACATTATATAGGTGATACTGCTGTATATAATCGCTATACCACCTATGTAATGTACGTATAGCAGTCTATATGTTATATAGGTGACACTGCTACTGATGCGTATATACCTTATATAGGTGACACTGTGGGGTGTGTGTATATATCACACCACTGTATACACAGCAGTATCACCTATATAACGTATATACACATCAGTAGCAGTATTGCCCACATATATAAGATACAGATTGCTATATATACATTATATAGGTGATACTGGCTGCTACTGCTGTATATAATCGCAATATCACCTATATAATGTATATACAGCAGTCTATATATAGGCAATACTGCTACTGATGTGTATAGTTGTAGTATCACCTATATATTGTATGTGATAATGTGACTGCTGTACATACATTATATAGGTGAAACATTATATATATATATATATATATATATATAATCAGTTTCACCTATATAATGTATGTATGTACAGCAGTCACAGTATCACATACAATATATAGGTGATACTACAACTATACACATCAGTCGCAGTATCAACTATATATTGTATATACAGTAGTTTCAATGTGATATATATTCAGCAGTCGCGGTGTCTCTTATGTGATGTATGCATCATAATATAGTATAATGCTGTCTTAAATATGTATATATATATATATATATATATATATATATATACACAGTATATAATTGTCTAAGGGTCACTTCCGTCTGTCCTTCTTTCTTTCTGTCACGGTTATTCATTCGCTGATTGGTCTCGCCAGCTGCCTGTCATAGCTGCCGCGACCAATCAGCGACGGCCACAGTCCGGAAGAAAATGGCCGCTCCTTACTCCCCGTAGTCAGTGCTTGGCGTCCGCATACTCCCCTCCGGTCAGCGCTCACACAGGGTTAATGGCAGCATTGACCGCGGTGTAACGCACTCGGTTACCGCCGCTATTAACCCTGTGTGACCACATTTTTACTATTCATGCTGCCTATGCAGCATGAATAGTAAAAATATCTAATGTTAAAAATAATAAAAAAATAAAAAATAGTTACATACTCACCCTCCGGTGGCCCCCCCGGATCAGGAACCGGCCTTTTCCGCTCCGCGCGACGTCCCGGTGACCGCTGCATGCATTGCGGTCTCGCGAGATGATGACGTACGTTCTCGCGAGACCGCAATGCAATCTTCAGACCGGACTGCACGCCAAGCATCGGGGAACGGACGCTTCGATCCGGAGGCTCCAGGAGGTGAGTATGTAACTATTTTTTATTTTAATTCTTTTTTTTTTTAACAGGGATATGGTGCATACTACGTGACTGGCCAATATACTACGTGATTGTGCTGTATACTACGTGACTGGTCAATATACTACGTGATTGTGCTGTATACTACGTAACTGGGCATACTGCCCAGCCACGTAGTATATTGCCCAGCCATGTAGTATATTGCCCATTCACGTAGTATAAAGCACAGAGCCACGTAGTATATTGGCCAGCCACGTAGTATATTGCCCAGCCATGTAGTATATTGCCCATTCACGTAGTATAAAGCACAGAGCCACGTAGTATATTGGCCAGTCACGTAGTATACAGCACAGAGCCACGTAGTATATTGGCCAGTCACGTAGTATATTGCCCAGCCACGTAGTATACTGCCCAGTTACGTGGCTGGGCAGTATACAACGTGGCTCTGTGCTGTATACAACGTGGCTCTGTGCTGTATACTACGTGGCTCTGTGCTGTATACTACGTGGCTCTGTGCTGTATACTACGTGGCTCTGTGCGTAGCTGGGCAATATACTACGTAAACTACGTGGCTGGGCAATATGCTACGTGGCTAAAGAGCACCATGTAAATGGACCTGTGGTCGATCATGCGCACTTCGGCGCCATTCACATGTGGCTCTTCAAATAACGCCTTTAAGAGGAGTGTTGAAGGGCAGGACAAAGTATAGCAAAATTCACTTTTCGGGGGTGGGGAGTGTTTGAGTATGTGGACTGGTGGGGTTTTTTGTGGCAGGGCTGCTTTTTTGTCCCTGTCCGGCCGTGTGTGTGTGTGTGTGATTATACAGTGGGATTGTGCGTGTGTGCACTATATATACAGTGGGGCTGTGCGTGTGTCAATTATACATTGGGACTGTGCGTGTATATATATATATATATATATATATATATATATATATATATATATATATATATATATATCTCGCATGTTTGCCGTCACAGGACAACCTGTTCCCGGCGCAGGCACCGGAGAATCCTCACAGAGCATAGTGCGCACGATATGAGGATTCACACATAGTGACTGTAGACATGTAGCTTAAAGGGAACCTGTCACCCCGAAATTCGCGGGTGAGGTAAGCCCACCGGCATCAGGGGCTTATCTACAGCATTCTGTAATGCTGTAGATAAGCCCCCGATGTTACCTGAAAAAGGAGAAAAAGACGTTAGATTATACTTACCCAGGGGCGGTCCCGCTGCTGGTCAGGTCGGATGGGCGTCTCCGGTCCGCTGCGGCGCCTCCTATCTTCTTTCCATGACGTCCTCTTCTGATCTTCAGCCACGGCTCCGGCGCAGGCGTACTTTGCTCTGCCCTGTTGAGGGCAGACAAAGTACTGCAGTGCGCAGGCGCCGGAAAGGTCAGAGGCTCGGCGCCTGCGCACTGCAGTACTTTGTCTGCCCTCAACAGGGCAGAGCAAAGTACGCCTGCGCCGGAGCCGTGGCTGAAGATCAGAAGAGGACGTCATGGAAAGAAGATAGGAGGCGCCGCAGCGGACCGGAGACGCCCATCCGACCTGACCAGCAGCGGGACCGCCCCTGGGTGAGTATAATATAACGTCTTTTTCTCCTTTTTCAGGTAACATCGGGGGCTTATCTACAGCATTACAGAATGCTGTAGATAAGCCCCTGATGCCGGTGGGCTTACCTCACCCGCGATTTTCGGGGTGACAGGTGCCCTTTAAGATCCGACAACCCCTTTAAGGATGGGCCGCTACTCATGGGCCACTGCTGTGTACTTGCCCCCCAGGCTAAAATTTGCCAGTCAGCCCCTGGCTACCAGCATGTTACATATGATGACCAGCCTGCTCATTCATGCAGCCAAAACAACAGGCAACAAGAAGAGAACCTGGGTGCATGATTTCAGGAATATGCTGGCTAGGGTTTGCACCAAACTAATCTAATCTCTGGCTACGGTCCAGTCTGATCTACTAGCTGTATTAAAAAAATGTCTGGTTGCAATCTTGCAGCCAAGCTTTAATTTATTTTATTTGGTTTTGGCAGTATGAGTATTGTGACAGGTTTATTTTAAGGAAAATCCCTTGGGTGAAACTGATACAATGTGTTATGCCTAGAGCAGGATCTGAGGCTGCACACAGCATGACACAGGGATTCTCTCTGTGAAACTTGGTGTCATGTATCGTCCCCACTCAGGCTCCACTCCTGGCAGAAGAGTGCTTCTTTAAAAAGAAATTGACACCATGATTTTGTGACTGTCACATTTTACATGACAAAGCCCGAAAGGCTTCAAACAGTAAATTTGAGTAAATTGTTGTAATTTTAGGCTGTATATGTGTGAAACTTTAGCAACTGGGTCTACACAGACACAAGGGGAGCACAACTGAATATTTTGCACTATCCTAAAAGAAAAAATTAACCTGTTAATTTGGGATTAAAGGGTGCTTTCACATTGGGTTTTTGTCTACGTTCGCTGGTCTTGACAGTGCTTACGTCCAAAGCCCCTGTAGTAGACTACGTCTGGGTGTGTGCCTCCAGTAGGCGTATAATGATACTTGCCAGATCGCATGTTCACTTTGTTTTCACCATTATTTTCTATGGCCCCGATGGTGCATTCGTCCAAATCCTGTTTTTGCAAGCCCCGATAGTACCAACGAACATGGACAAAAACACAATGTGAAAGCACCCTTAGGGATGGAAGTAGTGATGTGCACAATGGATTATAGATCACAAGTGATAAAGGCAAGGTACAGGTAACAATAAGGCCGGCGTCACACTTGCGAGTTTTACGGACGTAAGAGCGCAGAATCTACGTCCGTAAAACTCGCAAAAAATACGGCACAATTATTCTCTATGCCCCTGCTCCTATTTGCCGTATTTTACTGATCAGTATTATACGGCTTTCTACGGCCGTACAAAATCGCAGCATGCTGCGTTTGTCACCGTACTGCGCAAGAAATACGCCAATGAAAGTCTATGGAAGCGTGAAAAATACGGATTACACACGGACAAGCAGTGTGACTTGCGAGAAATACGCAGCGCTGTTAGAGAGAAAAGCCGGCAATTCAGTGCGGTGTACAGTAAAATAACACTGACAGCTTACAGTAGAATAGGTAGAATAAATGTGTACACATAGAATAGGTATATATATATATATATATATGTCAGTGAGACACATATATGTATATATATTAATATTTATTCCAGCGCTGTACAGCTTGAAAGCCGGTAATTCAATTACCGGCTTTTTCTTTCTCCTTCCTAAAACCCGACATGATTTGAGACATGGTTTACATACAGTAAACCATGTCTTCTCTCCATTTTTTTGCAGATTCCACACTACTAATGTCAGTAGTGTGTATCTGCCAAATTTGGCCGTTCTAGCTCTTAAAATAAAGGGTTAAATGGCGGAAAAAATTGGCGTGGGCTCCCGCGCAATTTTCTCCGCCAGAGTAGTAAAGCCAGTGACTGAGGGCAGATATTAATAGCCTGGAGAGGGTCCACGGTTATTGGCCCCCCCCTGGCTAAAAATATCTGCCCCCAGCCACCCCAGAAAAGGCACATCTGGAAGATGCGCCTATTCTGGCACTTGGCCACTCTCTTCCCATTCCCGTGTAGCGGTGGGATATGGGGTAATGAAGGGTTAATGCCACCTTGCTATTGTAAGGTGACATTAAGCCTAATTAATAATGGAGAGGCGTCAATTATGACACCTATCCATTATTAATCCAATTGTAGTGAAGGGTTAAATAAAACACAAACACATTATTTAACATTATTTTAATGAAATAAAAACAATGGTTGTTGCAGTATTTTATTCAACGCCCAATCCAGTCACTGAAGACCCTCGTTCTGTGAGTAAAAAAACATAATAAACCAACAATATACTTACCCTCCGCAGATCTGTAACGTCCAACGATGTAAATCCTTCTGAAGGGGTTAAAACATTTTGCAGCAAGGAGCTGTGCTAATGCAGGCTGCTCCTCCTCGCTGCAAAACCCCAGGGAATGAGGCTAAAAATAGATCAATGATCTATATTTAGCTTCATTTGCGGTGAGGCGCCCTCTGCTGGCTGTTCATAGATCGTGGGAAATTACCTAGAAAGCTCCCTGGCTTTCTAGGTAATTTCCCACGATCTATGAACAGCCAGCAGAGGGCGCCTCACCGCAAATGAAGCTAAATATAGATCATTGATCTATTTTTAGCCTCATTCCCTGGGGTTTTGCAGCGAGGAGCAGCCTGCATTAGCACAGCTCCTTGCTGCAAAATGTTTTAACCCCTTCAGAAGGATTTACATCGTTGGACGTTACAGATCTGCGGAGGGTAAGTATATTGTTGGTTTATTATGTTTTTTTACTCACAGAACGAGGGTCTTCAGTGACTGGATTGGGCGTTGAATAAAATACTGCAACAACCATTGTTTTTATTTCATTAAAATAATGTTAAATAATGTGTTTGTGTTTTATTTAACCCTTCACTACAATTGGATTAATAATGGATAGGTGTCATAATTGACGCCTCTCCATTATTAATTAGGCTTAATGTCACCTTACAATAGCAAGGTGGCATTAACCCTTCATTACCCCATATCCCACCGCTACACGGGAATGGGAAGAGAGTGGCCAAGTGCCAGAATAGGCGCATCTTCCAGATGTGCCTTTTCTGGGGTGGCTGGGGGCAGATATTTTTAGCCAGGGGGGGGCCAATAACCGTGGACCCTCTCCAGGCTATTAATATCTGCCCTCAGTCACTGGCTTTACTACTCTGGCGGAGAAAATTGCGCGGGAGCCCACGCCAATTTTTTCCGCCATTTAACCCTTTATTTTAAGAGCTAGAACGGCCAAATTTGGCAGATACACACTACTGACATTAGTAGTGTGGAATCTGCAAAAAAAATGGAGAGAAGACATGGTTTACTGTATGTAAACCATGTCTCAAATCATGTCGGGTTTTAGGAAGGAGAAAGAAAAAGCCGGTAATTGAATTACCGGCTTTCAAGCTGTACAGCGCTGGAATAAATATTAATATATATACATATATGTGTCTCACTGACATATATATATATATATATACCTATTCTATGTGTACACATTTATTCTACCTATTCTACTGTAAGCTGTCAGTGTGATTTTACTGTACACCGCACTGAATTACCGGCTTTTCTCTCTAATATATGTGTCTACTGACATATATATATATATATATATATATATATATATATATATATATAGACAGTATATATATATTTTCTTTTCTTTTTGGGACACATGGATCACTTCTATAGCGGTATGTTGGTTTTGCTAGCCTGCGAGAAAACCACGCAGTACGGATGCCATACGGATTACATACGGAGGATGCCATGCGCAAAAAACGCTGACACACCCTGCCTACGGAGGAGCTACGGCCCACTATTTTCGGGACATTTCAGCGTATTACGGCCGTAATATACGGACCGTATTTTCATACGCTGAGTGTGAAGCCGGCCTAATAAGTATGGCAAGTAGAAATCGAAATCAGTACAGGGAAATTAGTAACATGAAACATTATGTTATATTGGTATGGATCTTTTATTTGAAAGCAATCCAGATTTAATCCATAGCGGCATTCTGGTCTGACAACCAATTCCTTCTTTATACTAGAATATATAAGTACTGTAAAATATTAAATACAAGATAAGATAACAAGTAGAATGCAATTGTGTTATAATACAACAAAATACACATTATCATTCAACATCATGAAACCAAAGCAGGTCAATTTTTCAGTAGGGTAAAGGGAGCAAAAGGTCTGAAAAACATTCAGTTATGGTAAGTAATATATATCAGACAAGTACATGAATCTTACTGGGTTCAAACTTGTTGGCAAAAAGGCTGTGTTCATATAGTCCATCATGTGTAGTAGGCTACTCCATTCTAAGAAACCAAATGGACTTTCTCTTGTTATAGACGGGCCAGACTACACGTACCGACCAGAGGCACTAAACGACCACCTCTAATTAAACATTTGGCAGTCATTTAATCACCTTTTTATACAGGTAGATATTACCGTACTACAATAATCGATGAGCACGGAGTAATTTGTAGTAATTCGCTTGGTGCACTTAGGCTGACCTTTTTTTTGGCAATGTGAGTCCTGTTCACACAGGATGATGTACTGCTAAAAATTATAATTTTTTGTGCTATGCAAAAGATAATTTCACATGATGAATGAGCATTTTGACCGTTCATCAGGTGATCAGCAGCCGGATGACACTGAAAATTTATCATGAAATGAGCATTCTTAAGAATGCTCATTCACAATAATTTTACAATGTAAGGCCGGAGTCACACTAGAGAGGAATATGGACGAGTGCTATGCGAGAAAAAATCGTCACCGGTAGTCACTGAGGCTGCGCAGTGTGAGCCTTTTTATAGGGTCTCTATCACCACCTTGGCTCTTAGTGTACTGCTGCACCTTCAGGTATGGGTGAGGACAAATTACATAAAGTCCTATGCCCTCCGGTTCTGCCGTGCGACTTGGAGTACAACACAGCCTCAGGCTCCCAGTGCCCTGTTCCTGCGCTTCAGCTCAGAGGGTGCCTGGTCACAGTTCCCCTCTAAGCTCTTTCTGCTCCTGTGCTTCTTTCCTCAGATGTTCTCTAACACGTAACCCTTCAGGTTATCTCCCTTTCCCTGGAGCTGCAGCTCAGTCCTGGCTGCACTGCTCCACTCTCTCTGTTCTCAGTCCTCACTCTTCCACTGTCTCTCCAGACTGTTCTAACTCCTCCTCCAGACCAGAATCCAGGTTCAGAGCTCCCCCTTCTGGCCTGGATTCAGTTGTATGTAGGTGTGTTACCTGGTAAAGGGAATCCTCCTTGCCTCCAAGCATGATATCGCCCTCCCCGAAAGGAAGGCAACATCACTGTAACAACAGGTTACCTGGGGTGTTGCACATCAGTGTGACATCCGCATGATGAGATTTTCTCGCGCCGGCTTGCCAAAATGGAAATATATTGGATCCATGGGCTCAAATATTCCTGAAAACATATATACAGTCTATATATATATATATATATATATATATATATATATATATATATATATATATATATATATATATATATATTTATATTTAGAAGTAAAAAGGAAAACAGCACAGAAAAAGTAGAAAAAATGGGCTTTTAATGCCTGAACGGCGTGGCAACGTTTCGGATATAAAATCCTTTTTCAAGCAATGAACATACAAATGAAGTGAGTTTATATAGCAAATACACATGTTCTTCATTTACCAAGTATTTATCAAAATTTACACTTTTTGGTCATAAGTGCATATATAATCCATAATGTGATAAAGTGCATCCGTGCTTTTCCAATCAACACACAAAGATATGTTATTGATATAAAAATCACATACAGTGCAATGTGAGTATATCCAAAATATACTAAATAACAATTAAAATAAATCAGGTGCCCCAATCTGATGAAACAAACTTAGAAGCACACTTACAATTATATCTCAGCGTGCATTCGTTTGCCAGCATCTTCCTGGAGTTACTGCGCATGTCAGTGACGTCTATACCAGGACCCATAGCATTGTGGTCCACGTCTGCGCACAATTACTCTGAAGACACCGGCGCCATATTGGTAAAGGTATTTTTCTCCCAAACGGGAGGATGATCAAAATAACTTTGGAAAATAAAGTTATATGAGACCGATGTCTATGTTTCTCAACTCCCTTCTACTATTGTTGCGCATGAATTATAATTTTTATTACGGTCCATCTCTGTGCAAGGCTATTTAAAACGCCATATTATTTTATAAAGATGCACTCATATTTTGTACTTGTACACAGAAACACGTCTCAATATCTGTAGTATCATATTGGTACAATGGTCAGTACATAAGTCCAGGTATAAAAAGGTCCGAGATACCCTCCCCAATCAAGTGGGGCATCATGAGCCAATCCAAGGACATAGAGAGACAAAGGGGTGGACAATCCCCCATATCTCTCCCGTCACCTGTAACATACCAACAGACCATAGATATATTAAACCATGATATTAACAAGTCCAAAAAATATAAGGACAATGAGTGCCATCTATATTTCTTTATTGGAATATACACAGAATATTATTTCCAAAGAATCAGTGATCAAATCATAACCATCAAGTTGTGTGCAAGTTGTATCATCCTTATACAGATTGGGACATCTGAAAAAATAAAAATAAAAAAATAATAAGATTAAGAACAATATTCCACATAACATATATACAGTAGAGAAAGTCACCAAAATTTACATGATTTGATTAATTTTAAAATCTACATTTAGACCATGGGGTTTCAATGTATTCAGTCTCATTATCCATTCTAATTCCCTCTTTTTGAGTAACCGTACTCGGTCTCCGCCTCTTCTCTGAATAGGAATCATGTCAATGATGCGAAACCATAATTGTTGTTTTTCAGTGTGCGACTTCTCTGTAAAGTGCTTGGATACAGGTAAATCCATACGTTTTTTCCTTATGGTATGGCGGTGTTGATTAATCCGTGTTTTAAAATCGCATGTTGTTTCACCGACATACCATAAGGAACAAGGACATTGTAACAAATAAACAACAAACTCCGAGTCACAAGTCAGGAAGTGTTGTATTTTGAACTCCTTCTTAGTAATGGGATGGCAAAAACTAGACCCTTTAAGCATCAAAGTACAGTTGATGCACGACAAACATGGAAAGCACCCCTTCCTACTCTGACCGGAGAGTGTAATTTGGCTAGGCCTTTTAAAGGACCCAATGTCTGATTTTGTCAAGATTGAACCAATGGTACGATTGCGTCTATATGAGAGGATTGGTGGCCTGGAAAATTCTGTCACATGTGGTAGGCATTTGTGCAACATACCCCAATGCCTACGTAAAATCTTTGAAATCTCACCACTTTCTTCACAGAAAGATGTTAGAAACGGTATACGATCCAATTCCTTTTTAGCAGGCTTTTTTTGGAGAAGGTCTTCTCTCCTCTATGAGTCAACTTTACTTTTTTGTATTTCTAAAAGATTTTTTGGGTAGCCTCTATTTAAATTTTTTTTATAGTACCTTCCATAGATTTTTTTAAAGAAACCTCATTACTCTCAATTCTTTTAGTTCTAATGAGTTGACTACAGGGAATAGATTCCTTAGTTTTTTTGGATGCTGGCTATTGAAAAGAAGAAGATCATTTTTATCCGTCACCTTCGAATATAGTTGAGTCACAAGTCTGTTGTTTTCAATCCTCACATTAACATCTAGAAACTGGATGTCTGTATTGGAGTATACAAGAGTAAATTTAATTGTGTCATCAACTGTATTCAAATAATTATAAAATTCCATCAATAAATTTTCTATGCCTGTCCAAATAAAAAAAATATCGTCTATGTATCTCCACCACGCGGCTACATAGCCAAAGTGGTGGGATACATAGACAAAACTCTCTTCGAGAATACTCATAACAATATTTGCATACTTTTTGTGTGCTGTTTTCCTTTTTACTTCTATATTGAAGCCATTGGATCCCTGGTTTGGAAAGCTTTGCACCACAATTGCAGTAGTATTGATGCTGTTCCTATTTTTTTCTTTATATATATATACATATATATATATATATGTATGTCAGTGAGACACATATATATATATATCTTTATATTTCAAACAGAGCTAGATAGCAGACTAGTCGATAATTCAATTGTCGGGTTCGGTAAAATTATTACTGAACCCGACAGGATATTAGACATGGTTTACATACAGTAAACCATTGCATATCCGTTAGATTTTTATATGTCCCTCACTAATAATGTTAGTAGTGTGTGTAAAATTTTGGAGCTGTAGGTGTTAAATTAAAGGATTAATTCATAGAAAAAACTGGCGTGGGCTCCCGAGCAATTTTCTCCTCGAGAGAGGGAAAGCCAATGACTGAGGGAAGATATTAGTGGCCTAGAGAGGGACTATGATTATTGCCCCCCGTTGGCTAAAAACATCTGCCCCCAGCCACCCCAGAAAAGGCACATCTGTAAGATGCGCCTATTCCGGCACTTAGCTTCTCTCTTCCCATTGCCCAGTAGTGGTGGCAAATGGGGTAATAAGGGGTTAATGTCACCTTGCTATTGTAACGTGACATTAAGCCTAGTTAATAATTGAGAGGTGTCAATAGAACATGTATCCATTATTAATCCAATAGTATGAAAGGGTTAAAAATGCACACACACATTAAGAATAACGTCTTTTAATGAAATAATGAAAGACACAGGTTTAACAACTTTATTATACTCTCAATCCAAGCAAAGCCCTAGATCTTCTGTAAAAACATCCAAAATAAAAAAGCAACAATATCCCATACCTGTCCACTGTATAGTCAAGTCCCACACTGTAATCCATCTCAAGGGGTTAAATAGTTTACAACCCGGAGCGGTGCTAACGCTACCGGCCGAGCTGTAAACCATGGAGGAATGAATGAAAAGCTGCCTGCGCAGCCTCCCCGCCTGACCGGACATGAACACATTAGTGTGGGAAAGTTTCTGAACATTTTCCCACGCTGTCAGTTCACCGCGGGTCAGGCGCTTCCTCTGGTTCATGTTGAGTGTGATGCACACCATGTTACAATACAGCACAGTGAGTATCTGTAGCCCTATAAACAGGTTCATGCACTGATTTCAAAATTGTAGACACCTGTGATGCTAATTGGTGGACACACCTTGATTTAACATGTCCCTTTTGTCACATTATTTCAGGGGTACCATCATTTCTTTCCAGGCCTATTTCATGAGTTGTTTTTTTTGTTGTTTTTTTTAATTCTGTGTTAGCATGGTTGAAAAGCAATGTCTGACTTTCATTTGTTCATTTGCATAGATTTTAAATTTATTCTTACTTTTGTCAGATTCAAGCTGTATCTGTGACCTTTGTGGGTTTTTCTGTCATTAAACGAGGGGTATCAACAATTTTGACCACGTGTGTAGATACCTCATTATAGTCAGGGATCAATCTTTACCATCTGTTTTCAGAAGACAATGCTATGGTCTTTTAGGAACATCAAAATGGAATTATAGACCTATTGCACCAGAAAATGGTTCTATGTGTCTTCTGTTATCGTGTCCGATATTTTACCAGAACAAAAAGAAAAGCATAACCATAAAAGAAGGTAATGTCTAACTCATAATATTAGTATCATAAAAATTACAATAATGGAAATATATCTAAATGAAGAAAGACATCAAAGGAGTAACCATATTAAAAAATGAAACAATTTATTCAATAATTACACAGTACATAAATATGGTGAGCAAGTCTGTTAAAACAACATGTATATCAAGATCACATGGGCTACTTGCACAGTGAACAAGTCTGTAGAAACCTGTTCACACCACCAAAGAACTTGAAGACACATAAGCGCACAGAGAGGTCAAAAAATACTCTGTTGTAAAAAAGTCACAGTAAATAAGCAAGTGCTAGTCAAAAAATGAAAAAATACAGGGTATTTAGTTAATACGTTTTTTTACAAAAAAAGTATGTTAAGCTGCTCCACCAATCGCCAAGGTATACCCATAATAGAGCAGTCCTGTCTAATGTATAATCCCTATCTGATGTATTTAAAAACCTGATCATCTGTATAGTACCTGTATGAACAGGGTTCAGAGAGAAAATATCCATGTAGATCATGCAAGATGGAACAGCTACAATGCAAATGACCCACAGAGGAGTGGTGGACTCCCCAGTCTTGTAGAAACAAGAGAACAATTATAAAACCAAAAACACATGGGCTACTTGCACAGTGAACAAGTCTGTAGAAACCTGTTCACACCACCAAAGAACTTGAAGACACAAAAGCGCACAGAGAGGTAAAAAAATACTCTGTTGCAAAAAAGTCACAGTAAATAAGCAAGTGCTAGTCAAAAAAATGAAAAAATACAGGGTATTTAGTTAATACTTTTTTTGCAGACTTATTCACTGTGCAAGTAGCCATGTGTTTTTGGTTTTATAATTGTTCTCTTGTTTCTACAAGAATGGGGAGTCCACCACTCCTCTGTGGGTCATAGCTGTTCCATCTTGCATGTTCTACATGGATATTCCCTCTCTGAACCCTGTTCATACAGGTACTATACAGATGATCAGGTTTTTAAATACATCAGATAGGGATTATATACATTAGACAGGACTGCTCTATTATGGGTATACCTTGGCGATTGGTGGAGCAGCTTAACATACTTTTTTTGCAAAAAAACGTATTAACTAAATACCCTGTATTTTTTCATTTTTTGACTAGCACTTGCTTATTTACTGTGACTTTTTTACAACAGAGTATTTTTTGACCTCTCTGTGCGCTTTTGTGTCTTCAAGTTCTTTGGTGGTGTGAACAGGTTTCTACAGACTTGTTCACTGTGCAAGTAGCCCATGTGTTTTTGGTTTTATAATTGTTCTCTTGCTTCTACAAGACTGGGGAGTCCACCACTCCTCTGTGGGTCATTTGCATTGTAGCTGTTCCATCTTGCATGATCTACATGGATATTTTCTCTCTGAACCCTGTTCACACAGGTACTATACAGATGATCAGGTTTTTAAATACATCAGATAGGGATTATACATTAGACAGGACTGCTCTATTATGGGTATACCTTGGCGATTGGTGGAGCAGCTTAACATACTTTTTTTGCAAAAAAACGTATTAACTAAATACCCTGTATTTTTTCATTTTTTGACTAGCACTTGCTTATTTACTGAGACTTTTTTTTACAACAGAGTATTTTTTGACCTCTCTGTGCGCTTTTGTGTCTTCATGTATATCAAGATATAGATTAAGATTATCGTCAGAATAGAGAAAATTAATTCCTGATAGAAAGAGACCACTTGTCCCCCAGAAAATTTCTCTTCCATTAATATATGATAGTATTAAAGGACCTTGGCTTTAGTAATACGCAAACTATTTCCACTTAGTCAATATACTAAGGTTGCACAGGTCAATAGATATCGGAGCACTGAAAACTCCTAACTAGTGTTGAGTGATACCGTCCGATATTTGAAAGTATCGGTATCAGATGGTATC